>NC_062558.1:57148644-57457571 GCF_016906955.1 Phacochoerus africanus | reverse complement strand
AGTCTTTCCCTTTTTAAAGCTATTTTTAGCTTCAAATTTCAAACAAACAAAAACACTTAAGTTATATAATGTGTACATGAAAGTCCACTATACTTCTTTTGGGTATGTCTGAAAATTTCCATAACAAAAAGGTAAAGTAATACTAAAAGTGATAAAGTGATATTGGAACAAAACAAGAAAAGTTCCTTCTGTATTAATGCCTTTTTGGAAATGTAGGTGGAGCAAAACTGCTATTAACAACTGTTTTTTGTTTTTTGGGGTTTTTTTTGCCTTTTCCCACAGCATATGGCGGTTCCCAGGCTAGGGGTCCAATCAGAGCTACAGCTGCTGGCCTACGCCACAGCCACAGCAGTGCCAGATCCAAGCCGTGTCTGAGACCTACACCACAGTTCACAGCAACGCCAGATCCTCAACCCACTAAGCGAGGCCAGGGATTGAACCCACAATCCCATGGTTCCTAGTCGGGTTCGTTTCTGCTGAGCCATGATGAGAACTCCTATCCCTAGAGATTTCAACACGCCCCCCAAAAAAATGAAGGATAATAGGCATTTCTATAAAATTGGCATTTTCAAAATATTCTTGAAGAAAAGGAAAAAAAAAACCATTAATTTTTCCAGTGTCCTAGAAAGAACAAACTGTGTGGAGAGCAGAGACAGGGACAACAGCTACCTTCACAGAGGGTCCCCTTTACTTCAGACCAATGGTCCCAACTCTCATTGCACTGAACACAGTAAATACTTCAAATATGTTACACCATTTGAAGGCGAAGCCCTAGGAAGCAGAGGTACTACCTCCACTTTATGGCTGAAGAAACTGAGAATCAGAAAAGCTGCAGAACTTTCCCAAGGTCACGCTTATGACAGATCAAACTAGTACCAGTGATGTTTGTTCTGCTAAGGTCACTTAGCGAGAAACTATCACATTCATTTTCTTTTCAACTTAATACAGGGCCTGCCAGTCAGGAATCATTCAAACAGTGAGGAATATACTGAAAAGTTACTCTAATAAATACTTACACTACTTAGTTCATTCATGGTAAGTCTTCTGAGAATAAATTCAGAAATGCTCTCTGTAGTGGACATAACAAAGTTTTGAAGAAGAGTCGACACCTCATCTGTATGGGGAAAAAAAGACTGTGCAACTAAAATGATAGAAAAAGGTTATTTAGTACAAAGTACACCAGATATTCTAGTAAAAGTTCAACTATGTTAAGCATATGCATAAATCACCAAAAAAATGAATTCTAATAATGTAATGGTCATTAATACTATGGGGAAATCTATAATTAATTTTAAAAATCATTTAGGAGTTTCAGCTGTGGATAAGATGGAACAGAGACACACCCTTTCTCACTGAATCCAGCTATAAACCGAGATAGAGAATTTCCAACAGTCACCTGAAGACTCTGAAAGGCAAAGAGCAGGAGAAGGACTGAGAGAGAGGCTACCCTGAACAGCAGCAAGTTGACTCTGGTCCTGCAGGCCGGCCCCAGATGGAGGAGCAGTCAGGAAAGTGAGTGGTAGGATGGGCCCCAGCTCTCTGGCCAGGGAATGAAAAGAGGATCCTGGAGAACCAGCCTGTGAGTACCTAGGAGATTTCAGAGAGGGAAAATGGCCCCAGCAAGTGGTTTACGAGGTGCTGGGCTCATCCTTGGGCTGCTGGGCCTGGATATAATACCACGCAGCACAGCTAAGACTTTTAGAACTGAACCGACACCCGTGCAGCTCCTAGACCAGCCACTGGGTGGAACACATAGGTTGCAGGTCAGACAGGGTGGCGAAGGGCTTGAAAACAAAAGTGACAGCAGAACCAGCATGCACAGAAGCTGGGGTACCAGGAACTGAGCCCTAAACCAAGCCAGGCTGACTGTCTGCTACACTGTCCACAGGACCTAAATAAAATCCAGAGTCTCATAACACAATATTCAACATATCTAGGATACCATCCAATAAACTGGGTATAGGAAGCATGAGGAATTCCTAGCTCATGTGGATTAGAAAAATTTACAAATGATGACACAAGGTGATGGTGATGTTAGAATAATCTGATAAAGACTTTAAAAGAGCTATTAAAAAGTGCTTCAGGAGTTCCTGCTGTAGTGCAGTGGGTTAAGACTGACTGCAGCGGCTGGGGTCACTGCAGAGGCTCGGGTTTAATCCCCAGCCTGATACAGTGGGTTAAAGGATCCAGTATTGCTGCAGCTGTACTGTAGGTTGCAATGCAGCTCAGATCCGATCCCTGGCCTGGAAACTTCCATATGCCATGGGTATGGCCATTAAAAAAAAAAAAAAAAAAAGCTTCAAAAATCAATCAACGCATACTTTGAAATAAATGGAAAAACAGAAAGTCAGCAAACAGAAAATATACACAAAAACAAAAAAAAAATTTATAATTGAATGTATAACAACTGAAAAATTTAAAACTCACTGGATGGGATTAATAACAGAAAGGAGATGGAAGAGAAAAGAATCAGTGAATCTGCAAACAGATCAATAAAATATGCAATCTGATGAGCTATGGATTGGGGAAAAGTATTTGTAAATCACATATCCAACAAAGGACTTGTATCCAGAACACATAACAAACCCTCATTAATTACATACATTTCATACAAGTCTGGAAACCAAAGACTCAATTTATTTATTTATTTATTTATTTTTGTATTTTTGCAATTTTCTTGGGCCGCTCTCACGGCATATGGAGGTTCCCAGGCTAGGGGTCGAATCGGAGCTGCAGCCACCAGCCTACGCCAGAGCCACAGCAACACTGGATCCGAGCCGCGTCTGCAACCTACACCACAGCTCACGGCAACGGCAACGCCGGATCGTTAACCCACTGAGCAAGGCCAGGGATCGAACCCGCAACCTCATGGTTCCTAGTCGGGTTCGTTAACCACTGCGCCACGACGGGAACTCCAAAGACTCAATTTAAAAGTAGGCAAAAGATTTGAAAAGGTACTTCATAAAATGCTATATCTATCTCTCTCAGATATATTTTTTAAAAATGATGACTGCATTAGAAAAAAAAAGTAAAGCATTACTTTTAAAAGTTCCTGTTACTTATTATATAGGAAACAACACTATATGGTCTCTGAAGTGTCTTGGGGATGAGTCACTGGCCAATTCAAGAAGCCACAAGCAGATGGCTGGAAAGCAAAGCTTTTCAGGTGCTAAAAAAGAACTAATACCAATGAACATGGTAAGAACAGAATATTTCCCTCTTCTATCATCTCTGCCTTTTCTTTCTTCTCAACTCACATCTGAAACTTACACGGATAGCATAAAGAAATATCTCCTTTCCACAGATACAGCCAAACCTTTTATTTTAATCAAAAGTTAATTTGAGATTACAAGGGAAAGCTTAGGGTTTGAAGAAGAGAGAACAAAGTGACATGAAGAAAAAGTCGATACTGTTAATGTTTCCAATATTATCATCACTACTACCCCATGGTGTTTCCTAGCAATCACCACAGTACAGAAGACCCTCTTTCACTCAAAACCCCTGTCCACTGTCACATCTCTAAATTTAACAGTCCATATGACTGTACACGAACTGTGTGCAAAGGCTCAGCAAAGGTTCAGAAGGTGTTTAGGGGTTTGTTTCCTATTCTGTACCTCATATAACTGATAGTGGTAACCTGAACTCCCCAAAATGATGTCTGTATTGGTCAAAAAGCTACTCAGGGAGTTTCCTTGTGGCTCAGTGGTTAACGAACCGGACTAGGAACAATGAGGATTCGGGTTGAATCCCTGGCCTTGCTCAGTGGGTTAAGGATCCGGCATTGCCATGAGCTGTGGTGTAGGTCGCAGATGCGGCTTGGATCCCGCGTTGCTGTGGCTGTGGTGTAGGCTGGCAGCTGTAGCTCTGACTGGACCCCCTAGCCTGGGAACCTCCATATGCTGCGGGTACAACCCTAAAAAGCAAAAAAAAAGAAAAACAACAACAACAACAACAAAAAAAAAAACCTACTCAATCAAAATCACCATGAGATATCACTTCATAACCCATTAGGATGGTTATTATTGAAACGAAAAGCAAAAGCTAAGTGTGTCAGCAAGCCCATGGAGAAACTAGAGCCCTGTGCACTGCTGACTAAACTGTTAAAACAGTACAGCTGCTATGGAAAACAGTGCTATGGAAAACAGATGGTTCCTCAAAAAACTAAACAGAATTACCGTATGATCCAGCAATTCCACTTCTGGGCATATATCCCAAAGACCTGAAAGCAAGGACTTGAATAGATATTTGTATGCCAATGTTCACAGCAGCATTATTTGCACAGCCAAAAAATGGAAACAACCCAAGTGTACTTCAACAGATAAATGGATAAACAAAATATGGCATACACATACAACGAACTATTACTCAGCCTTACGAGGGAATGACTTTCTTTTTTTCTTTTTTTTAGGGCCACACCTGTGGCATATGGAAATTCCCAGGCTAGGGGTTCAATCCTATGCCATGGCCACAGCAACTGGGGATCCGAGCTGTATCTGCGACCTGAACCACAGCTCAGGGAAACATCAGATTCTTAACCCACTGAGCAAGGCCAGGGATGGAACCCTCATCCTCATGGACCCTAGTCAGGTTCATTAACCACTGGGCCATGAAGGGAACTCCTGGGAATGATGTTCTGATACAGGCTACAACAAGGATGAAGCTTTTGAAGACACTGTGTTAAGTGAAATAAGCTTGACATAAAAGGACAAATATTGCATGATTCCATTTCGAAGAGTCAAATTTTTAGAGGTAGAAAGTAGAATGGTGGATGCCAGAGTCTGGGGAGGAAAGGGGTGAGAGGGGTCACTGTCTAGCAGGTACAGATTTTCATTTTGGGGGGATGAAAATCTTCTGGAGACGGATGGTAGGGATGGTTATGAATTATGAATATACTTAGTGTCATTAACTGTACACTTAAAAATGGCTTAAGTGTAAATTTCATTATGTGTATTTTACCACGATTTTTTTTTAAGCTACCTCAAGAAGAACAGTTCACATAGAAGAGATCAAAGCCAGAAAACTAAAGCAACTCAGGAAAAAAGGGACACTCCTAGAAAATGATGGTATGAACTATGGTTACAAATTCAGCAAGTAGTAAGACAGAAGTGTGATCAGGCAGTTACTCTCACTCACATAATCCAGGGTACAAAGGGGGGACAGTTACAATGTAACTAAAGTACATTTCCTCAAGTACACAAATAAACATTGTAGAGTTATTTCACTGGAACATCGTTTTACAAAAAGCCTTCCTTTATGTATATATGGATATATCAGAAGTCAGCTCACAGTCCCTGAATCAGATCTGACAGTACATACCACAGCCTGGGGCAAAACACAGCCCTGTGGGCTGTTTCCACTGCAAATTCACGATCACAGGCGTTAAGAGCATCCAGTGCCTCCCAGCAAGCCTACAATATTGCCCTATCCATTTCCCACCCTCTTCCCCAGGCAAAGGCACCCCAACTTCCTGCACCCCCTCCTCCATCCTCACTGCTTCGTCTTGCGCTTAAAAAAAAGAGAGAATAAACCAGGAAAAGAGCCTCTCTGGCCTCCTCTGCCTCCCCACCCACCTGTACCACTCCCTGTCAGGGCTCTGGGCTAAGGCCAGCCCGCTTAAGCCCTGGATCCTAGGCAACTTCCCCTCCCTCTAGACACCAGCAGGCAAACACCAGCCCCGCATCCCCCACCTTCAAATTCTCCCTCCCGGATCATCTTCACTAGCACATAAACACTGCTATTTTCTCCATCTTAAGGAAATAAAACTTCTCTCATCTCACCATAAACTGCCCCATTTCTCTGCTCACCTATTCACAAGACCCCCTGAAAGAGCTCTTTATACTCAACAGCTCCGTTTCTCTCCATGAGCTGCACCTCACCGTCCCAAATTGTTCCCATCCATGTCATCACTCCATGTGGCTAAAACCAATGGTCAATCCTCAGTCTTTTTTTCTAGTTCGGCAGCAGCATTTGATGCAGTTATCACTCCTTCCTTCTGGAGACACGTTCTTCGCTAGTTTCCTGGATATCATATTCTCCTGGTTTTTCTCTCCTCTTGCTACAGTAAATTCCCAAGTATCCATCCTGTGCTGGTTCCTCTTCATCTCCTCAACCTCCCGACACTGGTGTCCCCCAGTGCTTGGACCTCTTCTCCATCTATACCCACTCCCTCAGTGTTCTTATCTGGTCTCCTGGCTTTAAATACATGTGTATGCTAATGACTCCCAAATTTACATCTCTGACCCAGACTTCTCCCTGAATTCCAAAGCCAAATCCCATCTCAACAATTCCACTATGACAGCAAAAAGGTATCTCACACTTCAACCATCCAAAAACGGAACTTCTTATCTTTACTCCACAACCTTCTCTAAAGCCAGTCTTTCTAATCTCAGGAAAAGGCAACTCCAACTGCTTTGGAGTTTATTGACTGATTGATCCTCACAGCCTACATCCAACCCATCAGCAAGTCCTGTTGGCACAACCGAGATCTTAACAAGACTCCCTGCATCCAGGGCAGTACCTGGTGTAAGCCTAGTGACTCGTCCTGGCTCTTGCCCTTGACCGTCTATGCTGTATTCTCAACACTACAGCAAGGTGAGTTTTTAAACCCTGGGTCAGATCTCATCACCCCTCAGCTCAAAAACCCTCTCATAAAAGCCAGTCCTTAACATGGTCCACGGAGGCTTTCAGAACAGTCACCACCCCCCTTTACCTCTCAAAGCTCCTGTCTTGTTGCCCTACCTATCTTGTCATCTGCTCCCTGGACAGGCTGCCTGCACTCCCCGCTCCCTCCACTCTTGGAGGTCTTTGCTTGAATGGGACTCTCACAGTGAGGCCTTCCCCCCAACCCAACTGAACCTGAGCGCTGGACCTCCAGGCCCCAGCAGGCCCTGCCCACTTGCGGTTTTTCTTCCCCCTCACACTGCCATATGCTTTATGGAGTTTCTGTTCACCATCCTTCTTCCCACCCCACCCCAGTCCCCACGATAAAGCGTAATCCTGACAAGAGCAGGGACTTTTCTCTCCTTTTCCGGGGCTGCGTGCTGCGTTCAGGAGGTACTGGGCGTTTAGAAGACAATCAACAGCCGGGCTGCACGAATGAGTTCTCCTACACAGGTCAAAGGTTGACCATAGTCTCCCTCCACCAAGACTCTCACAACTTCGGAGCTCCCCAGTGTTGCAGCAGGCTAAGGACCTGGTGTTGTCATTGCTGTGGCTCAGGCTCAGGTCACTGCTATAGCGAGGGTTCAATCCCTGGCCCGGGAAATCCCACATGCTGTGGGTAAGGCCAAAAAAAAAAAGGATTGTCATGTCTTCGAAACTTGAACATCAGCTCAGTAATTGCCACAGGTTTTTTTGGTTTTGGTTTTGGGTTTTATTTTTATCTTTATTTTTTTGTCCTTTTGCCTTTTCTAGGGCTGCTCCCACAGCATATGGAGGTTCCCAGGCTAGGGGTCGAATCGGAGCTGTAGCCGCCAGCCTACATCACAGCCACAGCAACGCCAGATCCGAGATGCGTCTGTGACCTACACCACAGCTCACGGCAATGCAAGATCGTTAACCCACTGAGAAAGGCCAGGGATTGAACCCACAACCTCATGGTTCCTAGTCAGATTCGTTGACCACTGAGCCACGACAGGAACTCCTGGTTTTGGTTTTTAAATATGGCATATGGAGGAGAGGAAAAAGCATCTAAGCACATACTCTCCACACCTAGTTTCTTCACTTCTTTTCTCCCCACATGTTATTCTAGCTTTAATAGATTAAAAAGAAAATAGAAGGAAAAAATGATAAAACACAGGAAAAGAACGAAGAGAGGTCAAAGAGGGAAACCAGTCATTTGTACTCTCTCAGGAAGACGGGGAATGACAGAATGAAGAAGCTGGCTGACACGTACATGGGGATTTATCACAGTGTCTCTAATTTTTTTGTATATTTAGGGATTTCCATAATAAAACACTGACAATTTTAGAAAATGCTTAAACACAGTAAATCTAGGTTGTCCAAAGCAGCAGCACACTGCCTGACCTCCGTCTCACCTGCTCACACATGTACACAGTCATGCCTGGGAGCTGGGGAGGCTGTTTCCAGGACCCCTCCCCCCAGTACTAAAATCCAAGGACACCCAAGTCCTTCATATAAAATGGTGCAGTCCTTGTATATCACCTACACATCTCCCCCATAGGCTTAAAATCATCTCTGGAATACTTATAATACCTAATACAATGTATATACTATACAAATAGTTATAAATACAAAGTAAATAATTGCTGGTGCACAGCAAATTCAAGTTTTGCTTTTTTGGGAACTTTCTGGAATTCCAACCCCCCCGCCAAAATATTCTCAGCCTATGGCTGGTTGAATTCATAGATACAGAAGGCCCACTGTACCTAGTTATTTCTGACCCTGCCACTGTGTGTTCGTTGACCTTCGTACTAATTGGTTCCTAGATTATTTACTCATTAATAAAATGGAAATAACTATTTTCTTCTGCCCCCATCGAAGAAATCCTTTCAAGATTTAACTGTATTTAAAGTTAATGGTTTACCAGTTATCTGAAAGTCAATGACTATCCAAGTTAAACAGGAATTTCTTTGGCTCTTACTTGTAGTGTAGGAGAGATGCAGGAGGAGCAATGGGGACTCTTATTCTGCAGGTGCGGACATAAAAGGTGTACACAGCTACTTAGCAGGACAATTTTGCATATCTTAAAAGCTGAGTATGCACATACCCTAAGAACCAGTCATTTTGGTCCTGGGAATACATACACTGGAAAGACACACACAGGTCTGGAGGAGACGTGCAGACAAGTGTTGAAGGCAGCACCTCACATGGTAATAAAGAATAAACTACATGCAATCCAATGTCCACCAACAGGAGATATCATAACTGTGGTGCCATTGTACAATGGAAGATAACACAGCAGGGAAATAAAGAGGTATAAGGAAGGACATGGCTAGATCCAAGAAACATGCTAAGTGGAAAAAGTTATAGAGCACTTCTTACAGGAAAGTAACATTTCTATAAAGCTCAAAAGCAGGAAATTAGATAGTATATTGTTGAGGAATATACCTATTTATGAGGTAAAACCATTTTTTAAGTGCATGGAAGTGATAGAGATAAAAGTCAAAATAAGAAGGCAAAAGGCAGGGGTTGAGGAGGAACAGGTAAGCTCATTCTTCAGTTGTGTGGTACATTCACAGGTATTTAATTATTTTTGCACCACAGTTTACATACAACCATCACATAGTCCTGTGTGTATCAAACATCACAACCATTTTCCAAAAGGAATCCGTGACCAGTCTGCACCTGAACGCACTGAGTCTGGTACTTTCAACAATCAAGACAAGTCAAATGAACCCAAATTTATGCCCTTAACGAAGTTAAAAGTCTTATAAAACCTACTGTTATGTTGATGACACGCGGTTCTGCTCTCATCATCAAAAATATCAGACCATGGAAACTAGCTTTTGAGTGTTTCATAAGTCTGTGTTAGAGTCCAGCCTTCTAATAGCATCCTGAGGTCTCACTTAAAACCAGTGCTTCTCCAGCATAGTCTTTTCTAAATAGAAAATTTCTAAAATTCCAAATGCAACTGATCAGAAAGATTGGGAATCAGGCTTACCCATCAGTAGTCTCACCTCTGATGCCCGTGGGTTTTCAACTACTGTTTGATATAAACCTTAGTTTAACGTGTGAAGAAAGAGCTCAATGCTTCTACCTATTACCACTGTACTCCCTGGAAGAAGTATTTTTCTTTTCTTCTCTTCTTTTTCTTTTTTTGGCCACAATCGCAGCATGTAGAAGTTCCCAGGCCAGGGACTGAACACTGAATTGACACCACAGTGGTAAGCAGAGCCACAGCAGTGACAATGCCCGAGTCCTTACTCCTAGACCAGGGAACTCCTCAAGTATTTTCTACTTGAAGGTGCTTCCTTAAAAACAAGAATTATGGAATCCCCATTGTGGCTCAGCTGGCTAAGAATCCAACTAATATCCATGAGGATGAGGGTTCAATCCCTGGCCTCACTCAGTAAGTTAAGGATCTGGCATTGCTGTGAGATGAGGCATAAGGTGCAGCTGCAGCTCGGACTCAACCCCTAGCCTGGGAACGTCTATATGTTGCAGATGTGGCCCCTACAGAGAAAAAAAAAAAATTGTAACATGACTGCTATTCTGATGCATTAGCTTACTTTCTGTAACATCTAGCATAATGGCAATTCGAAGTAGATCTTGCTTAAGACAATACACAAAATAATGAACATTTTCAACAGTCTGGAAATTAAAGGGCATGCATAAATTTTTTGAAAAAAGCAAATGAAATTGCATTCTAAAATCAATGGTGACCCACAAACGTGAACACTAAAACGTCAGCTCCATGAGGGCATCTCGCTCCTTCACCTCTTGTATCCCCAGTACCACCAGGAGACACTCAGTAAATACATGCTGAAGTTAAGAGTTCAGGAATTTCCTCTCATTCTGAGTACCAACCACATACCAAGCAAAACACCAACAGAAACTATTGATCCTCACCATCTTGGGTACCGGAACCTTTCAACAAGCAAGTGTGCAGTAACTTCAACAGCAACTGCAGGCATCTGTCAGTTTTCAGCAAAGGCATGTAGGCATTGGTACCAAACTTCACAAGGGCATCCAGAAGAGGATCTAAGAATATCCTTAATACATTCTGTGTTCTCCGCTTTTCACTAGACATTAAAAGACATGCCCAAATCAAGCATTTCAAAAGCATACAGCAATTACTGCCCACCTACAGTTTGTGGAATTGGTTAGCTAAGATTCCACTAGACAGCATTACTCTTGTGGATGACCCCACCACCTGGAACCTACCAGGATGGACCGTTGCGTCTGTGCTTTCTCAGCGAGAGGGTGACTCACTGGAGAAGACAGCACGGGCAACATCTGTCCTCAACTCTAGGCACGAGTAGGAAGGAAATCCTACACCCAATTTACTTGCCAATAAAAGTGCTGAGACCATGCTTCCGTATTTCAAAAAAACAAAAGCCCAACATATGCTAGTCAAGGAAATGAGACATGTTAACAACAACAAAAAAAAAAATTAAAAAATTAAAGAGCTGTGAAAAACTGTTATAATCAACTATAGTACTAAAACTGTCTAGAACAGAGATTTGATGTTAATCAAATTAACTGCATTATCACGCAAATACACTACCTAATAAAGCTGCTTTTTGCAACAATTATAATCTGGTGACCATCTGCACACATTTCTCAAAATATAAATGAGACTGTATTACTTTTATTACCTTTTCAAATATTACACATTTTACAAAGAAGGGTAAAAATCCAGTAAATGTCTTCACCTAATTTTATGCTAGGATCTTACAACCCATTCTTCTAATATTATTATATAAAACCAGTGATTTGTGTATAGAATTGGGTTTGTTTTTGTTTTTGTTTTTGTTTTTTTTTGTCTTTTTGCCTTCTTTAGGGCCACTCCTGCAGCATATGGAGGTTCCCAGGCTAGAGGTCGAATCGGAGCTGTAGCCACCAGCCTACGCCAGAGCCACAGCAACGGAGGATCCGAGCCACGTCTGCGACCTACACCACAGCTCATGGCAACCCTGGATCCTTAACCCACTGAGCAAGGCCAGGGACCGAACCCGCAACCTCATGGTTCCTAGTCGCATTTGTTAACCACTGAGCCATGACAGGAACTCCGAGGGGTTTTTTTTAACCTTCTCTACTTTAAATGTCTAATCCTATTAATTTATTGTTAATTTTAAACATTTTTTTAGTATACTACCAATGTTCTAGCTACTTCCTTTAATACACTGTTATCAATTCCATACCAATCATTGAAATGTCTGAATGTATACCATAGTCCTGATCAGCTTTTTTTTCAAAAAAAAAAAAAAAAGCTTTTTTTTCAAGTTTAGAAACACTTACCTATATTGACTCTTCATTCCTTCCACATCTACGGCCAGCAAGACCATCATAGCAACAAGCTTGGCTTCGAACCAGTCAGGCATACAGCAGTTTTCACCTCCTTAAATAACAATAGTTAAGGGTTGCAAAGCATTAACAAAATCCTTCCAAGCTGATGTTTCAAAAATAAAACAGCTAAATGATTACGTTATCAATATTCGATTAGAGGAATACAGGTGAGCTTAAATAAAGTAGAACACCCTATAGTATAGCTAGCTCACTGTTACACATTAAAATATGAACACAGTACATCTCTGCAGGCCAATTGCATGCCATGCACTGGCATCAGTACTGCAGATATCATGGTTCCCGTGCTCATGAAAAGTTATGGTGCAGTTGCGAAAAGCCTGCATCCAAGAATATACAGAGAAGTGGCACTGGTGGTACAGTGGTGAGCATAGCTACCTTCCAAGAATATACAGAGGAATGTAAAATGATAGTTGCAATGAGTGCTCTAAATGGTGCAAGCAGAGTCCACTGGGAAGGACAAAGTCATCCTGAAGAAAGGACACCTGGGTTGGGTATATACCTGGGAAAGAAAGAGCCAGGGGAAGGGAAACAAGACCTTTCCAGGCAAAAGGAAGAGCATGACAGCCCTCCAGGAGAGAGCATGCTGGGATACAGGGTGAAAGAGAGTACCAAGATGAGGCTGTAGAAAGAGGTCAGGAGACTATGGACTTTGCAGGCATGTAATGGATTCCTATGTTTACCCCCAAAGGCAAGAGGGGGGCAGTAAAGGTCAAAGTGAAAGTGTACAAGAATCTGTAAGATCCTAGTTTGTATTTTAAAAAGAGGAGTTCCCACTATGGTGCAGTGGGTTAAGGATCTGGCATTGCCACAGCTGCTGTGTAGGTTGCAGCTGTGGCTCAGATTTGATCCCTGACCTGGGAACTGTGTGTGTGTGTGTGTGTGTGTGTGTGTGTGTGTGTGTGTGTCTTTTTTGTCTTTTCTAGGGCCGCACCTGCGGCATATGGAGGTTCCCAGGCTAGGGGTCTAATTGGAGCTGCAGCCGTTGGCCTACGCCACAGCCACAACAACACCAGATCCGAGCAGTGTCTGCAACCTACACCACAGCTCATGGCAACTCCAGACCCTTAACCCACTGAGCAGGCCAGGGATCGAACCCGCAACCTCATGGTTCCTAGTCAGATTCATTAACCACTAAGCCACGATGGGAACTCCCAGGCCTGGGAACCTTCATACATCACCAGTGTGGCTGAAAAAAAAAAAAATAAGATTTCCCTGGGTACAATGTGGAAAAGAGACTGCAGGAGAGGCAAGAGTAGATGCAAAGTGACCAGTTAAAAGGCAATTCTGGCATCTCAGGTGAGAAGTGAGAGTCCCCCAAAATGTAACCAGAAAGGGGATGGAATGGATACAGACACAAAGGCTGTGGCATCTCAGACCTGTGTTTGAACCTCAGTCCTACTGCTTATTAGCTATGGGACCCTGGGACTCTGTCCTCACAGAAAGTTTAGGTCATCTTCTATGAAATCAAACTAAATAAACCTATAACTTTCTTCAGAGTTTTTATAAAAATTAAATAACATATGCAAAGTTCCTAGAACAACTTTTGGAAGAAACAACTTGGTTAACTCATAAAATTATTATTTTCCTATCCTTGAAAGCCAATTAAAGTAAAACTAAATCACGAATAGAATTCTTTTTCATTCTATCATAAGAGTATACTCTTCATCTCAGCTCCCAAGAAAAATTTAGTTAAGGGATCTAGTTTTCCAGCCCAGTGGTTCAGATACTAAAAACATATTTTAAAATATTCTGGAGTTCCCATCATGGCTCAGTGGTTAACAAACTCGACTAGCATCCATGAAGACCTGGGTTGGATCCCTGGCCTTGCTCAGTGGGTTAAGGATCCAGCACTGCCGTGAGCTGTGGTGTAGGTGGCAGACACGACTTGGATCCCACATTGCTGTGGCTGTGGTGTAGGCTGGTGTCTACAGCTCCGATTGGACCTCTAGCCTGGGAACCTCCATATGCCGTGAGTGCGGCCCTAAAAAGACCAAAAAAAAGAGGATATTCTAATATATTTTGATACAAATTTGTTAGAATAGTACAGAGGACAGACAATACTAAAAACATACTTGCATGGAAAATAACTTGGTTTTAAAGATGCAACAAAAGGATAAACTTTATCATATATTATTCTTTAAAATGTTATAAATACCATTTTATTATCAGTAAAAAATATGTATTCTTTAGAAAATGTAAATGTTGGGCTCTCCAAAATAATTTAGTAGGTTAAATGTATAAATGTTTATAAAGGTGGATTGTTGAAACTTGTTCTCTGAAACATTTTTACTCACACGGATGCTTTATATTCCATATTCACATATAAATACTCATCTATTAATGAAGACTAAAATGAAATCAGATGCCAACACACTTTTCAGTTCCCTGTATATCTGAGCAATCAGATACCTTCTGACCTCACTAGAGGTGGGGCGGAGGTGCTATCTGAGAATGAAATGTTTCCAACCACGAGGGCACTTAAGCCTCTCAGCCACTTACATGCCACCGAGCTGGAAGCCTCTGGGTGTAAACAGTACACATATTGGTATGGACAGCACATGTGCTGGGGCATCCAAGCGGCTAACCAGCAAGTTCTCACTTTCCTCCAGCCAAGCACCAGTAGCTGAGTTCTAGCAGCACATACCTTTGTTGAAGTCATAACAATTTTTCACCTTGGATACTGAGAGTGAACGTTCTCAGTCAGAAGTTTAGTGGGTTTTTAATGATTTCTGATTTCAAGGAAAGCCACAGGACCAGCCTGATGACAACAGAGTGCTTTTCCTGTCCAGTGGAGGACTCACTCTCACAGTGATTTTTGCTGTAGGTTGCTTCCTGAGTCCTCCACTACCATACCAAGGAAATCATGCTACGGAGCCGTGGTTTGCAAACCTCAGCATCTGTTAGAGTCCCTCAGAGGGCTTGTCAAAACACAGAAGGTAAGTCCCAACCCGGAGTTTCTGATTCAACAGGTGTGCGACAGAATTTAAGAATTTGCATTTCTAAAAGATTTCCAGGTCATGCTGATGTTGCTGGTCTGGAAACCATTCTCTGAGAACCCCTGGCAGAGAATTCTTTATATATTCTGCCTATTCTCTCACTGAGGCTAAAAAAAGTGTAGGCCACAATAGTTTTAAAGAAATGAAGTATTACTGGCTATCTTTTAATCATCTTAATGCATTTTAACCCTGAATTATCAGCCAAATCTTATGACACAAATTCTAGAACTGAGTATAATTTTAGAAAATGCAAACTAATCCATAGGGTCAAGAAGCACATCAGGGTTGTCTGGGAACGGGAGAGGGACAGTAGAAATGGGAAGTAAGGATTACAAAGAGGCGTGAAAACACCTTGGGAGTGATGGATATGTTCATTACTTGTGATGCTGATGGTTTCCTGAGCACACAGAGGTTAACGCCATGACACCATACAATCTAAATATGTGCAATTGAATGTATGGCAATCATACCTCAATAAAGCTGTTTTCCACATTTGTTGTGCAGCGACATTACACATACTACACCTTGGGATTATTCTGTCTCTTCAAGTACCTTGGTTATTACATTTTTTAAGTAGGCAAATTATTCAACTACAAAATCTTTACATAAAATATCCTCTCTGATGGACTAAGTATGAATTTGTTCAAACATATTTCACTCTTTGGTTGATCTTAACCTTTCCAAGTTCTGACAAGCTGTTACTACTATTTCCAAAGTATGTCTCACTTTCTCTAATTTAGAAAGCCTGCTATGAAAGCTTCCCAACAGTTTTGCTTTTTTATGATACTGGTTTTATGGGGTTTTCATTGTTGCTTTTTGTTATATACCATATATATGATATGGTATATAATATATATATCTATATATATTATATATATCATATGATATCATATATATATCTACCTAACACATATCCATCCTGCTCTCTTAACCATTCCAACCTGGGCTCCATGCTATATAGACAGGCAGACAAAGATGGACGCCAGCCTACTTTCAATTCCCTGGACACAAGTTCATCCAAGCTTTGTGAGATACTCCTCCCTACTTTCCTTCTTAATTTCTACTTACACATCAGGTGTTACCTCATCTGGTGACCTCTCCTGACCCCCACCAGTCTACCTGCTCTGGATCAGTACCATTTACCTAGTTTCCCCATCTCAGTGCTTGCATCTTTCAAGGCATTGCACTAAGGTCATCTGCTTACTTATCCACTCCCTTGCTGCATTATGCTCTCTCTGAGGGGAGGGGATACATCTTTCATCTCTGTAACTCCAAAGTCTGGCACTCAGAAAATACTTGATATACGTTTGCTGAATAAGAGGGTAAAATCTATCTGTAATGACCATGTCAGACCGAAAGAAAAAAGCTATTTGAGATATAGAACCTAATTAAAAACTTTTGAGCTGATGAGTCTTTACAGAAAAACAAATTTGATCTTTGTTTTTTAATGTACCCACAGCATGTGGAAGTTTCCGGGTCAGGGATCGAACCTGAACCAAAGCAGTGACCTGAGCCTCAGCAGTGATAACACCAGATCCTTAACCTGTTAGGTCACCAGGGAACTCCCAAATTAAATATTACATATAGTTTATGCTCAAAAACTAAAGCTAAAAATGTTTTCTAATAATGATTTTATTAAATTGTTCTGAAAACTGCCCAATAATTGATAACTAAAATTTTATAAAGGTACTTAGCCAAGGGTATGGAGTCAAACAAAAATATTACACACAAACGCCTCCTTTGACTTGAGATCAGTTTTTTAAAAACTTATATGACCATATTATATTAAACAGTATCCTTCAAGTCTTATAAATGTTAGGTGAGAAACTTTAAAAATCTTATTTTATCCAATTTTGAATTATTTAATCAGATCTGATGCTGTTATACACTTTCTTTCTTTCTTTTTTTTTTTTTTTGGTCTTTTGTCCTCTTAGGGCCGCACCTGCAGTATGCAGAGGTTCCCAGACTAGGGGATGAATTGGAGCTGTTGCTGCCAGCCTACGCCACAGCCACAGCAATGCCAGATCCAAGCCTCAGCTGTGACCCATATCACAGCTCAAGGCAACGCCAAATCCCCAACCCACTGAGTGAGGTCAGGGATCAAACTCGCAACTCCTTGGTTTCCAGTTGGATTCATTTCCGCTGCACCAAAACGGGAACGCCTATACTTTGAATTATAAGACAAGTTCTGTAGATATTTTAGGGAGTTTAATCTGTGCTAACTCTAATAAGGACTGAAATGTATTTATTTTTATGGGCCTAACAAAAGAATCTTCCCAGCAATAGTACAGAAAATTTACTAGACAACAGAGAGAATAAAACACAAAAGAAAAATGCTCTAAGAAGGACAAACATATAAACTCATGTATTGTGGAATGACAATTAACCAATCATTTAAGACCTATTTCATGATCAGATTAAAGAAACCAAGAAATGAAAATGACAGTCTGAGACAAAGCTAGGAAATTTAAGACATGTTAAATGCAAAGAGGCAATTTACCTAAATAATCACTAATAGCTTTAATAATGAGGAAGCATTAGAGATGTAAAAAGAATGCTAATTAATGAAACTGCTGATAGTTCTTCCTTCACACAGACTTACACATTTCCCCAGAGAGGATGCCAAATTGATCTTTGCTAAGTATCT
This sequence comes from Phacochoerus africanus, assembly GCF_016906955.1. Taxonomy (NCBI): domain Eukaryota; kingdom Metazoa; phylum Chordata; class Mammalia; order Artiodactyla; family Suidae; genus Phacochoerus; species Phacochoerus africanus. The sequence goes on along the minus strand of NC_062558.1, from coordinate 57,439,937 downwards.
GGTAACAAAAAACTAATAAAACCATCCTTTCAACCAGAATTTTTCTCTAAAAGTACTTTTCATAATCAGTTCACACTAAATGTAACAAACATTTACGAACATTTTGCTTGCTTTGAAAACAAACAAAAGATGAAGAGATTTATCTACAAATATTTCCACTACGGACGCTCCAAAACACATCTCCAAGATCTAGCCGACAAAGATTCAGTATTGCAGAATTAGATTATGAATTTATTTATGTTCAATTCCTACTCAGGCAGCTTAACTCATTTCTTAAAATAGTTAAAACAGCTTAAAATCTCAAATCCTAGAACAGATAAAGAACAAGTGAGGAAGCAGTTTTACATGCTGGTTAGTCACATTATTTGGCTGAAATACAGGTTTGACATGAGTAAAACAGCACACCTTTGGTTAAGCCTGTATCTCAATCTGAAAAACTAGTATAAAGTTCTTCAGAGAGGTTTTGGTTACATTAATCCAGAAAAAATGATTTCAGACTTACTTTCCCAGGCAGGCGACTTAATATATTCATGGATGAGGTTCTTTACATAAGCATTTAAAGAGGATGTCTCAGCAAGCCCAACGGAGCTACTAGGTGAGTTTCGCCTAAAACAGCTCTCATGAACACACAGCCAATCACAGAGCTAGAAAAGAAAACAGTTAGCACTTATTGTAAAAGCCTAACTCAACAGAGGGTTTCTAATTTCCCTGAGCCAATTTCCTTTCTTCTACAATAAACTGAATTTAAGTGACTGAACACAACAAAGTAACAGAACGCCCATTGTCATGATTGAGTTCCACAGTGCAGACAACAAAAAATGTTTATATGCATGGATGTGCGTATATATACGTACATGTGCGTATATGTTTTTTTAATCTCCTCAAAGAATTTAGAAACTTCATTAACAGGTGAGAATTTTTAAAGTACCTGATATAAAATGCATGTTTTGATAAGATGTTCTAAAGAACATGTCTTTGAAACATATCACACATGGAAAGCAAATTACTACCTTAAGTTAAAATTCATTCTGGTTTCATATACTAAAACAAAGATTTATTTTTGAGAGAACGTAGAATTTGAAATGTAAGTTATAATTAAAGTCCCTACCCTCCTCACGAGTTTATTTTCTATCATACGTGCATTTTAAAATACAGTTGATCTTTGAACAACACACGTCCACACTGTGTGGATTTTTTTTCAACAGTAAATACTACAGTACTTCAGGACCCACAGTTGTGTGAATCCTCAGATGTGGAGGAGCCCTGGATACCTTACGAGGACAGTTTCTTCATAAACTAAACATACTCTCACCACACAGTCTGGCAACCGTGTTCCTTGGCATTTACTCAATTGAGCTGAAAAGTTATATCCACGCAAAAACCCAAATGTAAATGTTTACAGCAACTTTATTCATAATTGCCAGGACGTAAAAGCAACCCAGATATCCTTTGGTTGGTGAGGGATAAGTAATATTATTCAGTGATACAAAAGGAGTTATCAAGCCATGAAGCAGCATATTACATAGTGAAAAGAAGCTGGTCTGAAAAGGCTTCATAATGTAGGATTCCAACCAAACGACATTCTGGAAAAGGCAGTAAAGTACCAACACGAGGGGAGCGAGTGAACACGGGATTTTTCCAGCATGGAGACTGTTGTGTATGATACTGTAGTGGCGAATGTCTGTCAAGGCCCAGAATGTACAACACAAAGAGTGAACCCTAATGCAAACCATCCACATCAGTTAATCATAAATAAGGCATCAATATTGGCTCATCATTGGTAACAAAAGCAGCATGCTTAATGCCAGAGCTAATGATAACAGCAACTGTGGGGGATGGGAGGGTGCAGAGGGGCTATATGAGAACTCTGTACTTTCTGTTTGTGTTTTCTCTAAATCTAAAACTGCTCTAAAACAAGACAAGTGGCTGTCTCATCAAACCAAGGGGAAAAGACAAGAGAAGCAGGAGGTATTTACATGTAGCATGGGCTAAGCAGGGAAAACATGTTTATGTGCATTTTTTCATTTAAACTTCCCAGCTCCTATCAGATAGCAAAATAAATTCCAGATGGATTAACTGCCATTTACAAACATATTATACATATCAATCCAATGAACAGACTTTATTTGGATACCTGAGCAAAACTGAACATGTGAACAAACAAAATGCAAAAAACAAACAGAAAATCACATTTATTGAACATCTGAAGAAATGCAAACACCAAATATTTGAAATCAAGAAATTAACTACATTTTCAGGGGTGCTAAGGGCCTATTTCTTAGCAGTATCTTATCCTTCAGCAGTACATATTTCTAGATGAAATGGTAAGACGTGAAATAAAAGTCCAACAAAAGGAACTGATTAAATAAATTCTACAATACAAAAGTTCCCGTTGTGGTTCAAAGGGTTAGGAACCCAACGTAGTATCTGTGAGGATGCGGGTTTGATTCCTGGCCTCCTTCAGTGGATTAAGGATCTGGTGTTGCTACAAGTGGCCGTTTAGGTCACAGATGTGGCTCGGATCTCGTGCTGCCATGGCTGTGGAGCAGGCCTGCAGCTATACCAGTATAGTGGTCCAATTCGACCCCTAGCCTTGGAAGTTCCATATGCCCCAGGTCTGGCAGTTAAAAAAAAGTAATAATACAATAAATAAAGAAATAAATTATAAAATATTTAATCAACTGAATTTTTAAATATCACATGTTGAATTATTCAGCAACATGCCATAAAATACGCAAATGTATGAGACGATGAAAAATAAAATTCAAAACAGTAAAATCTTAATTTGCTTAGAAATATATCATTTAAAACAAACATATAGTGAGAAAGCAAGAGTGAGAATACACATATTAAAAAAATTAAGACTTAAACCAAAAAATATGGATTTGATGGCTGGCATTACAGGTGATTTTTATTTGCTTTCCATGGTTCTGTATTTTCCAGACTTCACATAATCCAATGTATTTATTTTAACATATTCTAGGCTGATTTCTCTTGTTTCTCTCTGCATACATAGCTGGAACCGCTTCCAAAAGGAAATAATCACATCTCTAGCCTCAGTGATCTCTTAGGCATGGGAGAAATACAAATTTAAAAAAAAAAAAAAAAAAAGGTTCCTGTCCTCAAAAAATATAACTTATAGAGGACACTGATTAGGACTATGGATAAGGCTAATAAGGTCATTAGCAGGAATTGAATGCTACAGATGGAAACAAAACAAAAAAGAGGACGTGGAGATGGAGGAACCCACAAGGAGGAGCAGCACCGTCAATGCCACGGCCGGCCCTCGGGCCCCTGCACGCGGGTCCCCGCTGAGCCACTGCAGGAGAAAAGGCAGACACTTGGGATTTCAGGATGAAATAGATGCAAAAAGTCAGGAAGATTATGGATTACCCAAACGTCAGGCTTGGGCACCTGACTAGATGAAAGTGCCACGAACGGACAGAAAAAGACAAGGAGGAGGTTTGTGTTTACTCACTGCTTTTGAGTCTAACATCGTCCTGACTCCTAACACACCTCATCCAGAATCTAGATCTGCCCGCTAACACTGTCTTCTTTTCTAAATGGTCTATCTCCGTTCCAAACGCTTCCTGCCTCCCACCTCTCCAAAGGAATCTTAGCAGCATTATTACTTAGATCCACTCAAAACAAACAACTTTTGAAAAAAAATCTCTGTTGACAGATAACAAAGCAATCATAGTCTACATAAAAGGCTAGTAATGAATTCAGTTAGAAACAATTTTTCATAAGGTTTTCAAAGACCTCGTTAAATATTTTCAACCTCACCTCTGTCCACAATGAGGTTCCGCGTCTTAAGGACTCCTCTTGTCTCACAGACATGAGAAAAGTCGCCATGTCAGAAAGGGACACTTTCTCCTAGGGGCAGGGCAGTTTTTTTAAAAAAAAGCACTCATTTAAAATTTTTAACGGAACTAAAATCTCTGTAAAAGCAATCTAGCATACTATTTTACGTAGAATTCTATTAGTTAAATCAAAAGCAATTTCTGAAAAAGTGTCAAACTTTTAAAATGAAGATACCGATTACAAACAACCATTACATAAAACGAAAGATTACTTTATAAACCTATTTTCCTTAAAATCAAGGTTACTTTCTGAGATGGGAGGTGGTCAAAATCTAAAAGCCAAACCAAAAATATTCTATTAAAAATTTATGTATTACTTAAATCAGAAGTGAATCTTACTTTTCAAAGGCAAAAGAAGGACCCCTGCCTTAAGAACACCACCCAGGCCTTTTCCCCTGAAAGTCACATGTCTTCCATTAAGGTATTTTGCTCTAAGCCAGGTGTCAGCACAGCTACTCAGGAGCCTGTTTTGTAAACAGTTTTACAGGAACACAGCCACGCCTGTTCATTTATCGATGGTCTATGGCTGCTTCTGAGTAGTTGTGGCGGCAAAGACCCCACATGACTCAAAACATCTAAAATATGCACTAGCCCAGCCCTTCACAAAAAAAGCTTGCTGACCCTTGTTCTCAGCAACAGTGTTACCGCAGCTCTGTGAAAAACAGAGAATAAAGATACATTCCCTGAATGTCAATTCCCTGGAGGATGTGCAGGAAAAATACAGAGGAAACCAGGTGAGAGCCTCCAAGAGTCTCTCCCTGCTACAGTCACACAGTTACCTGACCCCCCCCAACCCCCTTCCCCCCCCCCCCCCCCCCGCCACCGCCCCGACCCCAACATGCGTGATGTCTACCAGCGGGACTCCAGGGAGACCCAGCACCAGGGGCTTTTACTGGAAGCCAGTCACGCAGACCCTCTGCACAGCACTTACACAAAGATCCCAGGCCCCAGAAGGAAAGCAGGTGTCCCTACAAGTACTGCAGGCCCAGTGAGCTCTTGAATAGTGGGATGGCAGGAACCCTCCCAAAATCCATGTTCCCAGCTGCCAGCTAAGGGCCAACCTCATAAGCAGGGCTTTCTGACACCAGCATCACAGGCCTGCTGTGTTAACTCTTCGATGGACACCCACTTGCTAAGAAGATTCCTACCCTGGAGTTAACACGAGTGAAAGAGACACACTCACCACATCTACCAGGTTGATAGCCGCCTGAAGGAGATAGCACTGGGCCGCCCCTCTCAGCAGGATCTGGTGTGTGATCATGGTGCACTGCAGGACGTCCCTGACATCAGAAACATACATGTCCTTCCACAGTCCCAAGAACTGTTCTGATAACTGTGATTACTGACAACTTGACGATAGCATCTACACTCTTTAATGCAGAAAAGTCACTGCCAGTAGAATTGCAAAGCTCTTAAATCTCTGGTAGCACTCAATTTTGTGAGCCACATGGGAAGTCCATCTGGTAGAGCTCAATTTTATCTTTATTTTGTTGTCTTTTTAGGGCCACATGTGTGGCATCTGGGGGTTCCCAGGGCTGAATCGGAGCTGTGACTGCTAGCCTGTACCACAGCTATGCCAGATCTGAGCCATATCTGCGACCTACACCACAGCTCATGGCAATGCCAGATCTTAACCCACTGAGTGAGGCCAGGGATCTGCGTCCTCATGGATGCTAGTCAGATTTGTTTCCACTGAGTCATAACAGGAACTCCTTATTTTTAGTTATTTATATTTTTGACCACACCTGAGGCATGTGGAAGTTCCCAGGCCAGGGGCAAACCCACAGCACAGCAGCGAGGTGACAAAGCTTGATCCTTAATCCGCTAAACAACAAAGGGACTCCCTAGAGCTCAATTTTAATATGAAATAGATCTTCTTTTAAAAATAACAAAACTGGAGTTCTCCTTGTGGCGCAGTAGTTAACGAATCCGACTAGGAACCATGAGGTTGCGGGTTCGGTCCCTGCCCTTGCTCAGTGGGTTAACGATCCGGCGTTGCCGTGAGCTGTGGTGTAGGTCACAGACGCGGCTCGGATCCCGCGTTGCTGTGGCTCTGGCGTAGGCCGGGGGCTACAGCTCCGATTCAACCCCTAGCCTGGGAACCTCCACATGCCACGGGAGTGGCCCAAGAAATAGCAACAACAACAACAACAAAAAAGACAAAAAAAATAAATAAAAATAAAAATAACAAAACTGGAGTTCCCATTGTGGCGCAGTGGTTAAAGACTAGGAACCATGACGTTGCGGGTTCGATCCCTGGCCTCGCTCAGTGGGTTGACAATCCGGCGTTGCCATGAGCTGTGGTGTAGGTCGCAGACACAGCTCGGATCCAGCATTGCTGTGGCTCCAGTGTAGGCCGGTGGTTACAGCTCCGATTAGACCCCTAGCCTGGGAACTCCATATGCCTAAGGAGCGGCCCTAGAAAAGGCAAAAAGACAAAAATAAATAAATAAATAAAAATAAATAAATAAAAATAACAAAACTATAAATAAAGATGTTTTCAAAGTAAGAAATTTACATTTTTTGAAATACTTTTATTTATTTATTTATTTATTTTGTCTTTTTGCCTTTTCTTGGGCCGCTCCCGCGGCATATGGAGGTTCCCAGGCTAGGGGTCTAATCAGAGCTGTAGCTGCCAGCCTATGCCAGAGCCACAGCAACACAGGATCCAAGGCGCATCTGCAACCTACACCACAGCTCACGGCAACACCGGATCGTCAACCCACTGAACGAGGCCAGGGATCGAACCTGTAACCTCATGGTTCTTAGTTGGATTCGTTAACCATTGCGCCACGACAGGAACTCCAATTCTTTTAAATTAATATTTATATTTCATGTTTGATCTCTTGTTTCCTACATATCAATGTAATAACAACAACTTACTGGCCTTATTTTAAAGTGGGCAAAAATCCACTAGTATGTATTATGGCATATATTTTAATTCATAAGACAAAATAAATTCAATCATGTGAATAATAGATTTGTTTCTTTTTTTTTTTTTTAATTTTTATTTTTTTGGCTGTAGCCATGGCATGTGGAAATTCCCAGGCCAGGGATCAAACCCAAGCCATAGCTGTGACAACACCCCATCCTTAACCACTAGGCTACCAGGGAACTATGAATAATAGATTTTTAAAATTTACCCTTTTTTATATAAAATGAAGAGTGAAAAAAATCCCAATGCCAATGCTGACTAAAACCACTCACTATGGATTAGAGCAAAAGGGAAGACAAATTTACTAATGGAAAGTTACAACAAATAACCATACATGAACATACACAGAGTAAATTACCTGAGGGCAAGAAGGCCTTCTACACCCAGAGCTTTACATCTCGGAACACTGGCCAAAGCCTTAGAGAGAAACAAAATGGGAATAGCACACCAATGTCTACTTGTCATCTTCTGAATAAATTTTAACAGGAAACTACCTGAAAGAAAAGAGGCTTAAGATATCATGCTTGTCAATAAGCACATGAAAAGATGCTCGACATCATCAGACATGAAATAGGGAAATGCAAATCAAAGACCATAATGACCTATACCTCCACACCCACTAGGATGACTATAATCAGAAGGACAGACAATAACAAGTGTTGACAAGGATGTGGAGACATCAAACCCATATGCTCCTGATCCTGATGAGGATGCAAAGTAATGCGGCCAGTGTGGAAAATAGTCTGGTAGCTTCTCTGAAAGTCAAACGCAGAGTTTTACTCCTAGGAATAAAAATGAGAAGTGGGAGTTCCCGTCGTGGCGCAGTGGTTAACGAATCCGACTAGGAACCATGAGGTTGCGGGTTCGGTCCCTGCCCTTGCTCAGTGGGTTAACGATCCGGCGTTGCCGTGAGCTGTGGTGTAGGTTGCAGACGCGGCTCGGATCCTGCATTGCTGTGGCTCTGGTGTAGGCCGGTGGCTATGGCTCCGATTCGACCCCTAGCCTGGGAAACCTCCACATGCCGCAGGGGCGGCCCAAGAAATAGCAAAAAGACAAAAAAAAAAATGAGAAGTGACAGCTGGGAATTCCTGCTGTGGAACAATAGGTTAAGGATCCAGTGCTGCTGCATCTGAGGCACAGGTCATAGCTGCAGCTCCCGTTCAATCCCTGGCCCAGGAACATCCATATGCTGCAGCTCCCGTTCAATCCCTGGCCCAGGAACATCCAAACAAAAAAAGAGAAAAAACGAGAGAGAGAGAGAAGTGAAAAATTATGTTCCCATAAAAGCTTCTATATGAGAAGTTATTCATAATAGTTAAAAGTGGAAACAACCTGGAGTTTCCCCTCATGGCTCAGTTGTTAACGAGCCGGACTATTACCCATGAAGATGTGGGTTCAATCCCTGGCCTCACTCAGTGGGTTAAGGATTGGGCATTGCCGTAAGCTGTGGTATGGGTCACAGATGCTGCTTGGATCCGCATTGCTGTGGCTGTGATGTAGGCTGGCAGCTGTAGCTCTGATTCGACTGCTAGCCTGGGAACCTCCATGTGCCTTGAGTGAGGCCCTAAAAAAGACAAAAGACAAAAGTGGAAACAACCCAAACATCTTCCAACTGATGAGTGGATAAACGGAATGTGAATCTGTATAGTATCTATACAGTGGAATATATACCCAGCCATAGAAAGGAACCAAATATTGATACATGTTAAAACAAAGGTGAATCTTAGAAAACATTATGCTAAGTGAAAGAAGCCAGACATAAAAGGCCACATATTCCATGATTCCTTTTCTTGAAAATGTTTAGAATAAGCAAATCTACAAAGACAGAAAGTAAATTAGTGGCTGACAGGAGCTAAGGGAAAGGGAAAATGAGACAGGAGTACTTATGGGCACGGAGTTTCTTCTGGGGATGATGAAAACATTCTGCAATTAGTAGTGATGGTTATACAACTTTGTGAATACAGTAAAAACCATTGAACTGAACACTTCAAAGGGGTGAATCTCACGATGTGGGAATTATATCTCAATGAAGCTGGTGGAAAAAAATCAATGTTATTTCGTTCTTTTTAGTAAAGTATTCTACTATATTGTAGAGATTCTGATAACCATGCAGCTATATTTGTTTTTGAAAGTTAAGGCGAAAGATACATTTTTCATTGTTGGAGATGTTAAAGCAAACAGGATAAGAATTACCAATGGTAACTGCCCCTGGTATCTGCAAACAATAATTAGATCTTTCTCACAGGCTATTTCTTAACCTACCCTGAATCTAATTACTATAATTAACTTAACTATTTTGAGATATAAAGACACGGTGCTCTATTCTGCTTTCTCTTAACTTGACACGGTGCTCTATTCTGCTTTCTCTTAACTTGTGATGTCTTAAGGATCTTCAAGTCATGTAGTTTATGAGAATGTTTCCCTAGATCATCACTGTAGAATGACTTTTAAGAAATCACTGGATGCTCCTGAAAGGATATTATGTGTATTTTATTTCTCCCAAAGTGCTAACCCGAAATTAGATACACTTAAAATATTCACTGGAAATTGTTGACAGAAAAAACTACAAAGTAAAAACTGTAAGTAAACATGCTACGTGTCCTCCCCCACCAACCTTGGACTAATTAAGTTTCCATCTTTTGCCCAACACCTTCCTCACGAGAAGGATGGCAATGGCCAAGCTTGCACTTCACATTCATTCACCATGTTGACAAGGGTGAATGTCAATGCCTGGCACTGCCACAAACACCAGACACTCAAACTCTAGGGGGTGCTGATTGCACCTCACTCACACTGCCCGATGGATGCAGATGTGCCAATGTGGTCGGCAAATTAACCTCGAGACTAAACCTCCAAATTCTGGCACACTGAAGAATGGCTCTGACAGTTATCTTTTCCACTTAAATTGTTAAAAATTAAATCCAGAGGAGTTCCCGTCATGGCGCAGCGGAAACGAATCTGACTAGGAACCATGAGGTTTCGGGTTTGATCCCTGGCCTCGCTCAGTGGGTCAAGGATCCGGCGTTGCCATGAGCTGTGGTGTAGGTTGCAGATGTGGCTCGGATCTGGAGTTGCTGAGGCTCTGGCATAGGCCAGCAGCTGCAGCTCCAATTCGACCCCTAGCCTGGGAACCTCCACATGCCACTAGTGCGGCTCTAAAAAAAGCAAAAAAAAAAAAAATTAAATCTAGAAATCTAAAGTTGTGATGTACAGACGACCATCTTTTCCCTTTTGCTGCTGACTTCTGCACAGATGTTACCATTGGTATTGTTCACCCTATTTGCAGGTTAAATACAAAAGAGAAAAATATATATTTCATAGCCAGGGTCACTTTCTAAGTCTCAAAGCCCAGAATGAGAAAAAGACTTACTTAGGAAGCAGAGTAAGTCCTGCTGCTCAGCAAGCAAAATAACACTGGTTTTGTGCTTTGCTCACCAACATCTCTCATCAGAAAGAAAAAGACACCTCCAATCTGAAGAAGTGGGACATTTCTAGGACACAAGGTATTATACAAACTAAGTTTTTTTTTTTCTTTTTGATCTTTCTAAGTCAATATCTATAAAGAGACAACTTTGCTAAAATGGACATTCTGTTTGTAACTTTTTCCTAAGCCCAGGTTCTTTTTTCCTTCGATTTATTTTGCTAATTTTTGAAATTGAATAGAGACAACTAGAAAGAATGGCAAAACTGCAGCCCACATTCCAAAATCACTTCCATGCTACTCATGCTGTTACTGGTCCTATGTTAGTTATATACACAAGTAAAAGTGTGTACTCAATTTCAATGGACACCAGTATAATTCTGGCAAAATGTGCATATCCTGGAAAAGGGAACTATTTTGATAACACTGATTATAAGAGTCATAGCATGGTGCTTATAACCAACACACTAAAAATGTTCTAAAATTTGAAGCTAATAAGTTGAAGCTCTGTACTGACACGTACTCTTTATTTCTTCTGGAAGAAGGGAAATGTAAGTGACTAAAAACTTCTGTAATTTCAATCCCAATGGAGAGCCACTTCCTATCAGCTGGCCTGGGGACCTATAGACAAAGAGGAAAAAACCAAATATTTAAAATCTATTTACAAATAATACACTGAAACGAAATGGAATATGGCCCAAATGTCGTTCAATAATAAAACAATAAAACTATCTTCTTCTGAACCTGCATGTTATTTTTCAGTAAAATATTGAGGATCCTTCTGATTATAAATAAAAACATTCAGATCTTCTAGGAAGACAGACATGAGTTAGTAACACTCTATCCTAAGCAGGCATGGACTCCCTTTTTATGACACTTTCTCTGACATGTATACATGAATCTTGCCAAACAGTATCATTTAAAAAAACAAAGTCTAGGAGTTCCCACTGTGGCACAATGAGTTGAAGAGTTCCGGTCCCACTACAATGGCCTGGGTTACTGTGGAGGTGCAGGTTCCATCTTCCGCCCAGAGGAGTGGGTTAAAGGATTCAGGGATTCAGCGTTGCAGCAGCTGCAGCATAGGTCGCAGCTGCGGCTCAGATCCAAACCCTGGCCTGAGAACATCCATATGCCATGGGTGCGGCCATAAAAAGTTAGTTAAGTAAAAGTCTAAATGATAATTCAAAAATATATTTTACTGTTTCCAACACATAGCCCAATGATTTTAAATCTTTACATAGTAAATAAAAGAAATAACATTAATAGAAAGACAAATATTAGTAATAAATCACTTTTGCAAGAGCATTGAATTGTGAACATCTACTAAAGTCATGTGGGGTTTTTTTGCTATGTGCTTCTGCAAAGAACATTATCTGTTAATTGAACACATTACAGAGCTAGGAAACGGAAGGCATTCATAATAAATGTGTTTGTTAACTCTCAGAAAGCATCAAGTTGGTTTTACTGCTCTCTAGCTGTCTAATTGCTTCAGAAAACTATTCAATAGTAATGAGTTATTTGAAAACTAAAAATAACTGGCAAATCAAGCATTGCTATGCTCTTTTGATATTTATTAAATAGGACTAAACATTAGTATAACTTAGCACAGACTAATTTAAAAAATTTAAAGAAGTTGGTGGTGAGGGGTTTTCTTTTAGAGATATACCAAAGACTTGTTAAGTATAAATTTAGCTGTCACAATTACAAAGACAATCTAATTTCAAAAGCAAGTGAAATTTTTGAAGATATAATTCAAGAGTACAGGTAATACTCAAAAAAATGAGGATAAGGCAGAATACTGACAAATTCTCCTGACTATCAACCTCAACAAAGGGTAGAAGTGGCAGATAAGTAATACGTCATTGAGAATGGCCACCACTGTCAGATATGGACAGTGCAAAGCTAGAATAGGCCCTGAGGTCACCAACCAGAAACAGATGTATTGGTGTGAACTGATGGTTTTTAATGTGGATGGATGGACAGATGGACAGATAGGCAGATACTGAAATATAGATAGGTAAGTTGATCAACAGACAGAGCCAAGAAACAAATGTAAGACACCCCTACACACAGATGTCAATTAAACAAACACAGTAAAAGAAAACATTATCATTTAGAGACTGTGGTTAAAAGATAAATAAAAATTATTTGTATTATTCTCACAATTTTTCAGCAAGTCAAAATTAAAAGAAGAAAAAGGGGGAAAAAAGTATAAATTGTTATCCAAAGCCAGTACAATTTCCAAAAGGGTAGAAATCAGGAATAAGGGAAAGTAAGCTGTGAAAAGTATCCTTTCCAAAAGCCCAAGAATGGAAGGGTTCAAAGTAAGAGAGAAAAGAAAAAAGGAATACTTCATACAACTACTAAAAGGCAAGAAGAGGAGTTCCTGTCCTGGTACAGCAGAAACGAGTCCGACTAGGAACCATGAGGTTGCAGGTTCAATCCCTGGCCTCGCTCAGCGGGTTAAGTATCCAGCATTGCTGTGAGCTGTGGTGTAGGTCGAAGATGTGGCTCCGATCTGGCATTGCTGTGGCTGTGGCATAGGCTAGCAGCAACAGCTCCGATTCGACCCCTAGCCTGGGAACCTCCATATACCATGGGTGCGGCCCTAAAAAGACAAAAAAAAAAGGTAAGAGGAGTTCCCATCGTGGCTCAGTGGTTAAGGAATCCCGCTAGAAACCATGAGGTTGCAGGTTCGATCCCTGGCCTTGCTCAGTGGGTTAAGGATCCAGCATTGCCGTGAGCTGTGGTGTAGGTCACAGATGTGGCTTGGATCCTGCATTGCTGTGGCTCTGGCATAGGCCCGTGGCTACAGCTCCAATTAGACCCCTAGCCTGGAAACCTCCATATGCTGTGGGAGCAGCCCTAGAAAAGGCAAAAAGACACACACACACACAAAAGGCAAGAATAACAAACATAGAAGGGACAACATAGAAAAAGCTGAATGTCCATGAGGCAACATATATATGTACCAAATGCATCAAACAATCTGGTCCTATGTCATAACCATGTTAACTTATATATCAAATACATGTTACTGCACTGCTGCTAAATAACAATGTTGATTTACCTGCTATACAGAGAGCTCTCTGAAAGTGCATCCATTAATGGTCCAATAATAAACTAAAAAAAAAGGAAAAAAATATTTGATGTTAGGTTGTACCTGTAATTTTGAAAAGTCAGCTTGCCCTAAATGCAGATCCTATACACGGAGCTACAGATGAACTGTGACAAGCAGAGCTGATCTCTTATGCTGAAGGTTAATTCATGACAGTCTTGGAGGATACATACGTTAATTCCACCAGAACATAAAAACAAATACTGAATTTTCCCACCTGATAAAAACATGGAATACTAAGAAGAGGGTATATGTTGTGTTCATAAGGAAGAAAGGAACCCAAAGAAGGAACACATGGTGGAAAAGAAAGGCAGTTAATAAAGGAAAAACAGAACGATACTAAAAAGAAAATATAAGCCCTTATGCCTGGAAGATAAAGGGGTGAACATATATCTTCAAAAATATTACTAGACAAAAGCAAGCTTACAGGAAGTACACAGCTAGGAGAATGTAGAAAAATGATGCATATTAAATGTAGCTGGACAATTAGGAAAGTATACTTAGGCTTCCTCCAAATGAGAAGTAAATTACTATACCCAGAGATCACGTGACTCACAGGGCATCATAACACGAAACTTAAAACTGTCATTCTCTTGGAGAACAGACTTGTGGTTGCCGAGGGGGAGGGAGTGGGACGGATTGGGGGTTTGGGTTAATAGATACAAACTATTGCTTTTGGAATAGATAAGCAATGAGATCCTGCTGTATGGCATAGGGAACTATATCTAGTCCCTTGTGATGGAACAGGATGGAGGATAGTGTGAGAAAAAGAATATATATACATGTGTGACTGGGTCCTTTGATGTATAGTAGAAATTGATAGATCACTGTAAATCAACTATAACGGATAAAATAAAAATCATAAAAAGTAATAAAACTGTCATTCTCACAGTCTCTTTGCTTTGTGTGATTTCCAACAAATGGAAGTATAAACACTAATAACAGAACTCAAAGGTAATCTCTACTCAGTACAGGAGAGACTAACTCACTGACTCAGGTTGAGGGAATAGCATCACTCAATAGTGGTAATGCAGTGACTGAGAATTGTGCAAAGAGTATTACTAAGAAGTTTCTACACCAGTTTTCATGCTGCTGACTTTTGTTCAGAATACTGATACCAAAGAACTACTTTTTCATAATGGTAATGATCCAAGCAGCTTGTCAACACACTACATTACAGTAAGCCTTTCCCAAGTAGAGTAGCTAAGTTCAAAGAAACAGGATTTGCTGCATGCATATCTCTAAAATGTTACTTGAGATTTTATTTTTATTGTTTATTTTTTGTCTTTTTAGAGCTGCAGCTGTGGCACATGGAGGTTCCCATGCTTGGAGTCGAATCAAGAGCTGTAGCTGCTGGCCTACGCCACAGCCACAGCCACAGAAACACAAGGTCCAAGTTGCATCTGCGACCTACACCACAGCTCACGGCAACCCTGGATCCTTAACCCACTGAGCAAGGCCAGGGATGGAACTTGCATCCTCATGGATACTAGTCAGATTTATTTCCACTGAGCCACAGTGGGAACTCCCTACTTGAGATTTTAGAGCCTGTTCATGTATATATATATATATATATATACATATACACACACTCACATACATATATATTGTTTGTTTGTTTGTTGGCTGGCCCTGCAACATGTGAAGTTCTAGGCCAGGGATTGAACCCATGCCACATCAGTGACCTGAGCCACTGAAGTGATATGGTGACAGTACTGGATCCTTAACCCCCTGCACCACAAGAGAACTACAACAGGTTATGTCTTACTGCCATTTTTTTTTTTTTTTTGGCTGTGCCTGCAGCATGTGGAGGTTTCCCCCGCCAGGGATTGAACCCGCAACCCGAACCACCACAGTGACCCAAGCCACTGCAATGACAATGCTGGATCCTTAACCCATTGAGCCACCAGGGAATTCCCCTAGTATACATCTTTGAAGACCACACAGAATACAACAAATGCCTTCGCCTCCCATCTTTTGACAAAGGGAACAAAGGAAAGGAAAGGCTGTCCTTACCTCAGAAAATTCTGGTGAAAACGGAAGAACCCTGGTTTCATACAGCTCCAAAAAGTGAGTAACACCTTCTTTGGTCAGGATTTTATTTTCACTTTCAAACATTCTTTTATAAATACACAGATGCCAAGATGGGTGAAAGAGCCAACATCCTGTGGGAATAAATATCCAATGTTGACGCTTTATTCTCACGTTACATTGTTGCACATAAACTATATATTCATAAATAAATACATAAATAAACACATTCCCTTTACTGTATGTAACACTACAAAAGTGAGTTCGTTTTTAATCACATCCAAGGGTGTTCACTGAATAATAAAAATGACTTCAGTATTCAGTATTCCATTTTCAGATAGTTTCATCGAAAAAGACTACAAGCAAATGTTATAGTGGCTACTGTGTACAAAAACTAAATATTACCCCATGCAGGCAGGTTAGAAGTTCAGATTTGGAGTGATTTCTTCTCTCACCTTACTTCAATCCATGTTTCATACAGAAATCTGAAACTGTCCCTCCTCTGTTTAAAACCCTTGAGTGGCTTCTCAACACTCAGAATAAAATGCAGACAGGGCATGAACGGCCCCTTGACCACTACTCCCTCCTTTCCCCGCCTCCCACTCCCTCCCCTGGCCCAGGTCACTACCCCACTGAGCTGTTCACATCCCAGGGCTTTTGCACCCAGAGCATCTCCTCAACTCCCATGTCCTTCCTGAGGCTGGCCTTTAGACTGCCCTCTCCAAGGTATGGCCTCACCTGCCAGATACTGCTTTTCAACCACTAGTTTGTTGCTTGTATAGAACTTATAATCAAAACTATCTTTTCATGGAAAACAGGCAAAAATCAAATGAGTACACCTGTCTCACCACTTTACACCAGAGCTTAGCATGTATTGGACAATAAGTAAACTTCTATTAAGTAAATATATATATATATGAATGAGAAACAAAAAAGTAAACATATACCTTAGAAATTAACTCTTTTGAAATAGCCTTTAATTCTATTAGAAAAAACTCAGCATTTTTAACTCATGTCATCCTATAAATACTTTTTTTTTTGTAATTTACACCAAGATGCTTGTTCGATTCCTTGGCAATGGTAATTTTTCAAAATCTGTCGCTGCTATTTGGTGTGGTTTGCCAAGAGCTGTGGGCAAAATGTGGTAATGAGAGAATGATTTTCATAGGAAATGCATAAGTGAAGTCACGACAGGATTCGAT
Source organism: Phacochoerus africanus (assembly GCF_016906955.1). NCBI lineage: Eukaryota > Metazoa > Chordata > Mammalia > Artiodactyla > Suidae > Phacochoerus > Phacochoerus africanus. The sequence goes on along the minus strand of NC_062558.1, from coordinate 57,423,367 downwards.
TAAATTCTAGCCCCAGGTGGGACTATAGATTCTTATGGTCTGTGAAAAATCCCAGGGTATCAGAAAACAACCATACCCATCAGCTGAATAAAGCTCAATTCTTAAAGGGTCAAACTATTAAAGTTGTAATTATTAAAGAAGGCACTAAAACCCATTTTCCTAGATTAATTCTCATGTGTAAACACAATAATGCAGCATGTTATCATTCACATGAATAAAAAACACTGTGAGCTGCATTTAGCTGCTTAAAATAGATCTAAACTTAATTTCATAAAATAATTTTAGGAAGCTCCAGCTTCATTTTTTTTTTTCTCTTAAAAAGCTCTCACAATACAGTGCTCGTAAAGGACTTAAAAAACATATTCAAGGAGTTCCTGTTGTGGCTCAGCAGGTTAAGGACCCAACGCTGTCTCTGTGAGGATGCTGGTTTGATCCCTGGCCTCACTCAGCGCATTAAGGATCCGGCGCTGCCACAAGATGTGGCATAGGCCACAGGTGCAGCTCGGATCCTACGTTGCTGTGGCTGTGGCTTAGGCCTTTGCTGCAGCTCCAATTTGACCTCTAGCCTGAGAACTTCCATTTGCCACACATGCAGCCAAAAAAAACCCAAAAACATATTCAAAATAATATCTTGGTATTTTCTCTTCCTAAGAAGAACAATCTACAGAACAATAACTGAAAGCCCAAGACAGTAACTCTGACAATAAAATATATTAAGAGAATAAGAATAGAAAGCAGTTAAAATACATAATCCCAAAGAGCCTTTATTAAAAATGAATGAGACACCATCATTAAAACATTATCAAAGAGTCCTTAAGGGTATATAATGAAATAATTACATATGAAATTATATGCTGTCTAGAAACATGCTTCAAGTTCACTTGGTGGGAGGGGGCCGGGGGTGTGTGAGGTCACACATAATATAAGGTGGAGGCCAGCCCTGAGCTGATCATTGCTGAAGCTGGGCAATGGAGCTCCCCACAGAAACTGTTCTCCTTCTGTTAACTACCTCACGTTTTCCATCATCAGAAGTTTATAGAATTACCATACGTCTAAACTATAGGAAACTCTGCATCCATTTAAAATTAAATTTTCAAAGAGTATTGAAGGACAGCGGTAAATGCAACTGGACATACTGCTGAGTGAGAAAAAAACACTATGGACAATCAATCCACAAGGTATGTATCTAGAATGTCAGCAGCTGTCTCTGGGTGGCATGTATGCGCATGACATTCTCTATAATAAATGAGAGTTAGCGACACAATCAAGGGGAAAACCACAAACATTATAAAAAAATCAAAATAAAAGTAATTATTACCATTTTCCTCTGACACTGCATATTCGAATAGATTGTTTAGCTTTGGTAAAACTGGCTTTATAACATGTATCTGAAAACAAAAGCAAAAAGCCACAGGAAATGAAAATTCACCTTTAACGACACAAAAGAACTTTCACCTATTTATATAAAGGAGCTCTTCTGTCACCCCCCCCAAACCCTGCCATCATCCCCCTGTAAAAAATATGCAAAAGGTGCCTGATTTCTTCAGCTCTTAAATCATGTAAATTCAGGTAAGACTGAATGTGGCAAATAATAAATATAACCTAGAAGACAGTTATGGTAATGCTACCTTTCTAGAGTGAGTATCATAAATTATGTCACGCAGTCCTCAACCATCCTGGGAAATAGGTAGGGCGGATAATACAATATTTACAAAAAGGAAAAAATACTGAGATACCTTCTCTGGTAACTCGAGTTTTTCGAGGCCACACATTGAGAAGCAGAGCCAGTTCAGGGCTCAGTGCTCTTCATTCTCCTTAGACTCTGCTGCAGATACCAGAGTCCAACTTATGTATCCTTCAAACTAAAGGCAAGTCAGTTTCTAAATAGTGAGGGTATTAATCTACTGATTAAGGAAAACCATGTAAGTTTATGAGTTGAGAAACACTTTTTCTTTCTTCCTCATCCTCACATCAATATACATTTAGCACCCAGGAGTCATTCTTTATTTCAGTTCCCAAACAGGGCTCGGCGCGCATCTGGACCTACACTGCACAGTGACTCCATGATCGCTGGCCCCAAGGTGGCCTGCTGCTTACACACTGGGAACCCTGCACCAGGGATTCTCCAAGGCTGGTCCCCAGAAACGAGGCATAGGCATCTCCTGGGAGCAGGTGAAATAGTGGAATTCTCAGGCACCACCCAGACCTACTAAATCAGAAATTCTGCGGACCAGACCCAGCAACTGGTACTTTAACAAGCCATCTGGGTAATTCTAATGCATGTTAAAGTTTGAGAACCACTGCACGAGACTAGGTAATCGTAAGATCTTGAGTCCTCTCGACTTAAAAATTCCATGATCCTACAAAAGCTAATTCCAAGTCCACTGAAAATAATTTTTCCAGTTTCCATTCCCAGGACCAGGTAGGCAAAGATGCAAGAAAAGAAAGGAAGGGAGGGAGAGAAGGAGGAAGGAAAGAAAGAAAGAAAACATATGAAATCCAAAGGCTATTATTTACTTAATAACAATTTACCTCAGACTTTAAATAACATTTTCCCAAATGTGTATTTCTTTGGAGAGTATTCATAACATGGAGAAACTAAAAACTAACAAATACTTTAGAAGTAAATGTCAAGGGAAGATCAAATAAGACTAAATTCTTTGAATGATAATTTAAGTCAGCTGAAAGTAGTACACTTGTATTCCATTATGCTATATCTAGGTTGGCCTTTTTATTGCTTTTACAGAGCATTTGGAAAAAAAAAAAAAGAAAAACAACTAGATCTACACAGGATTTGTTAAAAGATGAAAACACTTACCTGATTTCCTTCAAGAGTTTCCATAATTAAAATATAGTTTTCCCAAAACTTTAGAAGCTCATCTTTTTTCTTCTCAGACCACCAAAATAGACTTGGGCCTGAAATGGTTTAAAAAAGAAAATTAGTTCCTAGATTTAGTTCCCAAATTAGAATATTTCACAAGTTTCTAAATGACAGTAATTCTTAAAATTATGCCACTACTATGAAATGCTGTTTTCTCGAACAACAGAGGATGCCTCTGCATCAAGGCCTAGGTAAGAGGCTTGGACTAACAGGAATCCTTCTCTTGCTTCTTTTTTTAAAATGATTTTTATTTTTTCCATTGTAGTTGGTTTACTACAGTGTCCTGTCAATTTTCTACTGTACAGCAAAGTACAAATATATATTCTTTTTCTCACACTATCCTCCATCATGCTCCATCATAGCTGACTATATATAGTTCCCAGTGCTATACAGCAGATCTCATTACCTATCCATTCCAAAAGCAAGAGTCTGCATCTATTAACCCCAAATTCCCAGTCCACCCCACTCCTTCCCCCTCCCCCTTGGCAATCACACAAGTCTGTTCTCCAAGTCCATGAGTTTCTTTTCCTAACAGGAATCTCAAAAGGAGACTTTTTTTTTTTTTAATGAAGGTTACTATTTTGGAATTCTGGGTAGGAATGACAGATTTGAACACATGCATGAACTGAACTTTCTCTCCCCAACAATCTCACTATAACAGTAAAAGATTTTTCAACGGCCAAAAAAAACAAGAATGGAGAAAACAGCATAGCAGATAATAGCAATGAAATCTGAAATCAAAATCAGATGAAAACCAAGCAGACTCAAAAAAAAAAAGTTATTATTAAGTTGGCATAAAGAAAACAAGGAAAAATCTAATTCACACTACAAAATACCCCCAACCCTAAGGAACCGGCAGCAAAAATAACTTGTATAAAGCAGAGGTAAAAAATCAAGGCTAAGAGTTCCCACTGCGGCACAGCGGAAACGAATCCAACTAGGTGCAGGTTCAATCCCTGGCCTCACTCAGTGGGTTAAGGATCTGGCGTTGCCGTGAGCTGTGTTGTAGGTTGCAGACGAGGCTCAGACCCTGCATTGCTGTGGCTGCGGTGTAGGCTGGCAGCTGTAGCTGCTATTGGACCCCTAGCCTGGGAACCTCCATATGCCATGGGTGTGGCCCTAAAAGGCAAAACAAAAAACAAACTAAAAAAAGACTAAATTAAAAAGGATTTGTTTGATGTGTTTAAGAAACAGCTCCCAGATCCCCCCTCCTGCATTCTGAATGGGGAAAAGCCTGGAATTTGTTCTCTGGGGAAGGTAAAACAGTGGGTCCCCAGATTGAGGTGTACTGGACACAGCTGAGGTCTGGGTGCTGCCACATGAAGCGGGGAAATGGACATGTCTGCACCCTGGACACTGAGGCCCCCTTCACCTGGCCCCATCACCATCTTTGCCCCTCAGGTCCGAGAACACCAACCAGCCTTCACTATCCAGCAGATGACTGGAAGACCATCTCCATGGAATGTGGCCACCCCAAGAGGAAAGACCCAAAAATACTTTCATTAGAGATTACTCAACAAAATGCCTTGGCTGGATCCCCCCACAGAGAAGGTCGTGGTCAACGAGCACCACTTATGTCCTTAGAGCTTTAAACATGACTTTTGGTTTCACATTCTTACATATATGCAGGGATCTAAGAACCAACAGACAGTTAGGGAAACCTCTACGCTAACGATCAAGACCCAAACAACCTAACACAGAAACCTGGAGAAAACCTAAAAAAGAAAAAAACTTTCACTAATATGTCAAAGGGAGATAAAAGAAGATAGTGCAGTTATTGATATAAGAACAGGATACTATTAAAAAGGGGACATTCCAAGAAAAAAAAGATCTCATGAGAATAAAAATTTGACAGCAAATATAAGAAACTCAAACAAAGGACCGAGGAGTTCCCGTCGTGGCACGGTGGTTAACAAATCTGACTAGGAAACACGAGGTTGCGGGTTCGATCCCTGGCCTTGCTCAGTGGGTTAAAGATCCGGCATTGCCATGAGCTGTGGTGTAGGCCGCAGACACAGCTCGGATGCCACGTTGCTGTGGCTGTGGTGTAGGCCAGTGGCTACAGCTCTGATTTGACCCCTAGCCTGGGAACCTCCACATGCGCAGGAGCGGCCCTAGAAAAGACAAAAAGACAAAAAAAAAAAAGAAAGAAAGGACTGAAAATAAAGTTGAGGAAATCACTCAGGAAGTGGAGAAAAAAGACAAAACCATAGAAAACAAGAGAGAAAAGATACCCTGGATCAGGAGGTCCAATATCCAAGGAGAACAGAAAGCAAAGGGAGGAAATCAGAGTAATTCAAGAAAAATTTCCAGAATAGAAGGACACGATGTCCAGACTGAGCTGGTCCACTGAGTACCCGGCACCCCCAAAACTGCACAATGCAAACAGGCTCCCCAAACTGAAACTGCAAACACGGCCTCTACAATCGCCCTTGGAGAAGAGACAGCACACACAAATAAACAGGATTCAGAATGGCTTCAGATCTCTGGATAGTAACAATGGGGGTTCATGCTTCTATGAAAACAGATCAACACACTTAAAATTGTGAATGGAAATGTTCTCCAAGTCAGAATTCTTCCCCAATCAAGCCATCCATCAAATGTGAGGGCAAAATAAAGGCATCTAGACATACTTGGTCTTGGCTTCCAAGAGAGCTGCAAGAAAACATACTGCCACACCAACAAAGAGGATCGGCTGAAAAAAATCTACAAAATCCTAACTTCTAGGGGGTGTGGGGGAGCATCAGAGAGGGTGCAGCATGACCAGATGATCTGAATTCCAAAGGGCAGAAAGCCTTTCCAAGAACAGACAGGACACACAAACTGCTTCACCTCTGGTCAAGCACAAGAGGAAGAGGTGGTCACTAGAAAAAGCAGTTAAAAAACAAAATAAAATGTTTAAATAAATAAAAATTTTAAAGGCCAACCGTGGCCTAGATTAGAAACGCTTGAGAACGCCAAGGAGACCATGCCCACCCACCCACCCCTTTTTCTGCCCCTCCCCCAAGTGTTTCATGAAGGACTGTGAGCAGGAGACCCTGGGTGCCCAGGCATGCTGGGCAAAGGGCAGACCATCCATGCCCCACAGGGGTTCAAGGTGGTGGACAATCAAGAAAGCCTGTCAGTTTTACAGTCCCTATGACAGGAGACCAAAGCTGTTGGCCCCTGGAGGAAACCCTCCCACACCGCCATCCTTGTCCCTGATACCAGGTAAAGTTGGCTGCCCCTGGGGATGGATAAAAACTTTCTCCCCTGAACCCTGCACTGACATGAGGAAACACTCTTTTGCATGTGCCACTCATACAAAGCACATCTGCTGCTGTGGAGGAAGGGCAGGAAACTAGCACCCAAGACCTACCACAGATACAAGCAGAATGCAGCCACCACAGGAGAGGGTAAGAAAACTCTTAACCCTTCAGTAAGAGGAGGCAGAGGATATCTGCCACTGGAGAGGGACAGAGATGGCTAAAAAGCTTGAACCCTAAGGTCTGGGCATATGGGGCCTAAGAGAAGGCTAGTGCAGAAGGAATGAAAAGTTCCCTCCTTTCTCATCTTAAGCTTTGCACCTAGTTACATACATCAGCAGTCTACCCTTGCAGGAAGGACAAAGGCATAGAGGAAGCTCTCCATCTGTGCAACTGGCATCATGGGCTTGAGAAAAACTACAACACTGAGGAGAACCTTTTGGTAAACTAGGCTTCAACACTAAAACATAAGATAGTAACAATCCACAACTATAGCAATAACAAAATCCAAAACCAGCTCAACTAGAGTTACTCAACACCCAACACCCTAACAGAGAGGAGTGCCTATCTCTAAGGCACAAATATTTCATTCTTTACGAAAAAAAGGTGGTTCCATTGCCAAGAGATAAAATAGAAAACAAAACCCAACTTAGAGATTGTCCAGGTACAGAACTTACACATAACTATGATTAGTATACTAAAGGATCTGGTGGAAAAGGCAGACAACATGCACAAACAGATGGGGTTTTTCAGGAGAGGAAAACTATAAAAATGTGTCAGATGGAAGTGACAGAAATAAAAACATATCAGGGAGTTCCTGTAGTGGCTCAGTGGAAATGAATCCAACTAGCCTGCATGAGGATGTGGGTTCGATCCCTGGCCTCGCTTAGGGGAGCCCTCGACGTTATTAGCTGTGGTATAGACTGCAGTAGCGGCTTATCTTCAAAACTGCAGAATGTCTGACTCTTTGAATGTTTTACTTTGGTAATTTTAAATGTTTTTCTAGTGACACCTCTTATCGGATGATCATCACTTTGTGGACTGTTAAAATATTTACTGTCAGATGTTTTCAACTGTAAAAAAAGAAAAATCTAATTAAAAAAATTAAAACCGGAGTTCCCATCGTGGCACAGCAGAAACAAATCCGACTAGGAACCATGAGGTTGCAGGTTGGATCCCTGGCCTCGATCAGTGGGTTAAGGATCCAGCGTTGCCTTGAGCTGTGGTGTAGGTCGCAGACGTGGCTTGGCTCTGGCATTGCCGTGGTTGTGGCGTAGGCCAGTGGCTACAGCTTAGATGTGATCCCTAGCCTGGGAACCGCCGTATGTCTTGGGTGTGGCCCTAAAAAGACAAAAAAAAAATTTTTTGTAATTAAAACCTCATTCTATTAGATCAATTGCAAAAGTACCCTCAAAAGGTCGACTTAAGACCCATATGCTTAACAAATAGTAATAAATCCTACTAAGAGAATTACTAAGGAAATTTCAAAAGAATGTGATGGTTTCCACAATCAAATTCTAACCCAAGACTCAATTCATCAGTCAGTATATGTACATAATTTTCCTTGGCGCTAATCCTCCTTTTCTATTAGAACGGACCTACCACGATATAGTGCAAATTTGGTCTGTAAAGTCCCTCCTGGGCTCAGTCACATTCCTAAATTATTCCGCGGATGCACAGTATTCCACCTGCTCTGGGTCAGAAGGGTGAGGAAGTGCAGACTGTTCTGTATGTAGCGATTTGTGTCACTTCGGAGTACACCCTGGAGATGAGGTTTCCAAGGTTTTTCAGGCTCTATGGGGACCATGAGAATAACCAAATTCTCTACTGATCATGGAGACGACCCCAGGAGCTGGCTGTCGGAAGCGGGGGACCTCCCTACCAGGAAACCAAGTAGGGATGGTAAGAGGGTGGGACGGGGGTGGCTCAGTACCGGTTCCTTCTCCCGGGGCGCACGCGCAATCGGCCCCCTGTTCCGCCGACACTTCCACGGCCCGCTGCAGCAGGTAACGCGCCCGCTTGCGCGTCAGGGCATCCTCGGCCCAGGCCAGCCCAGCCTGCACTGTCCTCCAAAACCGCCAGCAGCGCCGGGCGTCTGGGCCCGCCTCGCGTGCCACCGGGGCGCAGTCCACGCCGGGCTCGGGCAGCAGCTTCTCGGCCAAGGCGCTCAGCACCAAGAGCTGTGGCCCTACTAGGCCCGGCCCCAACGGGGGCCCGGGCGCGACCAGCCCTCCCCACACGGCCCGCAGCGCCGCCCCGCCGCACTGGCCCAGTGCTGGCAACAGTCGCCCGGCCACCAGTGCCACCGCGTCCTCGGAGGGCCCCGCCTCGTCCCCGCCCAGCGCCAGGGCCAGGGCGGCCTGCGCCACCCGCTCCAGCAGCGGCGCGTCCTCGAGGGGCCGCAGGCAGGGCCCCACGGCCGCTAGCACCTCCACGGCGGCCTCACAGGCCCCCTCGAGGCCCGGCGCAGGTCTCGCGGCGAGCAGGTCACGCAGAGCTTCCTCGGCCAGCGCGGCCGCCAGCTGCGGGCCCCCGGCGAGGCGGGCGCACGAGCGCAGGGCCGCGCCCGCCGCCCTCAGCACGCGCCGGCGCTGGCGGGCCGGGGGGCCGGTGTCCGCGCCGCCCATGAGGCGCCCCGGCAGGCCCCGCAGCAGCGGCACCAGATACCCGGCGGCCACCTCATGCGCCGCCTCCGGGAGCGCGCCCGCGCCGCCGCCGCCGCGCGCTTCCTCGTCCTCGAGCCGCTGCAGAAGAAAGCGCAGCGTCTCCACGCGCTCCGCGGACGCCTCCCCGCGGCACAGCGCCCCAAGCAGAACCCGCGGGTCCCGGCTCTGCGACAGCAGCGCATCCGCCAGCACCCACTCCATCTACACCGCGCGCCACCAACCCCAGGCGCCGGGAGGAAGGCGCCGGCGTGCGCGAGTGCGTGCGCGTGCGCGTGCGCGGCTGGCCGTGGCGCGCGCCTGCAGGCTGGGAGCTTGAGGCCCAGCCTTGGCCCTCCTGGAGCGCTTTGACAGGTTCCACCCCTGCCGCCTGAGATCTGGTCCTCTTGCCCCTGCTCTTTACTCTTTTCAGAAGCAAAGAGGCTCGGTAAGCGTTAACATCGTAGCTATATCAACTACATCGATTCCTAATTGGAAGTTGACCTACATGAGGGCCCTAAATCAGTCAAGCGTGCCTGAGAAATGGGCAGAGGTACATCTGGAAGATGTGCTCACGATCGCCTAGGAGCTTATTTTCAAAAAGCTGTAGGTGGCCCCACCCACAAAGGGATTGACACGGTGGGTCTGAAATGTATTCCTGACACCTGCATAAAAAAAATAAATAACAGAAACACAAGAATGATTTAGAGGCCCTGATAGGTACTATAGCTATGAGCCAGGATGGGGCAGAAAACAAGATGCCCACACTGGTGCTTGCAGTCAAATGCCCTAGCTGACTCTAGCACACAGATCTTCACACATGATGCTAGTGCTCCCATTTGCATTCCTCCAAATAGCCCTCGTGTCTATTTCTGACAGCATCTACTGCTAAATAAAGAAACCAAAAACCTGGTTTGGTTTCTGGCTCAATCCTAGGTGAACTGATGTGGGTGTTCTTTGCCTTCCAGCCATATAGATTTCTCCCTTAGTGGAGAAGCTGCAGTCCCAACTTCAAAGAGCTTGATGTGCAACAAATATAATAGATAAAGTGTGATTAAAGTTACTTAAATTTAAGGTTATTTTATGCAATATAAAGTTTTATTTAATTTTTATGTTTTGGACTTTATATAAAGTTATTTAAAGTTATCTAATATCATATATGAAATTTTTTCCCATATTTCAATAATTCAGTTTTTCATTGATAGAATATATAAAAGTTTCCATTGTAGGCCAGTTTAGGTTGTGTCAGTAAATATCAGCTGCCTTCAGCATTTAATGTGCCAATAAATATCAGTTTCTTTCAACATACATTCTTCATAAATCTATCAAACAAAAATGGGGAAAATCTTGAGTAGACACTTAACAAATGAAGATATGCAAATATAAGCATCTGAAAAGGTGTTGAGTATAATTAGTCACTAGAGAAATGCCAATTAAGCCCTCAAAGAGATATTGCTTCACACCCATTAGAATGGTTAAAATTTAAAAGATTGTGCAATCAAATTTTGGAGGCTCCTCAAAAAACTAAAAATAGAACTACCATAGATCCAGCAGTCCCAGTCCTGGGCATCTATCCAGAGAAAACCGTAAATCAAAAAGACGCATACACCCCAATGTTCATTGCAGCACTGTTTAAAATAACCAAGACGTGGAAGCAACCTAAATGTCCATCAACAGAGGAATGGATAAAGAAGATGTGCTACATATATACAATGGGATATTACTCAGCCATAAAAAAGAATGAAATGGTACCATTTGTAGCAACAGAGATGGACCTATAAGCTATCGTACTAAGTGAAGTTAGTGAAAGACAAAACATCATATGATATCACTTATATGTTGAATCTAAAAAAAAAGGATACAAATGAACTTTTTTTGCAGGACAGAAACCGGCTCACAGACTTTGAAAAACTTATGGTTACCAAAGGGGACAGGCAGGGGGGAGGGATGGACAGGGGGGTTGGGACTGGCATCTCCACATTGAGGTATATAGAGTGATTGGCCAACCGGGACCTGCTGTACAGCACAGAGAAGTCTACCCAATATTCTGTGATAATCTATATGGGAAAAGATTCTGAGAGAGAATGGATATGTGCATATATATGACTGGGTCACTTCGTTGTACAGCAGAAATTATCACAACCTTGTAAATTAACCATAAAAAGAAAAGATCAAATGGCAAGGACTGAGCAAGTGGAACAGTAGGAACTCCCAGACATTACTGGTGGGTGTGTAGATAACATAACCATTTTGGAAAATCTTTTAACAAATTTAAAATATATCTACTTTATGATTCAGCAATTCTATCCCTAATTACTTGCCTAATTATTTTAACATATTCCAACAAAAATGCTTGCACGAGATTGTTTTTGGCAACATTAGTCATTTTAACCAAAAACTTCTTAAAACCTAAATGACCATCAAGAGAAGAATTGATAAACAAATTGTGATCAATTACTATATTGATGCTATTCATCAGTAGGAGAGACTGGATTACTAACCCATGCAACCACTCAGATAAATCTCAAAAATATTTGGTTGAACAAAAGAAGCCAGAGACAGAAAGTTAACATGAGGCAGAATAATAAGTCAGGTAGTTAGTGTAGGAGCATGGGCTTCCATGCATTCTTTGATATGGGTGTTGATTAACATTCGTGGCCTAAGGGCTCCAAGAAGTAACACCCCCACAGGCCTTGTTTACTCTAGAGACTGTACCTATGCCCAGATGGACATTAATCCCTAACCCCCTGTGACTCAGTTTACTGGAAGAGAAGGGAAAATAAACCATGAGGCTTATAGGACATTTCTACCCCTAAGACCCCTATTGGACAAAGACTGCTATAGGTAATTGAACAAGGCCAGTGGGAGAAAACCGCATCTTTCTGGACCCCACATTGGTACCCCCACCCCATCTTTAAGGGATAAAAACCCCTCTAGGACTCTGGAGAGCAGGGGCTCTTCTCCCACCTCCCAGTAGCCCTGGAAGCTATTTCCTTTCCTGTAATAATGACTTTGCTTGCTTGCTTGCTGCCTGTGTGTTCGAGAAGTTCATTCTTCAGCTTCGTGAATAAGAACCTGGATTCCAGTAACATCTTTCTGGCATCAAACATACGGAATAATTTCATTTGTGAAATTCAAGAATGGGCAATAGTAGTTTTTGGATAGAAAGGAGAACAATTGTTGTTTATGGTGAGTGGAGGTTGACTAAAACATGACACAAGGGAACTATCAGAGGTGATGGAAATATTCTATTTTGTTCGGTTTTTGTTTTGGGTCACGCCTGTGACATGAGGAAGTTCTGAGGCCAGGGATAGAACCCACACCACAGCAGTGACACCAGATCCTTAACCCACTAAGCCACCAGGGAATTCCTAGAAATAATTTTATTTCCATTAGGGTGCTGGTTACACAGGTTTCACGTTTGTCAAAACTCCTTGAATTGAACAAACACTCAAGATCTAAGTTTTACCTCAATTAAAAAAAATTTACATTAAAGGGGTTCCCTGGTGGCTCAGTGAGTTAAGGATCTGATATTGTCATTACTGAGGCTCGGGTCATTGCTGTGGCACAGATTTGATCCCTGGCCCAGGAAATTCGCCATGTTTCTATCAGGATGAGTTCCTGGCTACCCATCGCCCTCAGAATAACGTTTTAGTCTCTTAGCCTAAAACCCAGGATGCCTCTCCATGTGGCCCTGCCCACTTCCCCAGCCCTGTTGCCCTCATGTCCCATAGACACTTGCATGTCAAAGTCCTTAAACATGCCCTGTGCTTTCACTTTGTCTTTTCAAAAGCCCTTCCAAGCTCTTCCATTTAGTCCACTTGACTAGTTCTTTTCTTATCAAGACACAGTTCAAATGCCAGTCTCTCCAGAAAGTCTTTCCTCAATACCTCACTCCCTCCACCACCACCCAGCCCACCTAAGTGAGGGCATCTTCTTCCAAATTCCCCAGACATCCTCGCAGGTCCCTAACACAGGATGTGTCACGCTGTGTTGTGGCTGCAGGTTTACTTCTCTGCCCCTCCCCTCGCAAGGGCAATGGGAGAGCTGCACAGGATTATGGAATTATACATTTTATCACACTAATCCCAGTACCTTCACCTCTGGCTATAGCATGTTCATGAAATGCTTATCTCCCACTCCTCAGTGAAGACCCAAAGTACAAGGCATATCCAAATAGCCCCTCACAAATGCTGCTAACCATACTTCTCCTGGCTTCCCCCAAGTTTCAGCTGTGGTAATAAAAATGGCTAATAGTTACTTATCACACTTGTAAATAAGTGTGGTAAAAACACACTTATATATATAAAAATATTGATATATACAAATATATTTGTTAATATATAAAGATATTAATAGATACTACATAGATATATAAAGATATTAATACATATAAAGGTAGTAACATGGTAATATCTTTATATATCTATTTTTGCTTTTAATCCTCAAACCAACATAAATGAAGTACTATTATTTTTCTCATTTTACAAATGAGGACACTAAGAACCAGAGAGAGTGATTAACTTGCATCGGTATCACACAACAAAAAGCAGCAGAGCTGTCTGCTCTAAGCTGTGCACTCTTGGGAGTTCCTGATGTGGCACAGTGGGTTAAGAAGCCAACTACAGCGGCTCAGGTCGCCATGGAGTTGCAGGCTTGATCCCCAGCCTGGCACAGTGGATTAGGGGTCCAGCATTGCCACAGCTTTGGCAGTGGCGCAGCTGCAGCTCTGATTTGATCCCTGGCCTAGGAACTTCCATATGCCGTGGGTAAGGCCATAAAAAATAATAAAATAAAATAAAAAAGCTGTGCTTGCACTCTGCTACATTTCCTCCAAAACGTCAGAAAAGAAAAGTATACAGGAGTTCCCGTTGTGGCTCAGTGGTTAACGAATCCGACTAGGAACCATGAGGTTGTGGGTTTGATCCCTGGCCTTGCTCAGTGGGTTAAGGATCCGGCGTTGCTGTGAGCTGTGGTGTGGGTTGCAGACGCAGCTTGGATCCCGAGTTGCTGTGGCTCTGGCGTAGGCTGGTGGCTACAGTTCCGATTCAACCCCTAGCCTGGGAATCTCCATGTGCCTCGGGAGCAGCCCAAGAAATGGCAAAAAGACAAAAAAAAAAAAAGAAAGAAAAGATAAAGAAAAGTGTACAATTACTGTGTCAATCTTCCCCCACTGCAGAGTCTGCACTGCCAGGGTCTAGCACACACACAGTAAATATTTGTTGTATGAATGCATGAATGAAAATGTGTGTTTCTGCCACATCTTATGAGCTCCTCGAGAATTAGGATTTGGCTTTTAATTCATTTTGTAGCCTAGACACCAAACATAGTACCAGAAACATGGTAGCTACTTAAAAAGTGCTCAAAGGGAGTTTCCCATTGTGGCTCAGCAGTAATGAACCTGACTAATATCCATGAGGACACGGGTTTGATCCCTGGCCTCGCTCAGTGGATTAAGGATCTGGCGTTGCTGTGAGCTGTAGTGTAGTTCACAGATGCAGCTCAGATCCTCCGTTGCTGTGGCTGTGGTGTAGGCTGGCAGCTATAGCTCTGATTTGACTCCTACCCTGGGAGCTTCCATATGCCATGGGTGCAGCCTCAAAAAGACAAAAAAAAATTTTTTTTTAAGTGCTTGAATCAGAATTTAGTATTTTAGGAATTCCCATTGTGGCTCAGCTGGTTGAGAACCCAACATTGTGTCCATGAGGATGTGGGTTTGATCCCTGGCCTTGACCAGTACATTAAGGATCCAGTGTTGCCTAGAGCTGCAGTGTAGGTTGCAAATGTGGCTTGGATCCAGTGTTGCTGTGGCTGTGGCATAGACCTCATGTGCAGCTCTGATTTGACACCTAGCCTGGGAACTTCCATATGCCGCAGATGTGGTCATAAAAAGGAAAAAACAAAGAATTTAGTATTTTATAGTGAGAGTGCTATAAATTGATCAGTCAGAAATTTTTCAGTGACATAATAATTCTTGGAACATCAACATGTAAAATCTGAGGTCCTTGTTGCCTGGTTCAACACATAACAACATACTGCTTTAACAAACAACCCCGGTGTGAGGACAATTGGCTACCCCTGCTCATTCCATGGAGACGAAGGGTTACTTGGAAGTGATATGTGAATCGGCTTTAGAGGAGTTTTGCTTTCCCTACTCCTCGCAAGTTTCCCATTTCATTTGTATATGACTAGTTGTTATTTTAATTGAAGTATCATTGGATTTATAATGTTGTGTCAACAATGTTGTGTTAGTTTCGGGTGCACAGCAAAGTGATTCAGTTACACACACACAGACACACATACTCTTTTTCTGATTATTTTCTTTTATGAGTTACTAGAAAATACAGAGTAGAGTTCCCTGTGTTATACAGCAGGTCATTGCCATTTATAGATTGTATATATAATAATGTATATCTGTTAATCCCAAACTCCTTATTTATCCCTCCCCCTTTTCCCCTTTGGTAACCATAAGTTTGTTGTCTATGTCTGTGGTTCTATTTCTGTTTTGTTTATAAGTTCATTTGTATCCTTTTTTTTTTTAAAGATTCCACATATAATTGATAGCATATGATATTTGTCTTTCTCTTTCTGACTAACTTCACTTGATATGATAATCTCTAGGTCCATCCGTGTTGCTGTAAATGGCCTTATTTCATTCTTTTTGATGGCTGAGTAATATTCCACTGTGTATATTTACCACATCTTCTTTATCCAGTCCTCTGTCGATGGACATTTAGGTTGCTTCCATATCTTGGCTATTATAAATTGTACTGCAATGAATATTGGGGTGTGTATATCTTTTCTTTATTTGTTTTTATTTTTTTAGGGCCATGCCCATAGCATATGGAGGTTCCCAGGCTAGGGGTGCAATCAGAGCTATAGCTGCCAGTCTCTGCCACAGCAATGCAGGATCCAAGCTGCATCTGTGCCCTACGCCACAGCTCACAGCAACGCCAGATCCTTAACCCGCTGATCGAGGCCAGGGATCAAACCCACATCCTCATGGATGCTAGTCAGGTTTGTTAACCACAAGGGCAACTCCGCATGTATATTTTTGAATTGTGGTTTTCTCCAGATAGATGCCCAGGAGTGGGATTGCTGGATCATAATATATGTAACCCTATTTTCAGTTTTCTAAGGGACTGCCATACTGTTCTCCATGATGGCTACACCACACTTGTTATTTTAACATCAAGAACAGGTGTCAGTGTAACAAATGTCAGAGTTGCCCTACCCCCAGTTGAGCTACTTTAGCTGTATCTTCGTGTATCTATTCAACACTCTTTCTGGCATCCCTTACACCCAAAGCCACACATGTGTGGTTCTGAGAAAGAAAGTCCTGTTCTTTGTCTTGTGGGTGTGAGTGTCCAGCAGTGGCCTCTAAAGACGCACCTCCTGGGACGTGTTCCATCCTCTGCCTCCGACTCTCAAGCTGACTGACCATCCAGGTGCTTGGTCTCTCGCAGCACTGTTTCCAACCTATGAGTAATTCATAGGTGTGGGTGTGGGTTGTCTACACCACACATTTTACCTCTTCCCAGGAGGTCTCTGAGGATGGAGATCCTTGACTGTCTTCCCGTCTGAAACAGAACTCCCATAAATGTGATTGCTGGCAAGCTCCTCTGAACTTTAAGCCCTTCCCACTTGCCCAGCTTGAAATGGATACTGCTTCCCTCTCTGGAAGGTGAATGGAGAGGAGGGCAGAGCAGATGGAGGAGTGGAGGTGGAAGTGAGGAGTAGTGACCCTGCTCAATGTTCCCCCCATCTCCTTCCTCCAGGGGTGTCTGCATGAGCTCAGGGATGGCTCCTGCGGTGGGCTCTGCAGGAGTTTAATTTGGTTTTTCACGATGCTGCCAAGGAAGCAATGGACAAGAGCTGCTTGAAAGTGTGAATGAATACCCACGGGAAATCATACATGATGACCACGCTGACTCAAGGTAGGTAGACAGGGCCCAGAACCGGCTGAAAGAGCTCTCGAAGGCCGGCGTCTGTGATGCCCACGTGCTCTGGGATAACAGTGCCCCTGGTCAAACCCCAAACTCTCATGTGTTTAGAAGCTGACGTTTCTCTGGACAGAAGATGGTGCTGTTGTCAATGCAGTGTGCTTTTTCCATCCTTCCAACATAGCCTCTCGGTTGCAAAGTGGAAGCCGTCTGCAGAAAGAAAGGAAATAGCAATTACAGAGCAGGATTTCAGCTGGAGTCTTTCCTTGAACCTCTGAGGGTCTAAGAAGGAGGCGGAGATGCTTGATAGGCTCTGTCTGAGATTCTCGCCTTGTGATGTCTCCCACGAAAGCCCTCAGAGAATCTTCATGGAGAAAATTGCTGTCGCCGTTTCGGTAATAGGTTTATGTGAAGGGTAGCAGCTAGAGAACGCAAATTCCCTGTGGGGACTCAGTGTCAGATACCATTAGTTAGTAACCCAGTATCTGTCCGCTCTTCTCCCTGGCTCACAAAAGCTTGGTTTTTCTTCAGGATGGCAATACGTTAACCCCTGGGGCAACGTCTCATGCTCAGACAACCCCCTGGACCCAACCTTCCTTCCACTTAGGGGATGGGGCTGGCCCTGAGTCCCAGCCCTGGCCAAGGAGGCTTAAGCAGAAGCCGGCAAGGGTGTGTCTGGGAAAGCTTTTGCTTTCTGATGAAAGGAGAGAGAACATCACTTCCTCGGCCTCCTCTGCTTCTTCCCACCCAAATGCAGTATGATCTACAGACCCACAGCAGCCATCTCCAGCCCATGAGGACACAAGCACCACAGAATAACTCTGCATTAAAAGAAACAGAGATGAAGACAGAGGAGCCTGGTTTTCTTGGAGCTTCTCAACTGATGCTATCAATTATCCATTTCTGGACTTGCTGTTCTAGGAGTAAAATTGGCCCCTCTCTGCTTAAGCTTTTTGCTGAGTTTTCTGTAACCTGCCATCAAGTGTTCTTCTCCAGTAAGAACTCCTACCCACCAGTTGTCTGTTATTTAATTTTGTTTTGTTTTGTTTTGTTTTTTAAGGCTGCACCTGCAGTGTATGAGGGTTCCCAGGCTAGGGGTCCAATCCAGGCTACAACTTCCAGCCTACGCTACAGCTACAGCAATGCCAGATCCGAGCTGCATCTGAGACCTACACCAGAGTTCACAGCAATGCTGGATCCTTAACCCACTGAGTGAGGCCAGGGATCGAACCAGCAACCTTGTGGTTCCTAGTCAGATTTGTTTCTCCTGCACCATGACAGGAACTCCTATTTAGTATTTTTTGGCTGCACCTGTATCATATGGAAGTTCCCCGGGCCAGGGATGGCACCTGTGCCACTGCAGTGACAACACCTGATCCTTAACCCACTGTGCCACCAGGGAGCTCCTGTATTATTTACTATCATTAACTTGGTTCATTTTGAGCATCTCACTCTTTCCAAGCTGAGGAGCCTTCTTTTGACCAATTGCCATCATTATCCCCGCCTTGAAAGGCAGGGATTCATACTGGGCGGTACCGTGTTCATCCCGGCTGGGCTGGCCCAAAACAGGAGGAGGCCACACAACTGGTCTCTTCACCCACTTCCCCTTTCTCTTTTCCTCCACTTGTACTCAAGGGACTGACCAAGGTCAGGTTGGTTAGGACCATCAGTAGCATGTAATGGATCCGTGCATTTTCACTGGGCCTTTCTAGGAAATAAGATTTTTTTTTTTTCTTTTTAGAGCCGCACCCGCAGCATATGGAGGTTCCCAGGCTAGGGGTCAAATCGGAGCTAAAGCTGCCAGCCTAACCCACAGCCACAACCACACAGGATCTGAGCCGTGTCTGTGACCTACGCCACAGCTCACGGCAACACCAGATCCTTAACCCTCTGAGCGAGGCCAGGGAGCGAATCTGCCACCTCACGGTTACTAGTTGAATTCATTTCTGCTGCGCCACAAGGGGATCTCCTCTAGGAAATAAGATCTTTACTTGAGTTGGCCTCACCCAGTTGTTCTCATCTTGGTACCCAGTAGAAGTCCTGGGAATCTTTAATCCCCCGGAGCAGGGTGTTCACACAGAACATCTGGGCCTCACCCTAGACCAATGAAACTAGAAATTCTGAGTGTGGGGAGAAGCATCTGTGTTTTTTTTAAAAGTTCCACAATGGAGTTCCTGTCGTGGCTCAGTGGTTAACGAATCCAACTAGGAACCATGAGGTTGCAGGTTCGATACCTGACCTCGCTCAGTAGGTTAAGGATCTGGCATTGCCGTGAGCTGTGGTGTAGGTCGCAGATGCGGCTCCGATCCCGCATCGCTGTGGCTCTGGTGTAGGCCTGTAGCTATGGCTCCAATTGGACCCCTAGCCTGGGAACCTCCATATGCCGAGGGAGCGGCCCTAGAAATGGCAATAAATAAATAAATAAATAAATAAATAAATAAATAAATAAAAAGCTCCACAAGAGGGTTGAGAGTGGCTGGCCTTGTTCTCCCATCGCCATTCTCATTAGAGATGTTCACAGTAATTAGGGAAGGAGGGGGGAAACTATCTGGGGACAAGCCATCCTCTCAGCACTCAGCAAATATCTCTGTTATACACAGACACTGTCTCATCTCCCCTCAGGGTGGCTGTGCCCATTTGGAGAGGCGCAGAAAGATGAGGGTGCTGAGCCATTCACCAGCCTAACTCCCGTGAAGGAAGGGGTGTGGCTGCACCCCCAGGAAGGGCTCTCCTAAGATCCCAAGGAAACTGCCATGAAAGACAACAAAATTTCCACCCAAAGTTTTAAGACAGTCTAGGAGTTCCCTGGTGGTTCAGTAGGTTAAGGATCTGGCATTGTCACCACAGTGGCTCAGGTGGCTGGTGTGGCATAGGTTCGATCCCTGGCCTGGAAACTTCCGCATGTCCCAAGCATGGCCAAAAAATGTAAAAAAAAAAATTTTTTTTAATTAAAACAAACTAAGAGCTATTAAAAAGAAAAAAAAAAATCACCCATACTCCCCCACCCCCTACTAACTCCTCTCCTTTTCTCTTTGATTTTTCTGCAAACTTCAGGGGTCCTGCATGAGCCCTCAGCACAGTGATTGCAGGATGGCCCACGAGAGGCTTCAACCCGTGGGACGGGGTCCTGAGGTCCTGAAACAGATCCCTGAGAGCTTGGCAGTCAGGGAAGGCAGGACGAAGTCGGCTCATTCAATCTGTTTCAGAGGCAAAAATCAGAATTCTCAGGCTTTCTGTCGCTGTCAGAATCCCCTACTCTGCTGCTGCTGGTCTAGGCAGGAGATGGCAGTATGTTCAGTCACAGGAGGATTCCTGTTAAATGATGAATTGTGATTCTATAGCAAGCAGTACATCAGCGCAGGAGAAGCTGAAGCCCGGGGAGTTCTTGCCTGCGTGGGAGTGCTGGAGGGGCCTTTAACAGCTGCATTTGCAATAAAGAAGGAGGTGAAATCCATTACCGACAGTCTTTATTTTGCAAGCCCGCTGATAAGCGATGGCACTCTCTAGAAACTCTTCCAATCATATTTTGCCTGCTGCTTTTAGCCAGACTTGGACATACAGGCCAATCAAATTCTCACCAATACTCAGGGAACTTTTCCTGGAATACTGGGAATTTCCTTTCCCTGCTGTGTAAGTAGGAGTCCTTAAAGAGGGTTTGGCTTTTGGATTTAAATGTTTGTCCTTGGGCTCAGAGCCAGGGGGCAGTGAGTAGCTACTGGTGATTCCTCCTTTGGGGGTGTGACAAAGATCTTAAGGTGAGCAATTAAGACAGTCTTTAAGGTTTCGTGCAGAGGTATTGTGTGCTTTCTATCCCTCCTGCTTAGTTAAGGAAGAAGTGGTTTATACCCCAGAGAGCAGATGCCGTTGGGGTATAAACCTCTGCCATGCAGCTTTCAAGCTTAAACTAGTTTTCTATTTCTTGGGCAGGGTGGCACCTACATTTCCCTCCCACCTCACATGAATGTCTTCTCTACTGGGTTTTCTTTCTTTGCAAATCTTTACATACAACAGGTGATGATTCATTTTACATTTCAACTTAGAGGGTGTTTTTGGTTGAGATTAATGTTACATTGATGAACTCTGAGTAAAGCAGAGGGTCCTTTTCTAATGTGGGTGGGGCACATCCAATCAGTTGATGGACTAACTAGAACAACAGCCAAAAAAAAAAAAAAAAAAACCCCAGCCTCACTAAGGAAAAGAGGAAACACAGCAGCCAGCAGACAGCCTTCAGACTTCATCTGCCCCACTGGCTGTCTTGCAGACTTGGCATTGTCAGCCTCCATAAGTGCATGAGCCAATCCCATAAAATAAACCTCTTTCTCTCTACAGCTACACACATATCCAATTGGTACTATTTCTCTGGGGAATCCTGACTAATATACATAAGTTCCCCAACCCATAAGTATGTCTGAAAACATTTTTTTTTTGATAGCTGCACCTGTGGCATATGAAAGTTTCCGAGCTAGTGGTTGAATTGGAGCTGCAGCTGCAGGCCAATGCCACAGCCATAGCAACAGCAGATCTGAGCCACATCTGCAACCTATGCTGCAACTTGCTGCAATGCCAGATCCTTAACATACTAACCAAGGCCTGGGATCAAACCCACATCCTCATGGACATTATATCATTTTCTTTTTTTGTTTTTGTTTTTGTTTTTTTGTTTGTTTGTTTGTTTGTTTTGGTCTTTTTGCTATTTCTTGGGCCGCTCATGCGGCATATGGAGGTTCCCAGGCTAGGGGTCGAATCTGAGCTGTAGCCACCATCCTACACCAGAGCCACAGCAACACGGGATCCGAGCAGCGTCTGCAACCTACCCCACAGCTCACAGCAACGCCGGATCGTTAACCCACTGAGCAAGGGCAGGGACCAAACCCACAACCTCATGGTTCCTAGTCGGATTCGTTAACCACTGCGCCACGACGGGAACTCCTATATCATTTTCTTAACCGGCTGAGCCACAGTGGGAACTCCTAAAAGCACTATTGATTAAATGCAATGTTAAATAAAGTAAAAAGGAAAAGATATATTATTTGCTGACTGTTTCAAGTTTATTTTAAAGATTGTTGTCTTTTTAAGTTGGTGATCTCTTGTCTTTCTTTTTTTCTTTTTTTAGAGCCACATCACAGCATATGGAGGTTCCCAGGCTAGAGGTGGAATCAGAGCTACAGCTGCCAGCCAACACCACAGCCACAGCAACTTGGGATCTGACCACATCTGCGACCTACACCCCAGCTCACCGCAATGCTAGACCTCGACCCACTGAGCGAGTTCAGGAATCAAACCCGAATCTTCACGGATACTAGTCGGATTCGTTTCCGCTGCACCACAACGGGAACTCTGATTGCATGTCTTTCTAATGCTGGGTAGTTTTAATTTTTAAGTTCAGTGTTTTCCTCATTGGCCAATAAACTTTTCATTGTTTCTGAGTTTGCAGGAAATATGTAGTCCTTTTTTTTTTTTTTTTTAGCATATGTGCTGCTGAAGCGAGCACAAGGAAATATGTAGTCTTTAATTTTTTTTGCAATCAAGTAATCAATCAGTCAAGATGAATTTATTCAGCCTCCATCTACTATATGCTTTCTAAACTGTATAGCTTATAACAATCAGCCTTATAAGGCAGGTTTATCTTCCTCCCTAGGCTAAGGTGAAAGAAGGGAATGGAAGGAGTCCGACAGCCACGCAGCATAAGAACACACAGGAGAGAGGCCAGGAGGAGGCTGATCCTTTCAGTGGGAAATGCTGAATTGGTCTTTAAGGTACACTACCCAGAGAACAGATGAAAAGACTTTGCAAAAGACTTCTTCTTGCACCCCCCCATTCCACCCCTTATCCAGCAGCAGAGGCTGAGAACAGAAAACATCTAAATAGTCTAACTTCAAGAGGCCAGACCCAAGAGGAAGAAGGCTTCTGGGGTAGGTAGCATGATGAGGGGCAGGGAGTAGAGATGGGAGCCCAAGTGTTAAAAGGGCAAAGAAACAGTGGGAGAATGACAACAGTAAGTTCTTACAAAATGTACCCCCACAACATGCAATACCCCTCCCCCACCCCACCCCCACACTCAATTCCTTTTACAATGAAGAGAGACAGGCTCCTGCTTCCTGCAAAGGAGACAAAAGAAATAGTCCTTGAACTTGTTTGTGGTCAATTTGAAAATCCACATATTGGTAAACCAGCATTAAATCTAGCGTTTGGGGAGTTCCCGATGTGGCACAACAGGTTAAGAACTTGACATGGTGTCCGTGTGGATGTGGGTTTGATCCCTGGCCTTGCTGAGCCAGTTAAGGATCCAGTGCTGCTGCACATCTTGGAGAAGGTCACAGATGCAGCTTGGATCTGGTGTTGCTGTGGCTGTGGTGTAGGCCTGCCGCTGCAGCTCTGATTCGATGCCTGGCCTGGAAACTTCCATATGTCACAGTTATAGCCTCCAAAAGATTAAAAAATGTACATAGTATTTGGGCAATGTCTTTTTGAATCTAGAGCTGAACTTATGGAAACTTAGTGCCCTTGAGAATGGGCTGAACCATGAGTTTAGCACCTGTCCACATTTCTCGGTAAATATGGATTCTCACTGGTTTGGGGCTATGGTTGAGCTTGTTATTGCTTATATTATGGGACTGCAAATGGCTGTACGCAAATGAATTTACATTGCCTGCAGTCTTAGCACCTGTCACACCCTGTAGATGGCAAAAGGAGTCCACATCAGCAAGGATGACATGAAATGGACTTGTTCATCCGGCAGATAACTTGAGTACTTGTGATGTGCAGAGTGCTGTGTCTGGGGCAGTGAGTGGCCCTGTTCTCAGGGAGATTACAGTCTGAAATTGTTTATAAATAACTGATAACTGTTATGCTAAGTACTGAGAAAGAGAAACAGGAGCATGCTGAGAGCCTGCAACCAGAGGCCGCAATCTGGTCTGGGCTAGGACTGACTTTCCTGATTAAAAGGATGTCAGTAAACTAAAGAATGAGGGGAGGCGTTCCTGTTGTGGTGCAGTGGATTAGTATCCATGAAGATGCGGGTTCCATCCCTGGCCTCGATCAGTGGGTTAACGATCTGGCATTGCCGTGAGCTGTGGTGTAGGTCACAGACTTGGCTCAGATCCCGCATTGCTGTGCTTGTGGTGTAGGCTGGCAGCTGCAGCCCTAAGAAAAAGCAAAAAAAAAAAAAAAAAAGAATGAGGGGAATTAACCAGTTCCCCAGGGGAAACTACTTGGAGACACTGAGACAGGAGGGAGCATGAACAAGGAGGGTGGAAGAGCAAAAGGATGGGGTTGGGTGGGGGGTGGGGAGAGATGGGCAGGCTAGGTGGCCAATGGTTAAGAATTTCTGACTTGATTTTTTTTTTCTTTCTTTTTTTTTTTCTTTTTAGGGCCATAAGGGTGGCATATGGAAGTTTCCAGGCTAAGGGTCCCAGGCCTATGCCATAATCACAGCAACACAGAGGTCCGAGCTGCATCTGCAACATACACCACAGCTCACGGCAATGGATCCTTAATCCACGGAGTGAGGCCAGGGTTTGAACCCGCATCCTCATGGGTGCTATTCGGGTTGTTATCACTGAGCCACGATGGTAAATCCCAGACTTGGTTCTTGGTGGGAAACCATGGCAGGGCTTTTTGAAGGGACAAAGGACTGTTGAATGACATGATTTGCATTTTCAAAGTATAACCATTATGTTGAAAGAGCAGGACTGCAAGATAGAGTCATTCACAAACTCCTTAATTCAGTATTCAAGGCCTATTTCTTTCTTTCTTAAAATTGTGGTGGAATTCCCATCGTGGCTCAGCGGTAACAAACCTGACTAGTATCCATGAGGATGCAGGTTCGATTCTTGACCTCCCTCTGTGGGTTAAGGATCCGGCATTGCCATGAGCTGTGGCATAGGTCAGCAGCTGCAGCTTTGATTTGAGCCCTAGCCTGGGAACTCCTATATGCTGAGGGTGTGGCCCTAAAAAGACAAAAATCAGACAAGACTCATAAATGTCAATAAAGAGAAACAACAGGTTATTTCATTCATAAACAGATACAAAAACCTAAATAAAGTATTTTAAAAATTGTGGTTAAGGAGTTCCCATCGTGGCTCAGTGGTTAACGAATCCAACTAAGAACCATGAGGTTGTGGGTTCGATCCCTGGTCTTGCTCAGTGGGTTAAGGATCCGGCGTTACCGTGAGCTGTGGTGTAGGTCACAGACGTGGCTCAGATTCCACATTGCTGTGGCTCTGGCATAGACCAGAGGCCACAGCTCTGATTAGACCCCTAGCCTGGGAACATCCATATGCCGAGGGAGCGGCCCCAGAGAAGGCAAAAAGACGAAAAAAAAAATTGTGGTTGAAATACACATAACATAAAATGGACCATCTTAGGAGTTCCCATTGTGTCACAGTGGTTAACAAGTCTGACTGGGAACCATGGGGTTGCGGGTTCGATCCCTGGCCTTGCTCATTGGGTTAAGGACCCAGTGTTACCGTGAGCTGTGATGAATTTTACAGACGCAGCTCAGATCCTGCGTTGCTGTGGCTCTGGCGTAGGCCGGTGGCTACAGCTCCGATTAGACCCCTGGCCTGGGAACCTTCATATGCCTTGGGAGCGGCCCTAGAAAAGGCAAAAAGACAAAAAAAAAAAAGGACCATCTTAGCCCTTTGTTTATACGGTTCAGTGGCATTAAGTACATTCACACAGTTGTGCAACCATCTTGCAAAACTGAAACTCTCTCCCCACAAAACAACTCCCAGACCCACTCCTCCAGCCCCTGGGACCCAGCATTCCACTTCTGTCTCTGAATTTGACCTTTCTAGATATCCCATATAAGTGGCATCTTATAATGTTTGTCCTTTTCCAATTGGCTTATTTCACTTTGCACAATGTCCTCAAGCTTCCATGTTGTAACGTGTGAGAATCCCCTTCTTTTTTTATAGCTGAATAATACTTCTTTGTAAGGATATAACACACATTGTATATCTATTTGTCCATTGATGGAAAGTTGGGTTGCTTCCTCTGCTTGGCTATTGGGAAAAATGCTGCCACGAACATGGGTTTACAAATGTCTCTCTCTATTTTTTTGACCATACCTGCAGGATATGGAAGTTCCCAGGCCAGGGATTGAATCCAAGTCACAGCTGCGACCGATGCTGCAGCTGCAGCAATGCTGGGTCCTTTAACCCACTGTGCCAAGCCAGGGAACAAACCTGCGCCTCAGCAGTGACCCAAGCCGCAGCAGCTGGATTCATAAACCATTGTGCCACAGCGGGAACTCCTACAAATGTCCCCTTTGAGTCTGTACTTTCAATTCTTTTGCATGCATACCTTCAAAGGCTATTTCTTGAACCCCCTTTTCAGGAATGATGCCACACTAAATTCTATGGGGATTTAGAAAAATGAATATGACACAACCACCACCATCCCAATGAAGACAGCAAAATGCTTCCTCTCTCTGCTGATTTTGGGAGAGTAGATAAAGAAGAGGTGGCTGGATAGTTAGAGAGGCAGGACCGGGAGCTCCCCACGTGGCTCAGCCGAAATGAACCCAACTAGTATCCATGAGGACATGGTTTGATCCCCGACCTTGCTTAGTGGGTTAAGGATCTGGCATTGCCTGAAGCTTTGGCAGAAGTCACAGATGTGGCTCGGATCCTGCATTGCTGTGGTTGTGGTGAGGGCTGGCAGCTGCAGCTCTGATTCGACCCCTGGCCTGGGAACTTCCATATGCAGCAGGTGCAGCCCTGAGGAAAAAAAAAAAAATCAAATTAAAAATAGACAGAACAACCTGAACTGAATTGTGTTACAGAAACATGATTTTGGAGTCCATAAGTAGAAAGAATTGGAGTGGGCAAAACTGGAGATAGAGGGCTTAGATACAGGTAAGAAAAAAATCAGGGCCAGAAGGAGCCTGATATCAGCAGGGATGGAAACAAGGCATTTTCCTTTGGAGTTTGTGTCAGTCATGGTCAAGCTCATTTGTTTCTTGGTTGATTTCAGAATGTTCTGGCCTCCACCCACAGGATCCCTCTCTCTCTGAGGATCCAGCAGCCTGTCAGAGGGAGGGAGTCTCTTCCTCCAGGGTTTCCTTTGGTGACGGAGCCCCTGGTTCCTTGGGACCGGATGAAAGGCAGCCCAGGAGCGCCCAGCGTGCACCGTCTTTCAGGGCCATTTGGAGCAGCAGTTTTGAAGGACATGTTCTCAGAGCAGGAACTCCCACTGGGCAACTCAAGAAGCCTCTGGGCCGCTCAGTCCCTTTAGCTATTTTTAGTGTGCTTTTAGATTTAGAAACAGCAGCATTCTGTAAAAACTCATTTTTTCTGCTTCCCTCAGGCAGAAAATTTCAATCTCAAACCTTCACACTAAATGACACAGCGTTGGAGCGTTCAGCTTGCTTTCTTCCTTCACTGTTACCTTGTCATCACCCCTTGAAGGATGCTATAAACTCAAAATCTTACTGTCCCAACTCAAGCAGCAGACAACAACAATTCGTGGGGTCTCTAACTATATTAAGACCGTGATGTCAAGCTAGGGGAAGGGTCACCATAACCAAACCGTGACTGAGAGATACAAACCTCAATGCCCACCCCTAGAGTAACCACGCTTGAACATGAATATGCACTAAGTGGTCCTCAGATTTTGGGTTCATCTTAAAAGCTTCATTTATTTTAAAAGCACTCTTTGGGAGTATAAGAAATCTGTTTTTTTTTTTTTTTTTATTTGGCCTTTCCGTCATGGCGCACTAGAAACAAATCCGGCGAGGAACCCTGAGGTTGTGGGTTTGATCCCTGGCCTCAATCAGTGGGTCAGGGATCCGGCATTGCCATGAGCTGTGGTGTAGGTTGCAGATGAAACTTGGATCTGGCATTGCTGTGGCTGTGGTATAGGCTGGCAGCTGTAGCTGCAACTAGACCCCTAGGCTGGGAACCTCCGTATGCCATGGGTGTGGCCCTAAAAAGCACTAAAAAAAAAAAAAAAAAAATTCTACCTGGAGTTCCTGTTGTGGCTCAGTGGGTTAAGAAGCTGACTAGTATCCATGAGGATGCAGATTTGATCCCTGGCCTCGCTCAGCAGGTTAAGGATCCAGCATTGCCATAAGACGTAGTATCTGTCGAAGGTGGGGCTTGGATCCTATGTTGCTGTGGCTGTGGCCAGAGGCTGCACCTCTGATTGACCTGTAGCCAGGGAACTTCCATGTGTTGCGGGTGTGGCCCTAAAAACAACAACAACAACAACAAAAAAGCAAAAAATTCTACCTTATCTTCTTCACCTGTTACCATTAAGAGCTCTAAAGAAAAGGAAGAAAAAAATAAAGGGGGGGGGGGAATTCTCCCTGGGGCTCAGCAGGTATAAACTCAAAAAGGATTCAAGAGGATGTAGTTCAATCCCTGGTCTCACTCAGTGGGTTAAGGATCCTGTGTTGCTGTGGCTGTGGCATTGCAGCTCTGATTCGACCCCTAGCCTGGGAATTTCCATGTACGGAAATTCCATGTACAGCCATTTCCATGTGGCTGTAAAAAGCCAAAAAAAAAAAAAAAACCGACAAAAAAAAGGCACCGCATGACAATAGAAACATCATTATATCAGTGTTGCATTTACTTCTTCTTTTTTGTGGGACCCATTGCCAAGAGTGAGATGCCAAGTTGTCTGTAGTTGGCTGCTCTCTGAAGTGCTGAGAAACATCCAGATGTACAGGACACCCACCAGCTACAGGCTTAGCTGGGAATGTGACATAAATTTATCTTTCCATTTTTTTAATTTTGAAAGTTGTCGAGCCTATAGAAAAGTTGAATGAATACTATACCATTCAAGGACATCTTATGACTTTCACCTAGATTCTCTGATTGTTCATGTTTTACTATATATACTTTCTCTCTCTATGTATATATGTGTGTGTGTGTGTGTGTGTGTGTGTGTAATATCTGTGAGAATGTACACACACGTCAAACATGTGAAAGTCAAGTGTAGACCTCATAACCCCCCACACTAAATGCTTCAGTATGTATCTTTCAGTATTGTCCTTTATAATCCCAATGCTACGATCCCACCCAATAATAAGAACATTGATATGTTAAAGGAAAATTTTCACAAAGGTAAAAGGATTATGCTTATCCAAATACAAAATGAACATATGCTTAAGATTTCACTTAAGTCATGCTCAGCAAGGGAGCGGTTAAGAGGTCACAACCTGTTCAAAAGGGAATCCAGAGAAGATCTGTAGATGAGCAAGGCTGAAAGGAATGAGCAAATGGAGGCAAAGCTGGCATCTTCACATTTCTGGGCAAGGATTATTTCCCCTTGCTCTCCATTATCTCCATTATCTCCATTATCAATGGCTGTGAAATAACTCAGAAGCAATGAAAACCACAGAGCCCCTATCTCGTCAGAATTAGATGACCCTGAGGGTTGTGCTCCAGACCAGAGTGGGCCAACTTTTTCTCTCAAGGGCCAAACAGTAAATATTTTAGGTTGCAAGCCACGTGGCCTTTGTTACAACTCCTCAGCTCTACTGTTGAACATGAAAGTAACCCTAGAGAATGAATGAGGGTGGCTTTGTGCTAATAAAACTTTATTTATAAAGCCAAGTGGCGGGCCATAGCTGGCCCACTGGCTGTAGTTTGTGGACCCTGTTCTAAAGAAAGCAGTTTCCCCCTGAAGCACAAATTTCTCTAACAGATTTGCAAATAAGATACTCTTATGAGTTGAATTGTTTCTCCTCAAGATTCCCATGTCAGAATGGGACTGTATTTGGAGACGGAGTTTTTAAAGAGCAGATTAAAATGAGGTCATTAAGATGAACCTTCGTCCAATACAATGGTGGCCCCATAAGAAAAGGAGATTTGGGAGTTCCCATGGTGGCTCAGTGGTAACGAATCTGGCTAGTATCTGTGAGGATGCAGGTTGGATCCCTGGCCTCTCTCAGTGGGTTAAGGATTCATTCAGCATTGTTGTGAGCTGTGGTGAAGGTTGCGGACTCGGCTTGGATCCTGCGTTGCTATGGCTGTGGTGCAGCCTGCAGCTTCAGCTCCAATTTGACCCTTAGCTTGGGAACCTCCGTATGCCCTAAAAAGCCAAAAATAAAATAAATAAAAAATTTTAAAAAAAGAAAGAAATGGGGATTTGAACACAGACACACAAAGAGTGAGGACCACGTGAACATATAGGGAGAAGAGAAGCCAGGGAGAGGAGCCTCCGAAGAAATTGTGAGAAAATACATCCCGGCTGTTTATGTCACCGGTGTGTGATGCTTTGTTATGGCAGCCAAAACACAATCACCACAAATGTCTTTCACTTTTGAAAAGATGGCTATTTAATCATGGGTCAAGGGAGTACGATAGATCAATATCTCACTAAAGTCACTTTGTCAAGTGTGCTTACTTCAAGAAGCACTTGAAAGTGGGGGTGGAGGAAAGGTTTCGACGTCAAACGACTTTGGAAACTCTAACAAACCCTCGTTCCTTCTTAATACCCTCTATAATCTCGGTATGTCAAAGTGCTTGAGAGGTCCCACAGTAACACCTGTCTTAACTGGCTGGGTGTGACTTGGTTTTGAAAACTTGGAGCGACTTTTTTTTTTTTTTTTTTTTAAGATAGAATTCTGAATAGGTAAGCCAGTATTCTTGGAATATGCTTTGGGAACACTCGTGTGAGCCGAAAATGAAGCAGCTGTTCTGAGAATGTGCAGATGCCATGAAGCGAACCTTGAAAGAGTGTAGGATTCAGAAGGCTGGAGAAGAGAACCTAAGAGGTTTCCAGGCTGTCATGCCCAAACCCGTGCCATCATGACCTGGACAGGAGGACATAGGAGGCTGGTTGGGGCTGGAGCTAAGGGCTCCTGGTGCTGTCCCAGAGGACCATCATTACCTCCGAGGAGAGCCCGAGTCCTCGAATTTCCTATTGCAGAATAAGGAGTGGAATTTAGAAAAGCTGGCTCTTGGTGTCTTCCTTTCAGACCCCCCAGTGATCAGTCCCCTCCTCAGCAGAACAGAAAGCTCACAATAGAATGTAAAATGGTGCAGCCACTATGGAAAACCGTGTGGAGGTTCCCCAAAAAACTAAACATAGAGTCGCTGTCTG
Organism: Phacochoerus africanus; assembly: GCF_016906955.1. NCBI lineage: Eukaryota > Metazoa > Chordata > Mammalia > Artiodactyla > Suidae > Phacochoerus > Phacochoerus africanus. Next base: position 57,392,601 of record NC_062558.1, on the reverse strand, counting down.
ATCCAGTAATCCCACTCCTGGGCATCTATCTGGACAAAACAATGATTTGAAAAGATAATGCACCCCTATATTCATAGCAGCGCTATTCACAGTAGCCAAGACTTGGAAGCAACCTAAATGTCCATCAGCAGAGGAACGGATAAAAAGGTGTGACACATATCTACAATGGAATATGACTCAGCCATAAAAAAGAAGGAAATAATGCCTTTTGTAGCAACATGGATGGATATAAAGATTATCATACTTTGTGAAGTTAGACAGTGAAAAAACAAATATCATATAATATAACTTTTATGTGGAATATAAAATATCACACAAATGAATTTATCTATGAAACAGAAACCAACCCGCAGACATAGAGAATAAACTTGTGGTTGCCAAGGGGAAGGAGGGCTGAGGGAGGGATGGAGTGGGAGAGTGGGGTTAGCAGATGCAAACTATTCTAGATAGAATGGATAAACAAGGTCCTACTGTACAGCGTGGGGAACTAGGTTCAATATCCTGTGATCAAACACAATGAAAAAGAATATATATGTATAACTGAATCACTGTGCTGAACAGCAGAAATTAACACAACATTGTGAATCATCTATACTCCAATAAAATAAATTAAGCAATGGGATCCTGCTGTATAGCATAGGGAACTATACATAGTTACTTATGATGGAACATCATGGAGGATAATATGAGAAAAAGAATGTGTATATATATATATATATATATATATATATATATATATGGATGACTGGATCACTTTGTTGTACAATAGAAATCATAATGGAAAAAATAAAAATCATTAAAAAATAAATAAAAAGATTAAAAAAAAAAAAAAAAAAAGGCAGCTCCAGAATACTAGCCTGTTAAATTCTGCAAATCAATGGAGTCAAAGGCCGGAGGGAAGCGCGCAATGTCAGCTCAGGCCACCAGATGGCGCGCGGCATCCACAGTGCTTCTGCGCCGGTCTCTAGTTGGTCCCCGCGCTGGCCCAGGGCCCAGAGAAAACGTGTTGTGCGGATCCTCTTAGGGGAGCGCCCTGTACGGGTTTTTTTCCCCTTACACTTTAGAAAACCTGTGTATAGAAGAGCATGTGAAACACCACACTGCACAGCTGTGCTCTTCCTGTGCTGTCCTTCCAGGGGACACGTCAGCAGCATTTTCCCCTTGTCTGGAGAGTTTCAAAGCCCAGTTTCTTCTTGCATTTTTGTTCTCCCTGGATCTTGAAGTCTATAGGACTTAGCTTCCATTTTGAAACCCACAATCCTGCTGAAATAGAATCGCTTGGAAAAAAATATCCCAAGGATTGTTTATTAGGTCAGGCAACCACATTTCTGGCACGGAAAGGAACTCTGCAGACACTTTGTTACTCTGGTATTTTGACAGCTAACACAGTGGGGTGTAAGATTTTTACGTAATCCCAAACCTCAGCCCTGAAGAGTTAATGATGTTACTCATGCCACTGGGGCATGAAAGAAAGACTCGCATTTTTGGGCGGTTACTGCTTGCCCAGCGTGGTGCAGTGAGCCATGAGGCTGAAGGCCAAGGGACTCTGGCCACCCAGGCAGTGAAATAATTCCCCAGAAATGCACTGCCTGGAGTGGAAATGCTAGGAAAGGGAACATTCATTCCAGGGCATTATGGACGGTCATTCAGTCTGAAGTTTGCTCGACTCTCAACATGGCCAATCTCACACTTGGGACATATTACATAGATACCAGGAAATGATGGAAATCAAGCAATGGTCAAGGCTGGGTTGTAAGCAGTGAACTCTTTCCTTCTTTTCAGTTCCAATAAGATGAATAATGAATAACCTAGTTTTTGAATGGAAAGCACATTTCAATAGATGGGTGATGCTTTCAGAAAGGCCTTTGAGAGTCTCCGTTTATTTCCTTCTTTCTTTCTCTTTCAGAAGTAGGGCCCTGGAGTGGAAGACAGAAGCGATATTCCAATAGTTGAGGGCCTACATTTTTTACCCATTCAGAGACTTGTGTGAATAAAGAAAAGCAGACTCTAATATCTACCTTGGCACCTACTATTTGCTAGGCCTTCTGTTGTATGTTTTAAAAGTACTTTATTATTTCATCTTCCTGACAATTTAGTGGTTGGCACTGGCCCAGGTTTTCAGATGAGAAACCTCAGTTCAGAGAGGTTAATGAGCTTACCTGAAGTCACACAGCCAGTAAATGTGAGAACTAGGAAACAGACCCAGTTATGCCTGACTTCAAAGCCTGGTTTGTTCTCTTTCACCAAGGCATGTCATAGACTCACAGAACCTTCGAGACAAGAGGGATTTGGGAATTTATTTATTTATTTATTTATTTATTTATTTATTTTTGGCCACGTTCCCCTCCCCCCCCGCATGTGAAAGTTCCCCAGCCAGGGATTGAACCCACATCACAGCAGCAACCCAAGCAGCTGCACTGACAATGCCAGGTCCTTAACCCACTGAGCCATAGAGGAACTCCTGGGAGGTCATTTAGATAAACCGTCTAAATAAGGCAGGAATTCCTTTTCCAGCATTCTCCATAAGTTGTAAGTCTACGTGTGTCTGAAATCAAAAGCTGAAGCCTAGAGAGAAATAAGAGCAAGACTTCAGAAGACAGATGGAGGGCCTAGATAAATATCCTAGATTTTGTTTCAATTTTATTTAAAAATTCAACAACACACACACACACACACACACACAAGATGGCTGTAATAGTCTCAGGTGTGAGTGCTATAATTAAAAGAGATTCAGAGGAATTCAAAACACCTTCCCATACCAGAAATGTACATTCTGGTAAAAAGCCCCCTCTCAGTGCTGGGGAAAGTGAACCACAGGGAGGGAGGGTAGGTGACGGGCCTCAGGCCACACAACAAGTCGGTGGCCAGGCTAGAAATAGCCCTGAACGCTGTGTGTCCCGGCTGTCCCTGGGTGCTGCTCTCCTTGCCACCTCACACTTAGTCCCTTGTCATGACTAGCTGTGTGTGAATTTGGTAAGGAAACCCAAAACCGGGTTTCAGTTTTCATTACATACCGGAAACTTGGCCTCAGATCACTAAAAAGCTCACCGTGGTTTGTGAGCCTCGCAAGCAGATGGAGCCAGGTTCCTGCCATGCGCCTGCCCTGCCGAGGCCAGCAGGGATTTGTGGGTCTGAGCGGGAACCACGTACAATTCCGTAGCCTCGGCAGGGCCAGGTCCCAGGTGCAGGCCGGCCTGGGGTGACACTGGGAGGATAGGAGCCTGGGCAGATCTCAGCCACTGTGGGGGACAGAGCAGAAGGGGAGAGATGATATAGGAGGTGGGCATATTCATTTGCAAAAGAAGTTATGGAAGTTACTGGTGAGATTTATCTTGGTAATTAAGTGATAATGGCTGTATAAAGCTGCTTGAGATGGAATCCCTGTACAATACTGATGGGACGGAGGTCCTTTTGAGAAATTGTCTTATTGCTTTCAGAAGCAATTTGGGTTTCTACGGTACTATATACCCGCTAACTAGGAACGCCTCAAAGAGTCCTCGTTAGGCAGGGCCCCGGGCCGGCCCATCAGTGCAGATCCCAAAGATCGACCATCTCTAAGTCGCCTGTATTAGCTCACTCCACTATTCCTGCCTCCGGCCCTCAGAGGAAGGACACAAAGTTGTGGGGGTTTGTTTGTTTGTTTGTTTGTTTTTGTTTTTGTTTTTTTTAGGGCCGCACCTGCAGCATATGGAGGTTCCCAGGCTAGGGGTCATATTGGAGCTACAGCTGCCAGCCTATACCACAGCCACAGCAATGCTAGATCCAAGCCGTGTCTTCAATCTACACCACAGGTCACGGCACCACCAGATCTTTAACCCATTGAGCCAGGCCAGGGATCGAACCCGTGTCTTCATGGATCCTAGTCAGGTTTGTTAACCACTGAGCCACAGAGAGAACTCCCAATGAAAATGTTCTTTTAATGGCATGGAAAAGTAGGGAGTGTTTTGTTTTGTCTTAAACCATTAAGATCCTCTGTACAACCAGCTTGAAATAACCAGTTTGATGAAGGGGAATTAGGGGAATTTTGAAGCAACCAGGCTCAAGGAGCATCCAAAGATCTTGCAAGAATTCAAGTTCAAACTACTGTGTAAAACGGAGGTGGCTCTCTCCCCTTGCCGGCTGGCAATGGTGGCCCAAATATCCATCAGGCTGGGGAAAAGGAATAAGGGAGAAAAATATTCTCTAAATATTCTCTGGAGTTCCCATTGTGGCTCAGTGGGTTAAGGACATGACATTGTCTCTGTGAGGATTCAGGTTCAATCCCTGGCCTCGCTCAGTGGGTTAAGGATCAGGTGTTGCCTCAAGCTGCCATGTAGGTCACAGATGCAGTTGGATCCGATGTTGCCTTGGCTGTGGTGTAGGCTGGCAGCTGCAGCTCCGATTCGACTCCTGGCCTAGGAACATCCATATGTCGCAGGTGTGGCTGTAAAATAAATGCATGAATGAATAAATAAATAAATAATCTCTAAAATATTAACTATATATACATATATAATATATACTTTAATATGTTATAGCTGTATTTTAATTATATATATAAGTTTCTCTTTCCCTAAATGGTGGAAGTCTAAATAAATAGCTGGTCCTCGAAAGAGAGTGTAGGAAACAGTCCCTCCCTTACAATGCTTTGACTTAATGAGTTCTGACTTCATGATGGTTTGAAAGCGATATGCATTCAGTAGAAACCATTCTTCTAATTTTGAATTGTGACCTTTCTCCAGGCCAGGGATATGTGGCACCATCCTCCATCCTCTGGGCCAGGCTGGGACCTGGGACCTTGGACCCTTTGCTGCAGTGGCTGCAATGCTTGCCCCTTGGAGTTCCCTTCGTGGCTCAGTGGAAACAATCCGATTAGTATCCATAAAGATGCAGGTTTGATCCCTGGCCTTGCTCAGTGGGTTAAGGATCTGGCGTTGCTGTGAGCTGTGGTGTAGGTCACAGAGGTGTCTCGGAGCTGACATTGCTGTGGCTGTGGTATAGGCTGGCAGCTGCAGCTCCGATTCAAGCCTGGCCTGGGAACCTCATATGCCACAGGTTGGCCCTAAAAAGCAAAAAAAAAAAAAAAAAAAAAAAAGCTTGCACCAGCACAAACACCTCCCGGAGCAACAAAATACAAAGAAACTATAAGGAGCTAAAAATAACTATGTGCATGCGCAGTTGCACAAATTATAAACAATGAGATACGAAAAAAACCCTAAACTCCCACAGCCACTTAGGCCACTTAGTAAAAGCAGGGTAGGCACATGCCCCTGGCACACAACACCACCAAAGGTGGGCAGACCTCCTGAGCCACCCCTTTAGCGGGATGCCTGGACCCATGCCTACCCTCTTCTCATATAAGGAACCAGCTCGCCCCCCTCAGCAAGCGAGCAAGCAAGGGAACCTGTTGTTTGTTTTCCCTCCCTGTCTGCTGCTGCTGCAGGGGCCCCAGTAAAGCCTTGCCTGAATTTCTTTCCTGGCCGCTTATCAATTTCTATTGATTGAGGAGGCCAAGAACCCACATCAGTAACAGTGCTGGGCAGTGAATTGCAGCTTCTGGTCAGCAGATCATGAGGGTAAGCACCAGATACACCTACCACCGGTCTGTACCCAGACGGCCGCTCTGTTTTTCACTTTCAGTACAGCATTCAGTAAATTGCATGAGAGGTTGAACACTTTGTCGTGAAATAAGCTTCGTGTTAGATGACTTTGCCCAACTGCAGGCTAATGAAGGTGTTCATACATTTTCTACTTACAATATTTTCAACTCACAATGCGTTTATGGGGATAGAGCCCCATCATAAGTTGAGAAAGTTCTGTATTTTGAACGTTCAAGGTGCAGCTTGCTTATGGGAAGTAGGAACCAGCTCCTGCTTCCCACACTTGTCCACTTTCAGGGTCTCTCTCTCTCTCTCTCTCTTTTTTTTTTTTTTTTGGTCTTTTCTAGGGCCACTCCTGTGGCATATGGAGGTTCCCAGGCTAGGGGTCGAATCGGAGCTACAGCTGCCGGCCTACACCACAGCTCATGGCAACGCCAGATCCTTAACCCACTGAGCGAGGCCAGGGATCAAACCTGCAACTAGCAACACCAGATCCTTTAACCCACTGTGCTGGGATTGAACCCACACCTCTGCGGTGACCTGAGCCACTATAGTCAGATTCTTAACCCACTGCACCACAGGAAGAACTCCCCCTTTCAGGGTCTTAAATGCTCTTTCAATGCTTGCTGTGAGAAGGCTTGTGGCTGTGTGTCTGGATGCTGAGGACAAGGACTACCCAGGACTAGTTTTGAGATGATGGTGCCACTTGGGTTCAGTGAGGGAGGGCGAGGGCCGGCTTTTCTGTTGGCTTTTGGGCTTGGTATCTGCTGCCAACATCTCTGAACAAAAGCCACAGAGCAGCCTCGCTGTCTCTGTAGTTATGAGAGGAACCAGGGGGACAAATAAGAGGAAGGATTGGGACTCGAGGGGCTCTTTGGGAGGCTGCAGCAAGCTGAGGAGAGTTCAGAGGGAAGAGGAGGTGGTCCTGCTGGGTCCTGGGTCCCACCTAGGACTGAGGTCCTGGGAGGGAGGGGAAGGGAATCTAGGAATCAGAGCTCAGCACATGCTCCACTCCTGAGGTCATCTGGGAGAGGGGAACTGAGGGATGAATGGCAAGGAGCTCGAGAGGATGTACTATTATTCTCAAAATATGAAGAGAAAATAACCTAAATGAACAACTGTCTCATCACATGTCTGAAGGTGCAACATGCTAACAAACCAACCATGTCTGAACTCAGCTCTTATGTAATCCTCCATGGCGTGGAGAGTGGGAGCCCTTGCCATGAACATGGGTGGTGTGGCAGGGAGGGGGTCCAGAGGGAGCAAAGCAGCCCCGGGTCCCTGGTGGGGATGGGGGGATGACCGAGGGGATGAGGACATTAGGGTCAGAGATGTAAAGGGAGAAAAAATTGGGGAACTGGGAAGACTTTTTTTTTTTTTTTTGTCTTTTTAAGGCTATACCTGCAGCATGTGAAGGTTCCCAGGCTAGGGGTCGAATCAGAGCTATAGCTGCCAGCCTACCCCACAGCCACAGCAACACGGGATCTGAGCTGCGTCTGCGACCTACGCCATGGCCCACGGCAACGCTGAATCCTTAACCCACTGAGGGAGGCCTGAGTTCAAACCTGCATCCACAGGTGCCAGTCGGATTTGTTTCTGCTGAGCCACGATGGGAACTCCAGGAGAGACATTTTAAAAAAATCTTTATGGCCACTCCCATGGCATATGGAAGTTCCCCGGCCAGGGCTGGAACCCAAGCCACAGCTGCAACCTACCCCAGAGCTGCATTCTTTAACTTACTGGATTCTTTAACTTACTGCCGGGCCAGGGGTCAAACCCGAGCTTCTGGAGTACCTGAGCTGCTGCAGTCAGATTCTTAACCCACTGTGCCATAGCAGGAACGCCAACATTTTGTTTTAAGGGAGTAATTGCTGAAGATCTGTGCTCAATTCAGAATGTCACAGCAATGCACACCTTCTCTTTCTGGGGTCCCTAGATTGTGTCCCCTACAAATAGAGGTCTCCAACACCCAGAGGACTCAACAGTCCATACGCCCACGATTTCACTCTGACACTTCCTAGTTGTCCAGTTGTTTTCTTGAGACTAAGTGATACTAAGGAGCTTAAAGGTGAAATTGGATATTTAACCAAGACTAGTTATTTAGACTATGAAATATGTTTTGGAGATAGTATAATTAGTTACATTTTTGCTCTATATTTTTCCTTCCCTTGCTTAGCTCATGCTGGTTCTTCCCAAAGGAGGTTAGTCTAAAACGTCGACTACTTGGAGTTCCCGTTGTGGCTCAGCAGAAACGAGTCTAACTAGCATCTACGAGGATGCAGGTTCAATCTCCGGCCTCACTCAGTGGGTTAAGGATCCAGCATTGCCTTGAGTTGTGGTGGAGGTTGCAAATGCACCTTGGATCTGGTGTGGCTGTAGCTGTGGCGTAGGCTGGAGGCTACGGCTCCAATTAGATCGCTAGCCTGGGAACCTCCATATGCCGCAAGTGTGGCCCTAAAGAAACAGAAAAAAGAAAGAAAGATAAAAAAGAATTGACTACTCATGTCCGAAAGAAGCAGGCCAAAATCTTGGTTCTTGGAAGACTATAAAGCAAAGTTGTCTTTTAGGATTATCTGAAGGCATATAACAAGACAGGAGGGAAAAATGTCAACTGGGCATCTGAACACACAAATGCACACAGATAATGGCGGCCACTCACTGGAAATATACCAAGTGGCTGACACTTTGTTGTGTGTTTTGCACACGTGAACGTTTTTAATAACGGAATGAATGAACAACCGCCCAGGTGGATGGTAGCAATGTGACTGCTGGCTCCTCTTCCCCTCACCCCTGACACCCACTGACCTTTTCACTGCTTTATGCTCTATTTTAGCAAAGGTATCCAAGATTTAAATATCAGCTTTTCTCCAGCCCCTCCCAAATGACATTATTGCCTGTGTGCTGTGTTCTGTGCTACGAGAGAGCTTTACCTGATCTTAACATGAAAGGAGGGTGGGCTCCAATCGCCAGCTTCCCCCCAGAGGGTCCACAGCCTGCCTCCATCACCTCATCTGCCCTGGCTTCCTTCCTCAATTAGATTTCAGCCTCTGGAGGAGAGTCGTGGGTTGAATTGTGAGAAGACATGTTGAGTTCCCAACCCCCAGTACCTGTGGCCATGGCCTTATTTGGAAATAGGGTCTACGCAGATGGCATCGAGCTAAGTTGAGGTCGAGCTGTCACAGGTGTGCCCTTGATGCAGCTTGACGAGTGTCCTTAAAAGGGAGAAGAAACACTGAGATGGACACAGCAGGCTAGAGACCATGTGATGACACAGAAAGAGGTGAGAGGCTGCAGCTTCAAGGTGACGGTCCCTTGCCTCACCAGCAGCTAGAAGAGGCAAGGAAGAATTCGCTTCTGGCCTTGGCCACACCTTGACCTTGGACTTGGGGTTTCCAGAAATGTGAGACAATAAATTTCTGTTGTCTAAGCCAATCCAAGGTGAGGTTCTTTGTTATGCCAGCCCTGGCAGACGAATGGGGGGGGGAGTTGTGGGGGGCAAGGGCTATGGGAGAAGAGTTGAAGATCCTGCAGTTTGAAATCAGATCTGAACTTGAGTCAAGTTGAAGTTACTTACTGGCTGATGGTTTGGGGCAACTTTCTCACTGAGCCTCATCCCTTCCTGAGAACTAAGTGGCCTAAGAAAAGGGAATAACAAGACTACTTTTGCAGGACAGTTGTGATAATTAAATGGGATACATATGTATAACAGCAAAGTTTTTTTAAAAATGTATTTTATTGAAGTGTAGCTGATTTACAAGATTGTGTTAGTTTCTGCTTTTCAACAAAATGATGCAGTTATACATGCACACACACCTTTTTTTCATATTCTTTTCCATTATAGTTGATCACAGGATATTGAATTTGTTCCCCATTCTATACATTAGGACCTTGTTGTTTATCCATCCTATCTATGGTCGTTTGCACCTATTAACCCCAAAGTTTCAGTCCTTCCCTTTCTCTCCCCCTTGTAATCCCCCTTGGCAACTACAAGTCTGTTCTTCATGTCTGTGAGTCTGTTTCTGCTTCATAGAAAAGTTCATTTGAGTCCTAGTTTAGAGTCCACATAGAAGTGATATCATATGGTCTTTGTGTTTCTCTTTCTGACTTGGACTTTACTTAGTCTGAGAATCTCTAGGTCCATCCATGTTGCTGCAAATGGCATGATTTCATTCTTTTTTATGACTGAGTAGTAGTCTCTACTATATATGCACCACATCTTCTTTATCCATCCCTCTGTGGATGGACATTTAGGTCGTTTCCATGTCTTGGCTATTGGGAATAGTGCTGCAATGAACATAGGGGTGCATGTATCTCTTTGAATTATAGTCTTGTTCAGATATATGCCCAGAAGTGGGATTGCTGGATCATATGATAGTTCTATATTTAGTTTTCTGAGGTGCCTCCATACTGTTTTCCATAGTGGCTGCACCAATTTACATTCTCACCAACAGTATAGGAAGGTTCCATTAAGAAAGTTTGTTTGTTTTGTCTTTTCTAGAGCTGCAGCAGCAGCATATGGAGGTTCCCAAGCTAGGGGTCTAATCGGAGCTGTAGCAACCAGCCTACGCTACAGACACAGCAACGCTGGATCTGAGCCACGTCTGAGACCTACACCACAGCTCACGGCAACACCGGACGCTTTTTTTTTTTTTTTTTTTTGCCTTTCCTGTCTTTTCTAAGGGCCACACCCACGGCATGTGGAGGTTCCCAGGCTGGGGGTCTAATTGGAGCTGTTGCCACCAGCCTACACCACAGCCACAGCAATGCCAGATCTTTAATCCACTGAGCAGGACCAGGGATCAAACCGGAAACCTCATGGTTCCTAGTCAGATTTGTTAACCACTGAGCCACGACAGGAACTCCCCCATTAAGAAAGTTTTAATTGAGAGGCATGAAGACTGGTATGAGAATTATGGGACCTGAGTGTGGGAAGGTAGCTGGGCCTTAGGTGTGAACACTGACCACCTAAGACCTATACTGACCAATGTATAGAATTCTCCATCCATCATCCCTGCCCTGCCCTCATCCATGCACACCTGCCTCTTCCTCCTTCCTTTTCTCATCCTCCCTTTAGATCAGTGGCTCCTCCTTTTCTAGTCTTCCAAACTTGTCCTCTTCCAGCTTCAGCCACCAGGAAGAAACTCATCTGAACTACCCTTGCTTTCTAAACCCAAGTCCAATGGAAGGGACTTCATGGCCCACCAGGGGTCAGATGCCCCCCAACCGCACTTTGATCAGCTCTCCCCAGGGGACCGTCGTGTCTTCCTAAATGTGTCAGTTATGAGTTGTGGTGAAAGTCACAGGAGACAATGTATAGAATTACTTAGAGACCTGAGGCAAATGTAAAGAAACATCCTTTCAATTATTAGAGAAATGCAAATCAAAACTACTATGAGGTACCACCTCTCACAAGTCAGAATGGCCATCATTAAGTCCACAATAACAAATGCTGGAGAGGGCATGGCGAAAAGGGAATGCTCCTACACTCTTGGTGGGAATGTAAATTGGTACAACTACTATGGAAAACAGTATGGAGGTACCTTAGAAAACTAAATGTAGAACTATCATGTGACCCAGCAACCCCACTCTTGGGCATATATCCAGACAAAACTCTCCTTGAAAAAGACACAAGCACCTGTATGTTCACTGCAGCACTAGTCACAATAGCTAAGACATGGAAACTACCCAAATGTCCATCAACAGATGAATGGATGAAGAGATCTGGCATACATACACAAAGGAATACTACTCAACCACAAAAAAGAACAAAATAATGCCATTTGCAGCAACATGGATGGAATTAGAGACTCTCATACTAAGTGAAGTAAGTCAGAAAGAGAAAGACAAATACCATATGATATCACTTATATCTGGAATCTAATATACGACACAAATGAACCTTTCCACAGAAAAGAAAATCATGGACTTAGAGAACAGACTTGTGGTTGCCAAGGGAGAGGGGGAGGGAGTGGGATGGACTGGGAATTTGGGGTTAGTAGAGGCGAACTATTGCCTTTGGAATGGATAAGCAATGAGGTCCTGCTGTATAGCACTGGGAACTATATCTAGTCACTTACGATGGAGGATAATGTGAAAAAAAGAATGTATATATTTATGTGTGACTGGGTCACCTTGCTATACACTAGAAAATTGACAGAACACTGTAAACCAGCTATAATGGAAAAAAAAAAAAAGCATAAGGAACGCATACAAAAAAAAAAAAAAGCCGTCCTTTCAAAACTTCCTGCCTCCCTCACTCTCAACTCTTCCCCATATCTCACCAATGTCTTTCCCACCTTCGCACTCTCCACCCACATCCATTCCAAGTTCAAGTTCTTATGCATATCTCTCCTCCCAGAAGCTCCCTCCAACTCCATGCACCCACACAAGTTTCTTCCCCTTTTTTTTTCATTTATTAAAGTTTTAAGTAGAGTTGATTTACAAGGATGTGATCATTTCTGCTGTACAACAAAGTGATTCAGTGATACATGTACACACATCCATTCTCTTTCAGATTCTTTCCCCAAATAGATTATGATAGGATATCGGGTAGAGTTCCCTGTGCTATACAGCAGGTCCCCACTGGCCAGTCATTCCATATACCTCAGTGTGCATATGCAAATCCCAAACCCCCAGTCTATCCCTCCCCATCACCACCACCAACCTGTCCCCTTCGGTAACCATACATTTTTCAAAGTCCGTGAATCTGTTTCTGTTCTTCAAACAAGTTCATTTGTATCCTTTTTTTTTTATTCCACACGTAAGTGACATCATATATTTTTTGCACTATTTACAATAGCCAAGACATGGAAGCAACCTAAATGTCCATTGACAGAGGAATGGATAAAAAAGATGTGGTACGTTATGTGCCATGGGATATTACTCAGCCATAAAAAAGAATGAAGTAATGCCATTTGCAGCAACATGGAGGGACCTAGAGATGATCATACTAAGCGAAGAGAGTCAGAGAGTGAAGCCAAGTTTCTCCTTTTTTAAATCCCTGTTGCCCTTACAGTATGTTCACATACCTCAGCCCTTCTTCTGATGGGACCTGAGTTGACTCTAAGCCACCTGAGGGAAGGAGGCTGCTTCACTGGGCTCCTAGGTCCTTCTACCGTATCTCCCACCACTAGGAGGTGCTGTGCAGCAACCCCAAACCTGCCCCCACTTTGCCGGCTCTTTGGAAGGCAGCAGTGCTGCCTGCAGGCTGCCCCCCCCCAATCTGGAAGTCAGAGAGACTCCACCGTGAGCAGGACGAAGGTCCTTATTTCCACAAAGCAGGAGATTTGGACAGAGGTGCTGCTTTTCTAGGTCTGAGCGCTGTCTTGCCCCAAATAGATCAGGGAGTAACCCAGTCGTCCCTTTGCACCCACTTCCACCCCAGGCTGTTGGAGTTTCTGTCTCCCGGAGGTCTCCGACCTACCAGCCCTTCTCCAAGCCGGCTCAGGGAAGGAGGCGGGGGCGCGGCCTCTTTTCTACCTTCTCACTGGCTTAGTCTCGCTCTGGAAGCCTGGGCGGGCCAGATGGGTACCCACCTGAGCTAATACTGGCATTGGGTCAAGCCATGGGGTGTGATGAAAAAGCTTTGTTATGAGCACAGCAAAGGAGGATCTTTAACAAGAGGCCAAGTCTTGCCCTGGGGAGGAAAGAACACATCTTAGAGGAGAGAGGCCAAGACCCAACCTAGCAGACCAGGGCCTCTGAGATGTTCAACCCTGAGAAAGCAATAAGGCCCATTCCCCCATGTAACTCCATATGAGAACAATGCTAAACTGAAAATACAAGGGGTTCCGGTGTGCTGAAATCAAATAAATCCTTGCTAGGTTTTCCTATCAATAAAATTCTATTTATGTTCATCAGTACTGAACTTTTGTTTTCTCCCTTCCTTCCTCTTTTTTTCATTTTTTCCATCTTTCCTCCTGCCCTTCCTCTTTCTGTCTTTGCTATTTCCCTAAGCAAAAGCACAAGCAACTTATGGAGAAGGTTGGAAAAGGATTTCTGCATTTTTCAGAGGTTTCCTCTATGTGACCTCTCAGATCCCTCCCAGCTTGGAGATGCCACAAGTCTATGAATTGCTTTGGTGAGGAGAACAAATCCAGGCTTACCTGGTCCCCACACCTAGCTCACACCTTTACAGGCGGTGTGACTTTAGGCAAGCTACTTAACCTCTCTGAGCCTCAGTGCCTCATCTGAAAACCTGGGCCAATGCCAACCACCTAATCATGGCTCTAAGGATTAAATGAAAAATGATTTATACCCCATAGCAAGGATGGGAATGGAAGGGTGAGTCAGAAAATCTGCTGCTGGGGAAGCTGGGATGGGCCAGCCTGAGCAGAGAATGAATGCAAACCCACAGTGTGAAGGGCAAGTTCCCTTTGGTGGTGCCCAGCGGGGTCAGAGGAGCCTTGAGTCCCAGAGCCCGGCCCTCTCCTGTCTCCCTCACCTTCCCTCCCCAGATTCTTGTGAACAACCCAGCTCTGTACCTGGGACTTTGGCCACCACTGGGCGGTCCCCCTGAGGCCTCACAGCGCTAGCGCAGTGATTTCTCCCCGGCTCCTCCGGCGCCACTGGATTCCCACCCCTAGTCGGACTTCCTTTCTTTCCCTGTCCATTTATTCTGCAGACATTGTGGGGGCTCTACGGGGTGCCAGGTCCTGCTCCGGAGATCTGAGAATCCCTGGCCCTTGTGCCCATCTCTCTGCACGGATTCTGTCGCTTCCCATCAGCTCGGGAACCCCCCCCCCCGCCCCCGCCCTTGGAGTTGACCACCTTCCCGGGGAGGCTGATGCTGCCCCCCCACCTCCGACCCCCCCCCGACACACACCTCCGACCCCTCCCCCGACTCCCTGCCGGGAGCCAATCCTGACACTTCGTCCTTATTTGTGGATTACATGAGCAGATAGAACAGGATTTTTTTTTTTTTTTTAATTACCACCCTTCCAGATCCCCGCCCCCCTTTCAAACTGATGGAAACCAAATCGCTCTGTGCGTTGAGGAGTTCAGGGCTGGCGGCTCGTGATTGTGCCAAGTGAGGGTCCCAGCTCCCAGGCACCCGTCATCAGCAGCAGCATCTCCTCTGTGAGTTTCTGATTTTCAAGTATCCGCAGGGCTGAGCAATACTAATGGTGGCTCTTTTCCTTTTACTGTAACAACACTTAACACTCATGTCCACCTACAGGAAATCCGTTCAAGGGTGCCCGCGTCCCCTGGAGGGATGGGTTCCTTGTTCGCACAGTGTTGTAAATGAGTAGCTGGGGGTGATGGGTTTTGGCTAAGGCACAGGGCTTTCATCTTAAATGGCCTTCGCAGCGCCCCCCCCCCACCAGGTGTATGCTGTTCCCTCAGAGGGCAAACAGGCCCACAGCAGTCTGGCAGGAGGTAGCTGGGCCCCTTACTGCCTTAAGGCAAAAACAAAATCCCTACATAGAAGAGACAGAGCTGTCAATTGCACCTGAAATTAGCCCTGTACATTATGAATCACCCCATTTCAATTCTATTGACTGTCAAAAATGAGCAAATTTTAGGAGTTCCCATTGTGGCTCAGCCAGTTATCTGACTAGTATCCATGAGGATGTGGATTCCCTCCCTGGCCTCTCTCAGTGGGTTAAGGATCTGGTGTTGCTGTGGCTGCGGTGTAGGCTGCCAGCTGCAGCTCTGATTCGACCCCTAGCCTGGAAACCTCCATATGCTGCAGGTATGGCCCTAAAAAGCAAAAGAAACAAAACAAAACAAAACAAAACAAACAAACAAACAAAACCCACCACCACCAACAAATAACCAGTAGTGTGTGGACACTGAAGGAACTAAAAATATTCTAGCCAAATCTTTTACAGATGAGGTAACTGAATTTCAAAGAATTTATTTATTTATTTATTTATTTATTTATTTATTTATTTTGGCCTTTTCTAGGGCTGCTTCCCATGGCATATAGAGGTTCCCAGGCTAGGGGTCTAATCTGAGCTGTAGCCGCTGCCCTACGCCAGAGCCACAGCAACGCCAGATCCAAGCCGCTTCTACGACCTACACCACAGTTCATGGCAACGCCGGATCCTCAACCCACTGAGCAAGGCCAGGGATCGAACCCGCAAACTCATGGTTCCTAGTCAGATTCGTTAACCACTGCACCACGACAGGAACTCCCGAAGTTCAAAGAATGTAAATGACTTGCTGACTTGCAGGAGGTGATACATCTAATTAGTGCCCAACTTGTAGTTTTAGTATTAATACTAAAATACATATATATATATATATTTAGGATCTCACCTGTGGCTTATGGAAGTTCCCAGGCTAGGGGTCGAACTGGAGCTGCAGCTGCCAGCCTACACCACAGCCAGGGCAATACAGGATCTGAGCTGCATATTTGACCTATGCTGCAGCTTGTGGCAATGCTGGATCCTTAAATCTACTGAGTGAGTCCAGGGATTGAACCCCCATTCTCATGGATACCATGTCAGGTCCTTAACCTGCTGAGCCACAAAGGGAACTCCAATATTAATACTATAATCGAGACTATTAATGAAGTTGCAACAGATATCCGCATGACAGTTGACTCAGCAAATATTGTTCTGCTGAAGTATAACAGATATGTAAGTATAATTGCAAGAAGGAACAAAATTAGTGTAAAAGCTGAAATAAGAAAACCACAGTAAAGAAAAAGAGGGGTGGCATTTTGACCCAAAAAGCACATGTGTTTCTTGTCCCCACATGCATTTGCAGGGTTCCAGTTCCTTGGATGTGGTGTGAGCTCTGAGTGTTTTTTGACCAAATGAAACTTAGGATTCCTGGTCTCTGAAAACTTTCTGTACCATCTTATGTAAACCCCCCCCCCAAAAAAAAACCAAAAATCAACCCCTTATGTCACTTGAATTTGTACTGCCTGACTTATTTGCCTGGAAACTGGAAACTTCATGTCATTATAAAGATGCGAGTGAGAGTCACAAAGTGCTGAAACCAGGATGCTGAACCAGCCATTCCGGGGAGGGGTCAGGTAGGGCTCTTTCCAAGGTCACGGCCTATTTGCAGGTGTTTATGGTGAGAGGATGGGGGCGCAGTTTCAGTAATATGCACGCCCTGTTCTAACTAGAAGCAGTTCCAGTTGCTCTAAGGCTGCCTTGGTCTCTATTAAAAATCCTCAAATGGCAAAAACTAGGTGCTCCATTTGACTGAAGAGTGAGCAAAATAAAAGTTCCCATTCTGAAACTGCCTGCTAATTATTCCAGGGGCATTCTTCCTGTCAATCTTGTATTAATTATTCAGGGGAAGTGATCCTGTAAAGCAGCACACAGTGAAATGATTCATCTGACATAACTTCCTCCGTTTTCCATCCAACTGAAACAATTCCAAAAGCCTCGACTAGCAATAAAGTTGGGAGAAAACTAAACTGAATGTCCTCCAAACACGCAGCCACATCCTGAGTTGAGTCCCCAGCAGAAGCACTGGCCTGAGCACAGGCACCAAGTCAATTTTCAATCCCTTACCCTCCCTGGGTGTTTAAAATGAAGACTGGATTCTATGAATAAAAATCATACCCAAGGGAGTTCCCGTTGTGGCACAGTGGAAATGAATCCGTCTAGTATCCGTGAGGATGTGGGTTTGATCCCTGGCTTCACTCGATGGGTTGAAGATCTGGCATTGTCTCGAACTGTGGTGTAGGTTGCAGCCACAGCTCGGATCCCAAGTTGCTATGGTTGTGGTGTAGGCCGGCAGCTGTGGCTCCAATTCAACCCTTAGCCTGGGAACCTCCATATGCCGCAGGTGCAGCCCTTAAAAAAAGAAAAAATCATACCCAAGACTGATGTCAAGGAGCTTTTCCCTCTATATCTTCTTCTAGGAGTTGTATGGTTTGAGGTCCTATAGTTAAGTCTTTTATCCATTTTGAGCTCATTCCTGTGCATGATGTCAGATGGGGGTCCAGGGTCATCCTTTTGCACGATGATGTCCAGTTTTCACAGCATCATTTTTTGAAGAGGCTGTCTTTCCCCACTGTATATTCCTGGCTCCTTTCTCAGAAATTAATTGGCCATATATGCATGGGTTTCTTTTTGTGCTGCCTCCTCTGTTCCATTGATCTATGTATCTGTTTTTAATGCCAATACCATACTCTTTTGGTTATTATAGCTTTGTAATATACTAGTGATCCTTGAACAACATGGTTCTGAATTGCATGGGTCCACTTATATACAGATTTTTAAAACAGATATATATTTCAGTACTATATAATCTGGTCCCTGGTTGGTAGAATTCGATAATGTTAAACTGTGGATATAGAGGAAGGCCAAGTGTAGAGTTCTATACAGATTTTCTGCTGTGGAAAAGGTGGCAGCCCTCACCCTTGTGTGTTGTTCAAGGGTCAACTGTGGTTTAAAATCAGAAAGTGTGAAGCCTCCAGCTTTGTTCTTCTTTCTCAAGATGGCTTTGGCTATTCAGGGTCTCTAGTGGTTCCATACAAATTTTAGGATTGTTTGTTCTATTCCAGTGAAAAATGCCATCGGAATTTTTACAGGAATTGCACAGAGTCTGTGGATTGCTTGAGTAGTAGGGATATTTTAACAATATTAATTCTTCCAATCCATTTATTTGCTTCTTCCTCAATTTATTTCATTAATGTTTTATAGTTTTCAGTGTACAGACCTTACACGTCCTAGGTTAGATGGATTCGTAGGTATTTTATCCTTTGGATGCTGTTATAAATGGGACTGTTTTCTTAATTTCCGTTCCTAGAGAGAGTTGTTACTGTGTAGGAGTGGGGCTGAATTTTGTACGTTGATTTCCCATCCTGCATTTACTGAAATCTTTTATTAGTTCTAACAATTTTTTGGCAGAGTCTTTAAGGTTTTCTATATGTAATGTCATGTCATCTGCAGAGACAATTTTACTTCTTCCTCTCTGACAAAATTATTCATTCTTCTTCTTTTTTGGCGATGCTGTGGCATGTGGAAGTTCCGGGGCCAGGGATCAACCCCCCTGTCACAGCTGTAACCAGAGTCATGGCAGAGACAACACTAGATCTGTAACCCACTGAGCTGCGAGGGAACTCCCAAAAGTGTTCTTTTAGATGCACAGGCTGAATTCAAGGAAAGAATGTGGGTGAAAGAGCACGAGGCTGTGCCCACACTACAAGACTGAAAACTTACTGCCCCTTCTCCATGTTCTGTTACTGGGTGCACTGAGTTTCAGGAGCATTTAAAAGAGATTTCATCAGTCATTCAAAGGCATGGATTTTAAATGCAATTACTGTATATAATTAGTTGTTTCATCTTCAGTGCCAGAGAATTTGGAATTTAATCTCTGATTGCACAAAATGGAATACTAAGCAGCTTACTGCATTGAAGGGCTGGAGGAGTTCTTTATTGGTGGATGGATAACGTGGCTAAATTCCTTATAGCCAACATAGACAAACGTCAGAGAGAAAAGAATGGAGAAAAGACACTGGCTCTTATGAGATACTTAGGTATCTTTTTTTTTTTTTGGTCTTTTTAGAGCCGCACTTGAGGCATACGGAGGTTCCCGGGCTAGGGGTTAAATTGGAGCTACAGCTGCCAGCCTGCATCATAGCCACAGCAATGCAGGATCTAGCCACATCTGTGACCTACACCACAGCTCATGGCAATGCTGTATCCTTAACCCAATGAGTGAGGCCAGGATCTAAGCTGGGTCTTCATGGATCCTAGTCAGGTTTGTTAACTGCTGAGCCACAATGGGAACTCTCTCTACTTAGGTATCTTTAAACTCCTACTGAAGACACAGTTCAGGGGTCCTGTTTGGAAGACACTTCCTCTGCCTTGCTCAAGCTGGAGGGACACTATCACCACCCTCACCTCAATAGGACACCTATTTCAGCTCCCTGCTGTCTCCAGATCTGCTTTTCTTACAGGATTATAAGCTCCATGAGGGCAGGGGCTATGTCTTACTAAGTTTGTGTTTTTATCACAGAGCTCAGTGCCTGTTATTCAATGAATGAATAATGAACAAACTACCAATTAAAATCAGCCAAGGCCAGCTTGAAAAAATAAGCAGTTTACTTACATAGTTGTTTTTTATGTCTCTAAAGAAAAAGGAGCCATTTAAATTAAATTTATTTATCAGTCCTTTTCCAAGATAAACGTTCAACAAAACCCAACTTTTTCATAGCTTGGGTGGTCCCTTTCCAGCCCTCTAGCCAAACCCTTATAATCATCATTGGAGAACTCACAGAGTCCTAGATGTGCTGGGCCATAGCCCTCCTTTGCAGGCGTTGTCCTCCTTTGTGGACATCTGTCTATAGCAAAGATCAGTGAAGTCAAGAGATGAGCTTGAGGTTTCTGGGGGAAAAGAATGCAGCCCCAATCCTCAAAATCAGATCACCAAATAAATGACTTGATAACAGTATTTTAAAATATATGAATAAAGGTAGGCCATGAAGTTCAAGTGAGGCTTCACGTAGTGACCTTAATTTTATTTTTGGTTTGTAGCATACCTATGAACTTCCTTAGTCATTACTGGGATATAAGCTTCCTGAAGGCAAGCAGTGCATCTGCATTGTTCAAAACTATATTCTCAACAACCTCAACAGTACCTGAATTGAAGAAGTTGCTTTGCTCAAAAATACTTCCTGAGTGACTGAATTCATATGTGGTAGCCACTGGGTTAGAAATTGGCTGTTAAAAAGTCAAGAGCTAGAGGGAGTTCCTGTTGTGGCTCAGTGGTAACAAACCCAACTAGGATCCATGAAGATGTGGGTTTGATCCCTGGCCTCGCTCAGTGGGTTAAGGATACGGCATTGCTGTGAGCTATGGTGTAGGTTACAGACTCGGCTCAGATCTGGCATTACTGTGGCTGAGGTGTAGGCCAGAAGCTGCAGCTCTGATTTAACCCCTAGCCTGGGAACTTTCATGTGTCTTTCCTAAAAAGACAAAAAAATAAAACTAAATAAATAAATCATAGGCTAGGGAGGGAGGAGAGGGTGCGATGGACTGCAGTTTGGGGTTAGTAGATGCAAACTATGACATTTAGAATGGATAAGCAATGAAGTCCTACTGTACAACACAGGAAATTCTATCCAATTTCCTGAGATAGACTGTGATAGAAAAGAATATTAAGAAAGAATCTATGCATATGTATGACTGGGTCACTTTGCTATACAGCAGAAATTGACACAACACTACAAATCCATGACAGTTTAATAAAAAGAAATCATGAGCTACTTTCTTGTTTTTAAGAATAAATTTCAATGGACCAACCCATGGAAGGAGATAGCATAGGTGTAAAAATTTGGTGGTTTTATTGCGATTATTTTTATCCCCCAAGGAGTAAAAGAAGCCCCCCAAATCTGTAGGGAACACAAAACAAGAAAATTCCCCTTCAAAACATGTCCCAACTAAAGTGTTTTCTTTGGCCCCATGAATGGGTGCCTCTCAGAGGACCCTGGCAGCTCAGCTCCCCTTGGGACAGAGGCCCAAAAGGCAAGGCCGGAGAGAAATGGGGATGACAAGTGGAAAGAAGCCACCCAGGGCCCTCCCGGGCAAAGGACACGTATCCATCTGCATGCGCAGTGGGTATGCGCAGCCAGTGTATGGTGATTTCCCTGTATCTCTTCTGCTGCAAAAGCGAGGAGAATGACAAAAACAGAACGAAAACAAACAGAAACCTCGCTGTGGTTTCTGAAGACTGGGGTTTCCATAGGTGACATGAGAGGTTTGTAATTTCCGCATGAAGCTGTCTGCCAAATGACTCATTCCCATGCTGGAGAGAGAAAGACGGATTCCCAAACCAGTCCCCTCTCCCTTGTCATCATGATAGCCAGAGACATGTTGGGGAACAAAAAAGGGGACATTCCAGTTTTTCCTGTGTCCGGTCTCAGCCCAGGTCCCTCTGGGGAAAATGACAGTTCGGGGTCAAGGGCCAGTTTATCTGATCCTCCGTGTGGAGAGGGCCAGACCTCACCTCTGCAGTCACCTCTCGGGACACTGAAGACACCCCCCACCCCCGGGGCCAGCAAAGCATAGACCTGCCACTGCCAGGGCAATTGCCGCACCTCTGGCCCTACATCTTGCCCATTGCTGTGTACACACTGTGTGCGTGTGTGTGTGTGCTTGCACGTGCAGTGAGGGAGGGACCCTTGGAGGGTGGAGAGGCAAGTCTAGGCCTCTCAAGGGTTATTCACTCTTCAATCTGAGACAAGTCTTCAGCCTGCCTAAGAAAGTGTTTTCATCTAGAATGAGGAGATGGGGTAAAACCTGACCTCCTCTGCTCCTCGGAGATCAGTCACACCCTCTCCACGCTGCGGCGTGTGGCAGATGCTCACCCTTCTGACTTTCCTGCTTCTTTTCCTTTCCTTGCAGCTGTGTCCATGACTGGACTGACTTGGGGCTGGGAACCCCCGACCCTTCCCCCACTAGGGCCGTAGGCCCTTGAAAGCAAAAGCCAGATAGGACAGGCTGGCTTCGCCCTTTGCATGGGATTTCTGTTGACACGCAGCCCCAGGAAAGTGGAGGGAAGCCGTGCTGTTTCCACCAGCCCTTCCCCTTGTCTGCAGCTGCCCTTCCTGTCCCACAAGCCTGGACCGTGATGACCGATGCATTCCCACCTGATACCCGGAAATCTTTGTGCTCATCGACTGTCTCCTGAAATCTTGCCGGAAGTTCTCTGAGTGATGATAACAACAGTGACTGAGGTGTCTCCGAGTGGTTTCATGTCAGGCACTTGGCCAAATAGCCTGCAGACTTCCTCTTATTTAATCCTTACGATATTCCTTAAACTAACGGGCATGATGTCCATTTTCCAGATGAGGAAACTGAGGCTTAGAGAGGGTAAAGTCCTGCCCAGGATCACATAGCTCTCGAGTGGCAGAGCCTGGATTGCAGGAGGCTGGAACCTAACGTCTTGGCTTGGAACAGTGGCAGAGTTGCTAAACTCAGCCAGCTTTGCACCATCTCAGCCGTCAGCTGATATACAGAGCTTGGGGGGAGGGAAGAGGTGAAGGATGAGGAAAACTTATTCTGGATGTAAAAGCCTGCGTGCAGGTTAACAGGCTCCTTTCCACTTCCTTATACATGTCTATGTTATTTTCCCTCTTGGTTCCCAAGGCTAAAGGAGCAAGAGTCTAGTTCAAGGCTGCCCCAGAGCTGTTCAGGTTCTCTGCCTTTGGCCCCGCAGTGACCGCTGGGCTTCCTGTGCTGCCTCTCCAGTCCTGCCAGGGGATAAGTGCAGTCTGGGTCTTGCGTGCCGGGCCAGTCCAGGCGGAGGGCAGACAGGCTCTCCTGTGGGCACCCAGCAAAGCCAGGAGAAGTGAGATGTGTCCAGGTGCCCCTCCCCCTCCTCTCCTGGAGTTGAACTTCATCCTTATGCTCAGAACCAGGCTGCCCACAGTCTCAGTGGTCCTCGAGCGTCACACTCCACTGGAAAGCGCACTGACCGCACAAAGAAGACCAGCTTCTGCCCCACCTGGCCCTTCCCCTGAAGGAGAGCAGGCAGCTGTGCTGAGATAGGCTCAGGCCAGGGAGAGAGACCTATTCTCCTCCCAGGCCTGACACCAACTTGGCCACACCAGCAAACTCATTCAGCTTCTCTGGGCCTCGGATTTCTCATTCTTAAAACGAATGATGATCTTGGGTTTCACTAAGTCTCTAAAAATTCTTTTCAGTTCTAAAACCCAGGGATTCTACACCTTTCCCCTTCTGGGCAGCCCCGATTCCCTTCTCCTCCGGTGAAGCAGCGGGGACCTTCTTCAGTGGATGATGGCGGGGCTCCCAGGAGGCCGGACACCAAGGGAACAGGAACGGCAGGACAGAAGGGGGATTGTTCCATCAGCTGGCAGAGGAGGAAGCAGAGCTCTCAGCAGCCCCCGCCCAGAGGCAGAGCCCGGGGCAGCAGACTCTCAGTGCTCTTGGTGTATTTCCGCCGGAAAAAAACCCGCGACCCCCCACCAGCTGGTGGTGAAAGGCGCCCCTCCGCATTGGGTCTGATGCTCAGGCAGGCAGAAGTGGCTTCCCCCCCAAATCCTCCCTCAAAGTCACTCGCGATTAATTTAATTTCATAACCTACCTCCCACCCTACCCCCCAACCCCACACCAAATGACTTCTCTCCAAATTTACGATGTTCGAACTATTGACGGAGATTAACTGCTATAGCAACTGCACAACAGTCTGGAAGGTTATTGTGCAGTGGGAAGTCACTCAACTTCAAGGAGCTATGTTTACTTTCGGAAAGAGAAGGAAGGGATGTTAGCTTTGGCTATGGGACTCTTCAAAGTAAAAGATTTCAAGATGAAAGTGGAGATCAAGTTACCAGAACAGCAAATAAAGACCTCGGGAAAATGAGGAAATAGCTATCACGTGGGTAACGGGTGACAAATCTTTCTTATCTGTGGCTGGGGGTAAGGAGGGAACAACGCTCAAGGTCACTGCCCACGTGTTCTTCTGTCTCACCCGCAGACTTTCTCAGAGCAAGGTCGGAGGGCGAATCATACATGGGGGCAAATTCCAGCCGGGTCTTTCAACCAGCCACTGTGCCCTGTGAAGTGTCACACTGGAACAGAATAATTGGATGGTTTGGAGAAGCTGCCGAGGGAATCAGGGCTTTTCCCAAAGAAGATAAAAGCAGAGAAGCAGCGCCCAGCCTGAAACCAGCTGCCCCGTTTGTTCAAAAAACAGGTCCTCTAACACCGAGAAGCAGAAATCGAAACCTCTTTAAATCCCCTTGAATGTTTCGAACAAAACACCTATTTCATGAAAGAAATTGCATTTTAAAAGATCACGCCAACAGAATGTCCCAGCTGCTTGGTCACCTAAGTGTTTTTGGAAAAGGAAAAGAGCTATTCAGCATTAAAGATTCAGGAATGTCTGTTGACATATTAAGGAAACAACCTCAGGGGACAGCTGACAAGGCTCCAAGAAGCATTACCAAGGGAACGGTGACGCAAACGTGTTCCGTTTTTACAGGCTGGCGCTCCGCCAGGCTCCCTCGCCTGACGGCTGATGTCATGCTAATCCCTATCTGGGTTAGCGTCGCTTGGATATCAACTCAAGCGGCACAGTCAGCTGCAATCAATAGCAGGCTCCTTTTATAGAAGATAGTAAAGGAAAAAATACGTATACACAGAAAGAGAACTCCGGATTCCAGTGTGCTCAAAACCTATACATTGTGTCAAAAATGGGGAAGGAAAAGAAATGAAGGTCCAGTACAAATCTGGCAGTTCCTGTTGTGGCTCGGTGGAATCGAATCTGACTAGCATCCATGAGGACACATGTTTGATCCCTGGCCTCGCTCAGTGGGTTAAGGATCTGGCGTTGCCATGAGCTGTGGTGTAGGTTGCAGACGCGGCTCCGATCTGGGGTTGCTGTGGCTGTGGTGTAGGCCGGCAGCTACAGCTCGGATTAGACCCCTGGCCTGGGGACCTCCATGTGCTGCAAGTGCGGCCCCAAACAAACAAACAAACAAACAAACAAATCTAAGCCACACATGACATAGTCAGGGTCTTTTCTGTAGAGTAAGTCCTATTGTTGATGAAAGATACTACTATTTCATGATATTAGTTTTTTTTTTTTTTTTTTAAGCATAACTAAGATGTGCCTAATTCCCAGTTGAGCTAAATGAGGGTGGAAGAAAACAGAAGACATTAGGTGGGAATGTGAAAATAATGATTTTTTTCATTATTGAACAAATGGGCTGATTCCTTTTAAACCTATGCGTGAAATATTGCTTTTCAAAAATTTCTGTCTTCAAGACCACTGCTTTTCAATTATTTTAGAATAAATAAGGAGAAGAAGAATTATGCAAATTTTCATCAGGCTTGGATTGAATGCGTATGTCAAGTGTCCTCCGTAATGCGCTGTGGGGCCACTTTGCATTTTCTTCCTCAAGCATGGCAATTTTAACTGTCCAAGAGTGATAAAGAAGAACCCATTTTAAAAACTCACTTCAATTATTTCTTTACTAGGTTATACTCCGAGGGAAGGAAACTCTGTCGTCTTTCAGAGCAGGCCAACAACAAAAGCATTTTTGGTTCCCAGATTTTCAGAGTATAAATAATAACGATCATAAAATTGGGTTGGGAGTGAGCAGGGAGGATGAACACCGGTGGAGATAGCGGCGTTATTTTTTGTTTGAGTTTATTTTAAAGCTTTGTTGAAGTAGAGTGGATTTACAAGTTTGTGATCATTTCTGCTGTACGGCAAAGTGATTCAGTGATACATGTACACCCCTCCATTCTCTTACAGATACTTTCCCCACATAGATGATCACAGTGTATTGGTTAGAGTTCTCTGTGCTATACAGCAGGTCCTCGTTGGCCAATCATTCCATATACCACAGGGTGCCTATGCCAATCCCAAATCCCCAGTCCACCCCTTCCTCCCCTCCCCTGTCTGCTTTGATAACCACTGTTCGTTGCAGCACTAGCCACAATCGCCAAGACATGGAAGCAACCTAAATGTCCAGTGCCAGAGGAATGGATAAAGAAGATGTGGTACATATATGCACTGGGATCTTCCTCAGCCATAGAAAGAATGAAGTAATGCATTTCAGCAACAAGGCTGAACCTAGAGATTATCATGCTAAGTGAAGTTAGTCAGACCATGCATGACAAACATCATATGATATTGTTTATAGGTGGAACCTTAAGGAAGGATACCAATGAACTTATTTGTAGAACAGAAACAGACTCACGGGCTTTGAAAAACTTGCGGTAAGCAGAATTACCTTTAATAATAACGAGAAGGGATAATGACGATGACATAGCACATTGGATGCATGAATAAATGAAGTCCATAAAGCTGTCAGTGAGGTGATAAAAATGACACATTATTCATCTCTTACATGTTTGTAACACTTTCCTTCTAAGGTAGTGGGTTTGTTTTTTTTTCCCCCACCCTAAGGGATGTTTAAGCTTTGGGGAGTCTATAGACTGTATGAACTTATATGAAAAGTTGGTAGGTATATACCTATTTTTCTGGGAGGTAGGTTCTCATCTTTCATTGAATGCTCAAAAGGATCCAAAGGCCCCTCAATGTTTAAAACTGATGAATTCTCAGGAGTTAAAAATCCTTCAGAAGTTTGATCTCAATTATCCTTCACCTCCCAGTGAGATAATTTATTTACAGGTAGAGAAAGTGAGAAATGGAGAGGCTAAGTTGCTTGCCCAAGTCAGTGAAGCAGCCCAGTCTATTATTATCTGTGACACCAGATCAGATGGCCCCCTTAAATGAGCTTCTGTGGCATGTTCATTGGTCAAGAATGTTCCTGCTGAGCACTACTTACAAGGGAGGGACCAGAGGAAACTTAGAATGCCTGCTGATGAGGTCAGTGTCAACTCAACTGATGTACCCCCCCCATGATCTTCCGTGCCCGCCCACTCTTCCCTCCCCCTTACCCCCAACCCCACTGCCCAAAGTCTCCTTTCAGCCAGGCCAAGGCTAAGCAGATGATTCAACTGCGGTATGTCAGCCTTTTAAGTCTCCCACAAGAATGTAATTTTAGTATCACCTTTCTCTGATAAAGGCAACGTTTTCTTCAGAATCTTGAAACACTTCACATTGAGCAGAAAGGATACAGGACGGGAAGCTAGGGCTCGCAGGTAAGAGGGAAGTTCCCATCACTGTAGCATGCAAATGTAGTTCTCCAACGCACAGCCTGGTCTGTTCTATGTTGACCTACACCAGCTCAGCCTAGGAATGGAATCCCTCATTCTCTGAGTCCAATTCCTCCTGCCTAGGGGGAGAGGCCAGACATGGATGGACCAGGAAAGCCATTCAAGCCACCAGTAGGGAGCTGGGAAAAAAGTGCACTGAAAGTGGAGATTTTAATATTAATATTAAAAATTTTGATATTTAATGTCATTTACCATTATAAAAGGATATTTCCTTATCATAGAATAGCTGGGAAAAAAACAAAAGGAAAAAGAAGAGGAAGGAAAAAGGATCTTGTAACCCCATCTCTCCCAGCTATGATCCTAAATGCAAAAATATCCTGGTTATTAGGGCTGCTGGCCCCTCCTCTTGCTGACTGTGACCTTGAAGTCACAAACTCTTGGTTCCTTTGGGAGGAAAATGCAGAGATGATAAAACCTTCCACGCATGCCTCCCACAGTTGTTACACAGCTCAAATAAGATTATGGATTTGACAATGAGATATTTATTAAATATCTATATTATCGATATTAGAAATTCACACTGTCATTCTTAGAGGTTGCTTTGCCACCACTGGAGTCACAGCTACGAAAACTATTGCCTTAAAAACACTGCTTCTCATGCTAATTCCTTGCTCGAGAATTTACCTTGGGCCACTTTGGCCTGTTATTCAAATCCGAGTGCCCTATCAGAATATTTTCAATCTTCAACACCAATTCAAATCTTTTTTTTCTTTTTTTTTTTAAATGGCTTACACCTGCGGCATATGGATATTCCTGGGCCAAGGCTCGAACTTGAGCCTCCACAGTCACTTGAGCCACTGCAGTCGGATTCTTAGCCCACAGCACCACAGGGAGAACTCCATCCAGATAAATCTTAACATCACAAATTATTTTATATTCTGAAACTTTCCATACACTTTCCCTCATATATGACATTTTAGCCCACCTTAAAATGCAGATCACTGTTAATGCTTCATTTAATATCATTTCCATCAAAAGAAGTCAGGCTGAGGGAAATGGGGTTGCCTACTCAGAGCCAGTTTTATACATGGTAATTACATGACATGTCACATTTACATCCATCTTGGGATTTTTTTTTTTCTTTTCCAAACTTTCATTTTCATTCCCTACACCCTTTTCTAAAATGCTTAAAAAATAGATTTTACAAAACATGGGATATGAATGTCATTTGTTGTGTATGAATTTGCTAAGAAATAGGGTATACCACAGCTGTTATTTTTTTCCACGAATACCACTCAATCTGTCATGCATTTACTATGTTTTATAAATATGTGACATATTTGGAAATATATTGTTCACATATCTCACATGTTTTCCATTCAAGACATGCTAAAAATATAGTATCGGTTTGTCAACATGGCTTTTGAAGGCGAGGAAATCTCTTCATTGGAAAATTCCAAGAAAGTTCAGAGTCCAGATCAGGCGGTTATTCCAGGAGATCTCACTTCCTCTTTTTTTCTTGGCCACGTTCACGTATAAGTCGGTGCCTGTGTCTTATAGAAGCTGTGCTTTAAGCATCTCGGATAGAAAAATATCTGAAATGTGTACCTTAAAAGCAAGGTGGTTTAGGAGTTCCCGTTGTGGCGCAGTGGTTAACGAATCTGACTAGGAACCATGAGGTTGCGGGTTCGGTCCCTTTCTCAGTGGGTTAGGGATCCGGCGTTGCCGTGAGCTGTGGTGTAGGTTGCAGGCGTGCTGGGCTCTGGTGTAGGCCAGTGGCTACAGCTCTCATTAGACTCCGAGCCTGGAAACCTCCGTATGCCGGAGAGTGGCCCAAGAAATGGCAAAAAGACAAAAAAAAAAAAAAAAAAAAGCAAGGTGGTTTATGCAAACTGCTTCACGTCCTAGACTGCGGGTTCAACTTGATACACAAGAGAACACAAAAGAAGTAACAGTCTGGGGCCCCTCGTGTTCTTCCTGAGCTTCACAGAGAGACAGTGCTCCTGGGACGTTTCCATTAACTGAATGCAACTGAATGCTCTGAGGTGTGCCAGCCATCAATGAAGCTGGCTCCCAGAACATTAAAAATGCTTGGATTTTTCCATGTAAACGACCACAGCCCTGGATGGAAGTTAAGCCGCGTAGCTTCCTGGAGAGTTTAGGACCCAGACATGGCCTTGTGTGCCTATAACGCTTAGCTTGGGGGAGCTAAGGGGACGGTGGGAGATGAAAAGGGTAGAATCGAAATGTCATTTCTTTTTTTTTTTTTTTATCTTTTTGCTATTTCTTGGGCCGCTCACGCAGCATATGGAGGTTCCCAGGCTAGGGGTCTAATTGGAGCTGTAGCCACCGGCCTACGCCAGAGCCACAGCAACGCAGGATCCGAGCCGCGTCTGCAACCTACACCACAGCTCACGGCAACGCCGGATCGTTAACCCACTGAGCAAGGGCAGGGACCGAACCCGCAACCTCATGGTTCCTAGTCGGATTCGTTAACCACTGCGCCACGACGGGAACTCTGAAATGTCATTTCTTTAAAAAAACAAAAACAATGGAGCATGATAATGTGAGAAAATAGATGTGTAACTGGGTCATCATGCTGTACAGTAGAAAACAAAATTGTATTGGGGAAATACCTACAAAAAAAATAACAAAAAATAAAAAATAAAATAAATAAAAAACCCCAAAAACAAATGTACTTGTCCTTTCTCTGTCCAAAGAATGAGGCCATGGTTCAATAAGGAAAATGACAGTTTTTTTCTTTTTTAAAAACTATATGAGATGGTGGATGTGAACTAAATTTACATGGTAATCATTTTGCACTATGTGTTAAGTCATCATTATGCATACATTTTGATTTTTTCTTTCTTTTTATGGCTGTATTCTTGGCATATGGAAGATTCCAGGCTAAGGGGTGGAAATGGAGCTGCAGCTGCAGGCCTACAGCACAGTCATGGCAACACCAGATTTGAGCTGTATCTTGGACCTACCCCACAGCTTGATGCAACGCAGCATCCTTAACTCACTTAGTGAGGTCAGAGATTGAACCTGTATTCTCACAGAGACTACGTCAGGTCCTTAACCCAATGAACCACAACGGGAACTCCCTGTACACTTTAAATTTATAAAGAGCTATATGTCAATTACATCTCAATAAAACTGAATAGAACAAAAGCCAAACTTATACTCGCTAACAGCATAACTATTGGTTGAAAAAAAAAGTAAACAAAGAAAATGAGTCAGTGTTCTTTGATTCTTTTAAAATTATAATTTTATAAAGTACATCTGTCAGTTTCTTTTAAATAAGGGCAAAATTAGCCTAAGAAACCCATCCTCTAGATCTCATATTTTCAACTGATAGAACCATTGCAGTGACAACCACTGTTCTTACACAATTACTATTTATTACATGTTTATTTCCTACATTAATCTGATCTTAACACACGAGCAGCCAATCTTTCCTTGCAGGCGGGAAGCCTGCTCAGCAGGCGGCTGCGTTGCAAAGTTGTCCCCACAGCCTGGACTGCATCCTGAGTTAGTTCTGTGCAGCTGCAGAGCTCACAGAGTGTGTCTGGTAGAGATACGCAGGGCACGGTGGAAGCTGGCAGTGGAAGCTGGCGGTGGAGGCTGCAGAAGGGGTCGCTGATCTAGAACTCAACCTCAGGGTGAAACTTTGAAGGAAGTTCAGAAGCGGCTCTGCCACTTGCATAGGAAAGCCACCCCCCGTTTATGGGAGAAGCTTGGGATGTCTCTCAAGAACGCCTCACTGTTGATCCCTGGGGAAAAAAAAAAAAAAAGCCCTCTGGGTTTTGTGCTCACATATCCACCTTTTGAGACAGCAGCATATGACTAACCACCAGCTCCTTCACAATCTGTGTCAGAACAACGCGAGCTTTGGATCTGCGGTCTGTTCCTTCCAAACCCTCTCAGCTGGTCCTCTCATTTTGCTAGTTCAGCAACCCCCACAAGGGATGGCAGGTACTTTTTCCCCCACCTTCCAGGCAGGGTAAGCCCACACAGCTTTTAGAGGAGGAACTGGAATGGAACCTATATTTCCCAGCTCATTTTTCCTTCTCCTAACCCCTAGACTCTTTGAACTTTATCTTTTAATTTTTATTTTACAGCCACGCCTGCAGCATATGAAAGTTCCTGGGTAGGAGTTGAATCAGAGCTGCAGCTGCTGGCCTAGGCCACAGCCACAGCAGCACCAGATCTGAGCCACATCCGTGACCTACACCACAGCCCACAGCAACGCCAGATCCTTAACCCACTAAGCGAGGCCATGGATCGAACCTGCATCCTCATGGACACTATATCGGGTTCTTAACTCACTGAGCCACATCGAGAACTCCTTATTTTTTAAAATGTATTTTTTTTCTAAGCCACACCTTCAGCATACAGAAGTTCCCAGGCCAGGGATTGACCCTTTGCCACTACAATGACAACCCAGGATCCTTAACCACTAGACCACCAGGGAACTCCTTCCCCAGACTCTTTGGATTGTTTTCTAGCCACGCTACCCTCCACTCCAGCCTATGACCTGTTGAGGGGGAAAAAAAATGACCTTTTTCACAGAATGCTCTGGAAGAAACTTTGTGTCTTAAAAATATTAATATTGGCAATCATGAAATCCTCAGTGTCCAAGAATTGTTTTTCTATTGCATGCCAATTGCCCTGCTAAGCATAATGGCAGATCAAAAACTACATAAGTCAACCTCCCTGTTCTCAAGGAGCTTATTGTGACAGGCAGATTCTAAGATGACCTCCAAGGCCCTTTGCTCTTGTATATCCTGCCCCTCCTGACAGGGAGCAGGGCTTTCATTTGCTTCTGCCAATAGAATCAGGCAAAGGTGAAAAGATATCATTTCTGGGCTTTCATTACGTTATGAGGCAAAGGTGAAGGGGTTTTGCAGATGTAATTAAGGTGGCTAATCAGTTGCTTTAAGTTAATCAAAGAGAGATTATCTTGGGCAGGTCTGACCTAATCAGATGAGCCCTTTAGAGGAAGGTCTGGAGGTCAGAGACTCCAAGCTGCAGGTTCTCTCTTGCCTCGAAGAAGTAAAGTGCCAGGCAACCTAGAGCTTCACAGACATGAACATTGCCCTGTGAGTCTGATGGAGGCCCCTGAGCACCCCTGAGCCTAGCTGAGACCCTGGCTCACACTTGCATACTGGGGACAGTCTCATGAGACCCCAGGCAAAGGCTGACTTGTAGACATTGTGAGGTCATAAAAGCATGCTTCCCCCCCCCCCCCCCCCTTTTTAGGGCTGCGCCTGCAGCATATGGAAATTCCCAGGCTAGGGGTCAAATCTGAGCTGAAGCTGCAGCTGCTGGCCTACACCACAGCCACAGCGACAACAGAGTTGAGCCGTATCTGCGACTCACACCGAAACTCACAGCAACACCGGATCCTTAACCCACTGAGAGAAGAGTTGCATCCTCATGGATACTTGTTAGCTTCGTTACTGTTGAGCTACAGCAGGAACTGAATGTATATGGTTTTAAGCTGCTCTGTTTGTTGTAACTTTTTACGTAGCAATAAAAAACAAATGCATTTATGATCTAAGAAGGAGCTCTACAGAATTTAGTAAGTATTGGTAAAACCTAAGATTTGTTCTTTTGTTTTTGCTTTTTAGGGCTGCTCCTGCGGTACATGGAGGTTCCCAGGCTAGGGGTCAAATCAGTGCTACAGCTGCCGGCCTACACCACAGCCACAGCAACGCCAGATCCGAGCCGCATCAGCTACCTACACCACAGCTCAGGGCAACAGGGGATCCTTAACCCATAGAGCAAGGCCAGGGATTGTTCCTAGTTGCTTTCGTTTCCGCTGCCCCACTACAGGAACTCCAACTTAAGATTTGTTAAAAAAAAATTTTTTTTTAAACTTCTCAGAGTATTGCATAAATAAGATGGAGAGGTGATATATAACACTAATAATTACACCCTAGTAATAAAACCAGTCTTGTAGTTTAGAAACAATAGTGGCATTTTTTTCCCTTGGTTCCCTCTTGTCTCAAACACACTGTGGCTCAGACAACTGCTTATAGGAAGGTCCTCTGAGTAACATTAGCAATCACATTTAGAAATGTCAGATAACTGCTCCAAGAAGGCGTTTTAAATTTCTCTCACAGCCCTAGCTGTCACCTTGGAGAGGAAGAGGTGGGTTCTGGGCCAAATCACAGGAAAAGATCTCTCTGGAATGCTAGGATTTCAAGAGTTACCTATTCCCACTCTAAGCAGGTAGATGGCTTGAGGCAGTGCCAAAAACAAGGCCTGGATCAATAGGAACATAGTAAGCACACAGTAGGTCCTCAGCAAATATCGAATATAGGAAAGCGGCATCAGCTCTGGAAAAAAATCCTCCCTTTGAAAATGTTGGATGGGAGTATCCATCGTGGCTCAGCAGGTTAAGAACCCAATATAGTCTCTGTGAGGATGCAGGTTCGATCCCTGGCCTCAATCAGTGGGTTACGTATCCAGCATTGCCGCAAGCTGTGCAATAGGTCAGCAGCTGCAGCTCTGATGCGACCCCTAGCCTGGAAACTTCTTATGCTGCAGGGATGGGCCTAAAAAGAAACAAAACAAAACCAATCAAAAACATGTTGGATGGAATGGTTTGTCTATTAAGCACTTATTAGTGCGGATTTGACTTGAAAGGTTAAATTTTAGTGACCCTTGCTGGTATTAACGTCACTAGCAAAAGTGTGGAATTTTCTGGCTGTTCTGATGACGGCCAGTGAGTGAGGTGGGGGAATGAGGTGGGGGAGTGAGAGGAGAGAGAAGGAGCAGAGATGGGAAGCCTGGCCAGTGGAGGCATCCCAGGCCTGCTCTGAGGAGGTGCCATAGCCCTGAGAGACCGAGGTCAGTGACCTAACACAGCAGACAGCTGAGCTCACAGGTAAGAGGGACCAAGCCCATGTGTCTCTGTGGGGACCCTGTGGGGAGCCCATTTGGACATCAAATGCAATTAATGAAACAGGAGGGGGTGAGACGTGAACAGGGCAAAGCCCGAGAGGTGGTCGTGTGGTGACTGGACAGGATGACCCTCTTGCTACAGCTTGCGAGCTTGGTCAGGCCACTCCACGCCCCCTCCCCAAGCTTTGGTCCCCTTGGTTGAAAAATAGGGATAATTCTAGCACCCACCTCACAGTGAAACTGGGCTCCTGTGAGAATGAAATGAGATACTTCACACGGATGTGCCGAGAGATGAAGGGTGCGCCATAAATATTTATGATTATGACTCACAGAGGTGAACCTAAAGGTAAATGACAGGAGAGACTGGCTGGATGTTACAATGTCTGGGGAATGCTTCACAGTCTGAGTCTCATTCCAGAAAATTCCATGCTCATCCTGGTGACCCCACTAACATCGGCGCCTGCTGGTTTGCTCAGGGACAGTACCCAGCCTCTGGCGGGCCAGGCAGGCAAAGATGCCTTGTGCTACGTGGGAGCGGGGTGCCTGCCTGTTGTCACTGGGGTGGCGGTGGCAGTGGCTGGTGTGGCTGGCCTTCTTCCCCTCCACCCCCTGCTCCCTGCCAGCCTCCTTCCTCTCCCTCTGCAGGGGCCCAACAGTGGCCTTCTGTGCTCCTTTCTCTCTGTGCTTCCGCTGTGGCTGAACTCACCCTGATTCACAAGCTCCAGCTCTGCCCTGGGCGGCACAGGGACCAGGCAGTGGGGAGGGTGGCTGTCTCCACACCGAGAAGGGAAAAAGCCCTTATACTAATCAGGGTTGAAAACCCCCAAATTATGGCCATCAAGCAGAAAAGAACAACAAGAACGGGGCAGAGGAGGCCGGCCGCTGTGGGAACGCGGGCAGCGCACACACGTGGTGTCTGAGGCGGCCCCAGACCTTCCTGGGAAGGGAACAATCTTTCTGGCTGATTCCTCTGACTCTGTGTTTCCTACAATTCTACGACAAACATCCAGGAACATGAGAAAAGGAAACCGAGAAAAAATGTGTCCTGTGATCCAAATTTAAGCAAGAACAGGACAGACAATGTGAGCCAAATAGAAATGAGGCCAAGAGTGCTTTCTTGGGGCCCCAGCATTTTTTTTCTAAATGCCCAAACCTGTTTAACTGCTTCTTGTGAACATAGTCCTGGGATACATTTCACAATGGGAAAGGAAATCTAATTAGCACTGGCAACTTCACCTTCTCTCTTAGGTCAATCTAGTCAAACAGCACATTAACAGTGATTGCTACCCCATTGATTACTGACTGAAAGGAAAGAGAGAGGAAGTGGGGGGGAGGGAGGAGGTGACACACTTTAATTAAGGTTATGGAGTTCCCTTTGTGTCTCAGCAATAACGAACTCCAATGGTGTCCATGAGGACAAGGGTTCAATCCTTGGCCTCGCTCAGTGGGTTACTGATCCAGCGTTGCTGTGAGCTGCTGTGTCTGTTGCAGATGCAGCTTGGATACCACGTTGATGTGGCTGTGGCGTAGGCCAGCAGCTGCAGCTCCGATTCGGTCAACAGCCTGGAAACTTCCATATGCGGCGGGTGTGGCCCTAAAAAGCAAAAAAAAAAAAAAAAAAGTCTGCAGTTAGGCCCTGAAAGGTGTTATTCACAACTCACATTTGGATATTGCTCTACAGTTGGCAAAGAAGTTGAGTAATTTTTATTATACTTGGTCCTATTACCGACCTGGGCGCTTGGCCTCCCTTAACCAATAGAAATTGATAAGAGGCCGGGCAAGAGATTCAGGCACGGCTTTATTGGGACCCCTCCTGCAGCAGGAGAAGGCAAAAGCAACTAACAGGTTCCTATGCTTGCTTCCAAAAAGGTTAAAACAGTGACCTGGTTCCTTATATGGGGCGAGTGTAGGGGCAGGTCCAGGGGTCAGGTTAGAGGCATGGCTTGGATGGTCGGCCCAACCCTTAGCGGTGTTGTGTGCAGAGGGCATGCGCCTTTGCTCCTGACACCCTGCTTTTGCTCTGGGCTCTTAGATGTGGCAACTGGGTTTTTAGTCTTTTTGTAACTTTTTGCCATTTTATTTGCCCCTAATTTGTCCCAACTGCGCATGTACACAGTTATTTTTAGTCTCTTAGGGTTTCTTCGTATTTTGCTGCTCTAGGAGATGTTTGTCCAGGTAGGAGCACTGCAGACACTGCAGCAAAAGGTCTCAGGTCCCAGGTGCTGTCTCATTCCTTCACTACCTGGCTCTGAGGACGATGGTACTGGCCCCCTGTCACAAGTGAGGATGCCCTGCTGAGACTTACGAGATTGCCGCTTGAAGGAGGTTGCAGAGTGACAAGAGTCCAAGGTGGAGCCTGATTCCAAACCTCCAGATCTTTCCCTTGCCCTGGGAGAACGGCCACAAGCAGGCTCAGAGAGGAAATTGAGGCACAGACTAGCAGAGGGACTCAGTTAAATGTTCACCATGTAAATGATACAAAGGAGGACAGCCGCTGTGTTAGAATATCTTGGAGTTTCACTATTATCTAAGTCAAAAACGACATCCAGCCGTGAGCTGTGGTGTAGGTCGCAGATGCAGCTCGGATCTGGTGTTGCTGTGGCTGTGGTATAGACCAGAGGCTACAGCTCCGATTCAGCCCCTAGCCTGGGAACCTCCATATGCCGAGGGCATAACCCTAGAAGACAAGAAATGAAAATAAAACTAAGAAAAAAGACATCCAGGGACCTTTGATTTCTCTTGAAAAGAGCTGTATATCAAGAAAGCATCAGGCCAGTGGGAATGGGAAGGATTTAGCTATACTTTCTGTCTCATAATGTGCTAATCTGATTATCTCATAGTAGCTATTATCTGAGTCCTATGAATAATGTCATTCCAGTGTTTCTGGAGAATAGGAGTGGAGCTCCAGGCCCTTAAAAACAATCCTGGGCAGAGTCTGAGTAATCTAGTACATCTGAATCACAAGAAAGAGGCAAGTCTCGATTTGGAATCAGAAAAGAAATGATGCAAAGCTTTCTAAGCCCTGGAAGGGAGGGAAGCCCGGGCAGACCCAGGATCTGACTGCAAGGGGTTGGCTGCTTCTCTCCTCCCTATTCCACCACCAGCCGCCCCGCTTCCCCCGGCGCCCGCTGTGGCCTGCCCTCCTGGGCCCACCCTCTGCTTCAAATCCTGCCCTTGTGATTGACAGGCCTCTGGACCCGGAGGAGGAACCTCAAGGAGGAACCGGACCCCTCCTCGCAGGGCTGCTACCGCCACACAGAAGGGGCCCATTCTGCTTACGGGTTTGCTTCCCAGCCTGCTTCAAATCTCCATTGAGGCCCAAAGCCCCGTCACTGGACCTGCCGGTTTTAGGATGCATATGTTTTTCCCCTTCCAAGCTCTTTTGTTGCATTGTGTATCACTTTCCTTACCTAGATACAAGGCTGTCTCCATGATGGGAGACCTTCCTTTCTAGAATTTCCAGGAAGTTCGGTTGCCTCCCACATGTTCAATTTCATGTAATTCAAACTGAAGTCTGAGACTCTTTTTCCTAATTCAGGAAAAGTTGTGAGCTTGGCAACCCAAATGGAAAGACTTTTTTTTTTAATGGTAGTGGATTTGGGGGGTGTTTTTCTCATTTTGGTTGTGTGCGTATGTTTCATAAAGTGCATCGGAGAATTAAACTCAAAAAGCAACTGCTTGGAGAGATAGAAACTCTTGTAATTCATGTTGTGCATAATGGATCTGGCAGGCCCAAGCATAGAAATTTCCAGAAGTGTTTGCGTGGCAGCAGTTCTTAGCCAATTCACATTTTTTAGCTGTCCTGGCCGGCTGCCCAGCCTACAGAAAAAGTCTTGTATCTCCACAAGTTTGGCTGGCCTCTCTGACGAGTTTCCAAACTGCATGGCAACATTGGATGAGCTTATTTTCAAGTGCCAAAAAACTCCTGCTACTTATATCGTTACTAAATACCAGATGTGTTTAATACAGAGCAGGCAGAGCCAAACCTAGGGTAATCAAATAACCTATCATTAACATTTTCTAAAAACAAAAAATGCAATTGGAACACCAGATTACTGTTTTTCTTTGTTTGCTTTACGCCCTATTACTGGAACCCCTAGGGTGATGGGAACAGGACTCGGGGTGGAGAGGCCGGCTCTGGCAGCGGCCAAGACGCTGTTTACAATCACACCCCTGCACATCTGAAACATGTGTGAGAAAGTCAAGGCCCCAGCAGATTTCCTCTGCCCCGCTGCTCACATCCCTACCCCTGCACTCACTCCCCACCCCAGGGGGTTCTCTGCAGGCGGTGGCTCTCACCAAGCGGGAAAGGCACGAAAAGTTGAGGTGCCCTGGGATTTGACCTTGAGGGAGAGAACTGTAGAGGGAGATGGGTAGGTAGGGTTGGGAGTTGGCAAATGAGAAGCTATGCAAGAGTGGGAAGCTGCTACTGCTGGAAAAGTGCAGAGACATTCTGAAAGGCTTGAAGAGGCAAGAGGATGCTGTGTGTCTTTGTCAGAGGCCCTGGCGGGGCTTCAGTTGGTAGCCCTTGGAGTGATTCTTCAGGCACAAATCCCCAGTTCCAACCCCGCCCCATCCCCACCCTGTCCATTGTTGTAATTTCTCTTCCTTGCTTCCCCTCCCTCTCTTCTTCCCCTCCCTCCCTCCCGCCCTTCCTTCCTTCCTTCCTTCCTTCCTTCCTTCCTTCCTTCCTTCCTTCCTTCCTCTCCCTCCTTCCTTTCCTCCTGTCCTTTCCGAGGCTTGAGTTTCCTGGGAATCCAGGGCGAGGGAAGCACCTGGTGCCTCTCTCTCTATTCCAGGCCATTCCTGCCACCAGTTTCCCTCCGCCCAACCTCCATTGCCTGGGTGCTCAATCCTCCGAACCTCTATGCTGTCCCCTTTTTAGTCCTGCCTCCCAAGGTTCTGAAAAGATGAAGAAGGCATCCTTGTCACCTCGAGGTTGGTGACCCCGGTAGATCAAATGGCAAGCATGAGTGTCAGGGGTGATTTGAGAAGAAAGATGGAAGATTGCAAAATGAGATTTTATAGATGGAATCTCACCATAAGAAATTTGAGAGTTCATAACTATTCTGAAAATAGTTATCTGCATTAAGACAACTGTATAAATAAAGGAATCAGTGATGCAGCCGGTTGGAGAGTTGTTTTAAGAAACCTGTCACTAAAAATGCAGTATAATCCAACGGTGCTTCGCCTGCCGTTTTGCCAAGGCAAACTCAGCTAGGAGGCTGCGGGGGTTTCTCCACTGCGTGGAGTCATTAGGGGGATAAACCATCAGCCTGGTCTAATTAGCATTGAAACACTTTGCAAATATTTGATTTAAGGGGTTGCAAATAGTAAAATAATGTGGAGCTGATGTTTGCAATACCTTTCAAACTCGCCTCCTAACTATAGTCACGTGTGTTTTACACATCAGAGGTGTTCCTGAAAAGTCGGGTGTGAATCCATATGCGACACGGAATTATGTTTCAGACGTTCTAGGGATACTTCTTTTCTTTTCTTTTCTTTTTTTTTTTTTTAGCTTTTTGGCTTTTTGGCTTTTAGGACTGTGGCATATGGAGGTTCCCAGGCTAGGGGTCTGATCGGAGCTGCAGCTGCTGGCCTTCGCCACAGCCACGGCGACGTGGGATCCGAGCCGTGTCTGCAACCTACACCACAGCTCATGGCAACGCCAGATCCTTAACCCATTGAGCAAGGCCAAGGATCGAATCCACATCCTCGTGGATGCTAGTCGGGTTTGTTAACCGCTGAGCCATGATGGGAGCACCAAGGGATACTTCTGACTTGGAGGAACTAGGTATCAGTGAAGAAGCTACAGAGAAAGCTTAATGCCCAAGACGGCTCATTCTGATGCCCCCTCTACCTCCAGCCCAGGCTGAGCCTTTGAGGACACTGTCAGCCTCAGCAGCATCTCTGTTTCGTTGCTGGGTCTGAGAAGGAAAGGGCTAGTCCTAGAGAAGGGTCAACGGCAGGCTGTTGTGTTCCCCAGCAGCAAAACAGAGGAGGCTGGAGGAAACCACCCAAGCGCCAAGCTCCGCAGAGGGCAAGTGAAGTCGGAGTCTAAAAACAAAAAGTGGCGGAGCCCATCTCCTTGGAGCTGTTTATATTACATAACTCAAATAAACACAGCAGTGCAGGAATGGTTCCCTTGGCGGGGGCCGGTACCGCAGGGCCCAGAGGCGAACAAAAGGCATCTCCCCAGCCTCTGGTCAGAAATGGCTTCTTTAAAACAACAACAGCAGCAGCAGCAGTAATAGTAACAATACTCAAGGACACACCAGGCCAATTCAGGAGGCTATCCTGAATAAATTAAGTAGAGGAATCATTCTAATTAGGACTCGAGAGGTGACTTTTTTTCCTTTTGGCTTCGGAGATAAATCCTCATCAGCAAAGTTGATACCAGAATGGCTATTTTCCTTTGCAAAGGAGGGAAGTGAGGCCCTTGGCCCTGCTGTAAAATCCAGCAGGAGCACAGAGGCCGCTTTCTCAGGCACTGGAGAGGCAGCTGACTTTCCGACTTCAACTCCCTTGTCAGCCTGGGGCACTGCTGGGGGTGGGCAGTGGGGGTCCCCAGCCTTCTGGGAAACATCAGGCTATTCCATGGAATCTGCGAGAATACAAAAAAATTCCAGTTACCAACTGGGTAAAGGGACACAGGTCCACAGGCCCCGCGTTTGAACAAAATCAGAGAGTCTGGAAATTGAGAGCAGGCCAGAACCGACTGCAAGCTTTTTCGTCAGTAGCCTGCAGTCTCCCGGGACAGCAATCCCTATCATATGCCAGGGGACAAGAATAGAAAGAAAAATTGAGAACACAGCCCTGAGCACGGGCTGGTGGTATTGGTTGCCAACAGTTGCCCCATTAGTAGGCTATGGGGACATGCGAGGGAACATTTTCTGTACGAGGCTTGTGTTTAAAAATACATCTTGCTTCAAAGCTGGCTCGGGAGTGGCTGGGGAGTGAGAGTTTGCTTTTTTTGTGCTCAGTAGGTGAGCATCTTTCAGTGACTTACTGCACAGCACTCACATGCTAGGTGACAGTGACCGAGACCTCAGCCTCGCTCCCAGCAAGCTAACATCTTGGACAATTCCTGGGTGAAAGCCGCACTCCAGAAACATCCTCGGCATTGGCTTGCTGGAGGCACATGGGGCTGGGGGCAGGAGTGGAGGGTAACTGAGGGGAACACCTCCCCACCGAGGCCTCTGACCCTTCTTATTCCATGGATGTG
The DNA here is from genome assembly GCF_016906955.1 of Phacochoerus africanus. NCBI lineage: Eukaryota > Metazoa > Chordata > Mammalia > Artiodactyla > Suidae > Phacochoerus > Phacochoerus africanus. Next base: position 57,351,316 of record NC_062558.1, on the reverse strand, counting down.
TCCTTGGGGGTATTTCCCTCTCCTTGTCCTTATTCTCAAAAGGAGGACACCAGCTTCTACCCACCTCCTAAGGGTGTCTGGGAGGAAGCGCTAGCAGCAATGAATGACTTAAAAACCTTTGGCGGGTAAAGGAGTTCCCGTCGTGGCTCAGTGGTTAATGAATCCGACTAGGAACCATGAGGTTGTGGGTTCGATCCCTGGCCTTGCTCAGTGGGTTAGGGATCCGGTATTGTCCTGACCTGTGGTGTAGGTCGCAGACGCGGCTCGGATTCCCACGTTGCTGTGGCTGTGGTGTAGGCCAGTGGCTACAGCTCCGATTAGACCCCTAGCCTGGGAACCTTCATATGCCGGGGGAGTGGCCCTAGAAATGGCAAAAAGACAAAAAAAACAAAAAACACCTTTGGCGGATATGAAGTTCATGATCAAGTGCTGGATGATGGCTTCCCTCACCTACCCTCCCTCATGTGTTACCTAAGCACGCGCCCCCTTAAATTCTTTGCTGACAGACTGCCCTGTGGGGTGTGAAGCTGGTCTGCCAAGAAGACATCTCTGGTTCCTCCAGAGAGGTTTGCCTTTGCAGGAACCGCTGAAATCCTTCCATGTCCAAACGCATATTCTGGATAGAAAACAACAGGTGATGCACTGCAGAGGCCAAGAGGCTGTTAGGACCCGCCCATGGGTGCCTGGGTTGGGTCCCCCTTTCCTGGGGGGGTGGGGCGGGAAGATGAGAGGGGACAAATCCACATGGCAGGGTCATGTTCAGGTCTGCCTTGAAGAAACCCTGGGGACCTCCTTCTTGAAAAACAAGTGGGACAGTGTGACAGCTGCGTAAGGAAGCCAGAGAAAAGGGTCCCCGGGGAAACCTCCCCAGGGAATGCTCTGCTTGCGGGAGGCAGTCAGGAGTGACACAGAAGACAGACAGCAGGAGGGGGGACAGCCAGGCCCCACAGGCTCTCCAAGGAATCCGGGATTAGGAGCGCCCCCCAGATGTGGAGTCTGATGGTGCCAGGGCGACAGCAGCGCTAACAGTGATGATGGTAGATATTCTTGGGGCCTGTTTGCAACAGACTGTCCTGAAGCTACGGCCCTGGAGGGGCCCTTTCTGGAAAACATCTCCCACTCTGGACTCCTCACAGCTCCTGTGTTCGTTTCCCTTGGGGGGTTTTTATCAACAAAACACACCCCAGGTTTTACGGTTGCCAGATATTGATGGCTACTTTCAACTTCGGTCAGTGGTTCCTTAGGGTACACGGGCAATGGGACATCAGGACAGAAATATGGGGACCAAGTGTCTATTGGGAGACACGATGCCCTGGAGGTGAAGGCAGACTGCACGACTGTCCCCATCTGTGGGCAGAGGCCCCCTCTGAAGCAGGCCAGTGGACCCTCCTACGGAAGCAACTGCCGCTGGACTTGTAGCCCAAAGGCCTGGATCTGACTGACTCCCAGAATCGACCGTGTCCAAGGCGAGACCTGGGCACATTATTAGTGAACCTTTCTGAGATTCAGTAGCCCCACCTGTGAGCTGGAGCGGAGGCGACCTCCCCGTCAGGGCAGCTAGGGAGTTCCAAGGAAGCACCTGACTCCCGGACCCGAGGGAGGCTGGCTAGATCAGCAACATCTGTACAGGGTGTGCCCTCCCTAGTCACCTAGCAGGTGGGGTGTCTTCTGGTCCCCTTCCCCGGGGGGAAGGGGCGCAGAACCCAGAAATCAGCCTGCCACCTCGCCAGTGGTCCCTTCCATTGCCACCCCTGTAGCTCCTGGTTACAGAGGGGGGAATCTCCCTCTTTCAGGCCCCTAGGGTACCACCCGGAGAACTACAGGCCCAGAAAGAGTAGAAAGAGACGGAAGCTCAGTGTTATATTCTTTCTAGATGAATCTCCAGGCTGCAGCCACCGCCCCAGGCGAGTCCCGGGCCCGCAGCAAACCTGTCTGCTGTGGGTCTGTCTCAACATGCTGCTTGGAAAGTCCAGATTTTCAGTGTAAACTTTGTTCTCCCTGCCCTTTCTTCCGGGATTCACAGAGGCAGCTCTCTCTGCAGCCCGATCTGTCCCCATCTCCTTGGTGCTGAAAGCCGAGGTCACACATGTCCCCGTCAGAACAAGTCCTCAGTGCTGCTGTCCTTTGGGAGAGCGTAGAGCCCGGCCGGCCTTGGCCCCTGAGTTCGCCCGGGTGTCAGTTTCTCAGTGGCACTATTTTTGGCAGACTTTTTTTTTTTTTTTATCCTTGTTCTTTATCACAGCCCCGTCGGGCAAATGACAGCGGAATTGCAAGCTTGAATGGGCTTGTCTGACAGGCCAACTTTTATCCTGGGCTCCGCTGCCTGACTTTTAGAAAGGAACTCCGAGCAGAGGATGGTAATTTCACACCGATTCTTTGCTGTAATTTGCTTTGGGGTTTAAAATGTCGCGTTTCAATCACTCTGGCTGCGTGGTGTAAGGGAGACGAGGAGCCACGCGTGTGGCTAATGTGTTTGTAATAGGCACACACAAAAGCGCTGCCTTGCTCTGAAGCAGCAGCACTGGAAACACTGACCAGCAGGCCAAGGCACTCTCTGGCAGGTATAAACAAGTGCATTAAAAAGGAACTCATGATAGATTCCCCGCTCTGGCAGAAACAGGGCTGCTTGTGACAGAAGCCTCACGGAGAACATCTCCATTCTTTTTAATAATTTATTTTTATTTTTGAAAATTCTTTCGGCTGCTTCACAGCATATGGAGTTCCCCGGGGCCAGGGATCAGACCCATCTGAGCTGCCACTGCAACCAATGCCATAGCTGTGGCAAGCTAGACCCTCAACTCACTCTACTGGGCTGGGAATCGAACCTGCGTCCTAGTGCTCAAGGGACATGGCCTATCCCGTTGCGCTGCAGTAGACACTCCAACATCTCCATTTTGCAAGCATGTACTAGAATATCTTTATGCCCCAGGCTGCATTCTGCAGAGGAGCGGGGTGGTTTTAGGCAAACCCCCAAAGTAGGAGGGTCTGAAACCCGAGATAGATCTAAAGTCAGTGAGGCGCAGAGATGAGATGCAGCTGAGGATGTAACACTCAGCTTGGATAAAGGGAAGCTGACAGGTTTAGACCAGAAGGGAAGGGAGTCTCCACGCTGATGAGAGCTGGTTAGGCTGTGTTTGGAGCGTCCTCCAAGGAAAAGGACCGATGCTCCTAGAAAGGTCAGCAGACATGGCTCTCCCCAGCCTAGAATAGGAAGTGATGGCTTTCCCTGATTGATAACCTGCCTGTGGAAGCACCTGGCCTATTCCTTCACTACTCTCACCACCCTCACGATGGAGGCCACACTGCCTGATGTTTGATTATTCTTCCTGGCCTCTACTGTTTCACGTTCCTTGCTCCCCACCTGGCCTATATGGGCCTTGAAGTCAGGAACCAATATCTAGCCATCTCTGTGTGCCCCAAGGCTCCTTTCTGGGGATCAGCACAAACTAAGACTCAGTAACTACCTGGAGGATATCAGAGCCCTTCATGCATGGCCCCCAAAGTTTCAGAAGTACCAGTGGGACTGCACCAGGGCCAGGCAGGTGATTTTGAGGAGAGCAAATCCCAGCTCATTCTTGGAGGCCTGTCAGGCTCCTGACAATCTCTCCCACCCACCTTTTGTGCCTTCTTGGCCTCAGCACCATCTGCTGTATATGCCAGCTGAGCAGCATGGAATGCTCCCAGTCCTCTGTGCCTTTGCACATGCTGCTCCCTCTGCCTGGCTGCCCTTCCCTCATTCTCCCATCCATGGACTTGTCTACTCAGCTCATGGTCAGCCCTTCCTGCCTGACAGAGCTGTCCTGGGGGCAGAGCTGGTGATGCCTCACTCTGTGGGTCCAGGGTACTTTCTGGAGGCCTGATGTGGTAGCTGGGCCAATGGCCCTGCCATCAGGCTGGCAGGTCTTCCTCTTCTGTTGGGCTGTGAGTGCCTTGTGGGTGGGACCCACCTTCCTCACCTCTCAGCTCTTGGCCCTCAGCACAGAGGTACCCAGTACAGGTTCATCAAGTGACTGTGTTTCCCACATTTGGCAGATTGTGGGGAAGGCGGGACAGGATGCAGCGAGTAATGTGGGGATGGAGCAAAGGGGATCCCACTGTGTGACCAAGTAAATGCTGCAGGGAGAGGCAAGGCCCAGGGCTTACCAGCCTCCAATAGTGCATGAACTGCTTCCTTAAAGTCAATCTCTCTCTGTCTCTATACACACACACACAACACACACACACACACTCACACACATACACTCAGAGTTGGTGCTCTTTCCTTGAAGAACACTAATACACCCATAAACATTTGGAGTCCTCAGATCATCTTAAATTATAGACTCTAACAGTCACAGTGAACATGAATTTCACAGAGTGCCACTTTCACACACAGCTAGACAAATCTAAGCTTGACTGCCCTGCCTTACCCGTTCCTTCTCATGGAAACCACATAAGACTCTCACCCACAGGGCCTCCCATCTCTCTATGCCTCTTGATGGACCCTGGTGCTTCCCCATGTGGCCCTGCTTGGTATGTTGCATTCTCTCCAAGGAAGCATAAGGATGTCTTTAAATTTTCTCCATCCCTCTCTGTCTTGACTTGCATCTGGTCTTACCAGACCCAATCCGAGGTAATATGACAACATAGATTGGCTGAAGCCAGTGCTCAGAAAACCCTGGGCCAGGCTTCAGAGATGGGCCAATGGGTGATTACTGCTGTTGCGTGTCACTCTGCCAGAGGCCACAGCACTCTTCTCTGGGAGATCTGGGGCTGATGGAAATCATGGCCAGCTTCTCAAGAAGCTTGGGCCAAAAGAACTCTTCCTTGCATAAAACTGGGCTCATCATCATCAGTATAAACATGACGTGGCCTTAACAGAGAGCCCAAGTGAACAGTGTTCTCAGTGAGAGCACATGCTCACCCAGAGGAAGGGTGTTTATTGGCTCCTTCAGGGCCCAGGGAAGGGGCACTCACCTTGTAGGGAATGCCTATGTCTGAGACAGAGGCTCACCTTGGGGGAGAAGAGAACAACAACCTCTCAGAAAAGGGTTAATTCACTCTTGGTGACTTGTGAAGTCTCAGAATCACACAATTATAGAATCTTAAAAGGTCAGAGGCTGGAAGGGAGATAAGAGGCCATCTGGGCTCAAAACCTCTTGTTTTAAGAATAAAAAAATAACAGGTGGGGTGGGCAGGGAAGGGTAGACAGGAGTGGGGTGGGGGGGTTGGGATGAAAATGTTCTAAAATCAGAACATTTTATGATGATGTTTGCACAACTATAAAAATAATGAAATTCACTGAAAGAAAAAAAAAAAAGAAAAAAGAATTCCAATTAAAAGAAAGACTTTCCCTCACCTGCATTTCCTGTTATGGAGCCCCAAATGAATGCTAATTTGAGTGCCGAGTCGAAAACAGTTTTAACCTACCACCAGTGTTCATTTTGTGGGATTTCTTACTGATGGAGGAATTGATGTATGGGCCCATACATTCGTCTGTCCATCTGTTTATCTGTCTATTCGTCTCCCCATCCATCTCATCTTCTCCCTAGTAAGACATTCAGGCAGCTACACAAAGAGCATGGATTTTTGCTTGCTCTCCCTCCCTCCATCCCTCTTTCTCTTTCTCTCTCCCCCTTTCCTTCTTTCTTTCTTTCTTTGCCACACCTGTGACATGCAGAAGTTTCTGGGCCAGGGATTAAACCTGTGCCACAGCTGTAATCTGAGCCACAGCAATGAAAACACCGGATCCTTAACCCTCTGAGCAACAAGGGAACTCTGCTTCCTCCTCTTTCCATCTTGTTTTTCTCTTCCACCTGAGATGGAGATGAGCGTAGCGAGGGGCTTGGCCCAGGTGCAGGTGTAGGAGAAAGGCCATTGGCACCAGTGTCACAGTGGGGTATTTGAAACCTTCCAAGTCCCTCCACCCATGGTCGATATCAACGAGGCAGGATTGCTTGACAGAGTGTGTGATAGAGGGAGGAGCTTAATGAAGGTATCTGAGATGCTGACGGGCTGAAAGGAGCCCTTCTCTTGTCTTTGCAGTAACTTCCAGCGTCAGAACAGGGGGCCACTAGAGGGAACGAAGGACAAGGACATGTAAATAAACCACCATCAAAGCTGCTGCTTCCCAGGTTCTCACAGCTGGGAAGACAACCCACCTGGCTTCAGCCGGGGGTCCCCAAGTTAAATGTTACAGCTGAGTGTGGAAGGGGCTGGGTGAATCCATGATCAAGAGTGATGCTGGCTTTTATAGGAGCCAAGATAAGGGTAATTAAATCTTGTGCTTCAGGCCACATAAACTGGTCTCTGCAGGAGGGCAGGAATTAACTTAATTCCACAGGCACAACCCCACCCGACCCTCCAATAGCTTCATATGATAGACCCAGTGCATGACGGGGAAGGTAGCGGGAAAGAAGAAAGATTTGTTCTAAGCACCAGGTATTAACCAGCACACAAATCAGGAGCTTGAACTTGATGGGCCCCAAGGCTGATCCAGTGTGGCAAATCCAGAGCTTCTTACAGCTTCTCCCTGCACTTGGTTTATTACACACAATCTGTACAGGGGCTGTTTTCACACTTAATGGCAATCCTGAATCACTATCTATTTCCCATCTTCGCCTGCAAAACAGCAACCCAGAGCTAGTGCTCTGCCATAAATACTGGGCCCCATAAAGCCACGGCTGTATAGATTTGCCTTTTTGTGCGTGGATGTCTGATTCACTGGCGCTTTGGCAGCCTTCCAGGATCTAGGAGAGGAAAAAAACCATCCTGAGAATCCCAACAGCCTCATTTTGATCTGTGATACTGAGCAACTCATTTCCACTTCACAGGCTCCGCTGAGCTGTGCCACAGAAAGACAAATCCCAGACGAGGAAAGGGCAGGCGGTAGGAGGAAGGATGGTGGAGGAGACGGGGGGGGAGGAGGGGGGAGCAGAAAAGGGCCGCATCTATTAAGCTGTTTTTCTTTTGGTGAAAAGAAGCATTTATCAGTGATTTCATATATCATGTGAGAGGTGGCTTCCTGCCAATTTCCAAGAATCCAAACAACCCACTGACATCATATGCTAAATATAACTCAGCCTTTGCTTTAGGTGAATAAATAATGCCGCTGGAAAGGAATAGGTTCCCTTCAGTTATGTGTTTATTATGATCGGGCTGTCAGGCTTGTGTAATCAAAAGAATAATGTCCAGTACCAAGGAGGAATGGTGGGCAAAGAATTTTCAAACCATTTCTGGAGGTCACCTTTGAAGCCCTGTTCCTCTTGCCCTTCCTGATGGGAGGGAAGTGGGGGATTCATTTGTTGGGGGGGTCTTCGAAGCCCTGATAGGTATGTGTGGGCGTGTGTTGTATTTTGCACCTCTGCCCTGCCCTCCACATCAATGGCTGGTCTCTCCGGGGCAAATGCACAGAAGGAAGACATTCAAAGGCACAGAGATGGTCCTGAGGCCGAGGTGGAGGTGGGTGGGGCCTGGGTGGGGTTCAGCAAAGAGGGCCAAGGAGGTCTCTGTTTTTGGCAGACCTTCAGGTGAGATGCTTGTCCAACAGCGAATGGCGACCCTAACACCCCTCCCTCCATGTCCGGGATGTCACCCGCAAGAGCTTTTGCATTTAGCATGTTGTGCCAAAGAAGCCACAGGAAGAATTCGGGTTTCTAATGAGACCTAAAGATTTCTGCCTCCTCTCCAGCTCCACCCACCCCCCCACCGTCCCCAAACTCACATGGCGGGGGAGGGGGAGCCAGCCTCAAGGGCCTGTAGGAAGGGGCAGCTGGAAGGAGAAGAAAAGCAAGAAAATTAGTGCCGGGAGATAAGGAGACGGCGAGTCAAAATAGCTCCTGGAAAGGTGTTGGATCCCAAATAACATCTGCAAGGTTTCTCTTCACACTCAGGGATACAATAGAGGTGGTTACTATGGAAACGGGTGTAAAAGCAGCACAGAGAAAGGAGAGGGCCGGATATAAAGACGAGAGAGGAAAAGGCACACAACACTTTTAAAGCATCAAAGGGGAATACTACAGCACTTTCCATCTCTGAGAGAAGAAAAAAAAGTTATTGAGCCCAGAGACTGTTGAATGCTCTGAGCAGGGGAGGGGTCGGGGCTCTCAGACACCATAATCCCTTTCCCCACAAGCCTGGGTACTGAGCCTGCCTTCCCACAGTTAAGCTCATCAACCGGAAAAGCATCTCCAGGCGGCTCAGGTGGTAAACTCCGAGCTAGACAGCCTGCTCCGCTGGGTTTGGCCTTGGCCTTCGGTAACGACCTTGGAGAGATCAGGTCATTTTTCTGTGTCACAGATTCATCACTTGCCTTCCTCCCAGGGAGGCCTATGACGAAGCACTTTTCTCAAAGAAGGAGTAATGGTGCTGTTTAAGGCAGAGACAGTATAGGTGTCAAGAGCTCTGGGTGCACCTGGGCTGCATGTTTTGTGAGCTGCCCCAGCCAGTGCCCCAAGTGTATCCCAGGGGCCAGGGAGGCAGAGGCCCAAGCCGTGTTTATACCCCACCCACTTTGTTTCAATGTGGGCTAATGAGTTTGAAAGCGTTTTCTCAAGCCGAGGAGGGTTTGCACAAGTCATCCATCTTTTATCCCAGGACCGCAGACTTTGGTCCTCTTGGATAGAAATAAGATGTGAGCCAATGATAAGGTCCTACCGTAGCACACAGGGAGCTGTCTTCAATACCCTGTGATGAAACATCTTGCAAAAGAATCTGAAAAAGAATACAGACATGTATAACTGAGTCACTTTGCTGTACTGCCAAAATTACCATAACAGGGTAAATCAACTCTACTGTGATAAAATAAAAAATTAAAAAAAAAAGAAAAAAGAAAGATGTGGGCCATGTGTAACTTGAAGTTTTCTAGTAGCCACATTAAACAGGTAAAAAGAAACAAATAAAATAAATTTTAATCTAATTTGTTGAATTCCAATATATCCGAACTATGATCATGTCAATAAAATCAATACAGAAATTATTGATGAGATATTTTAGGTTCTTTTTTCATACTAAGTCTTGGAAATGTGGTATGTGTTTTACACAGAAAATGCATCTCGATGAGCCACCTTTCAAGGGCTCAATAGCCACATGTGGCTAATGGCTACCTTATTGGACAGCAAGGCTCTAGACTTTTCCATTATAGAGACGACAAACATGAAGACAGAACACAGAGAAGTAAAAATAGAAAATAGGTGAATTTGGCTCAGGCGATGATTCCAACCACTTGCTTTGTCTCACTGTGGGAGCAATAATTATTATATCACACCCACTGTGGAAGCAATAATCACACACACATACACACACACACCCCCATACACCTTGAACAGATTGTCACTCTCAAATACCTCTCTCTGCCATTGAACAATGGCCATCCTGTGGTTAGGACAAAGGAGAGGGTCCATCTAATAACTTCAGTCTCTGGGCCACTGAAATCAGACAGACCCGGTCCCAGGCACGTTTCTATTCCTTCCTGAGTGTTACCTTCAGAGACAGTTTCTTAACCTTTTTGAGTCTGCCTCAATTGTGAAGGGGGGATACTATTAGGGAGGTCACACAATTGCTTTTAGGGTTGAAGGTAAAGCCCCACAGCAAGTGTGACATAGAACAGATGTCCATGGGGGTAGCTCCTTCTTGCTACTGCCCCAGCCCTGGTCTGTCAGTCTGCCCTTCAAGAGCTCGTCTTTCCAAGGCCTCTGGGAATGAAGAAATGAGAATCGTACACATCTTCACATGGTTGGGGGGAGTCACTAGCGTAGAAACAAGACTTGAAGTACTGGTATCCTTCTTCTTTCACTAACTCCCTTCAGGCTAAGAGCTGAGTATTTTCCCAGGACAGAAAGATACTAAGACTCAATCAGAAAGAGTCCTCTGGATCGTCATGGCCACATGGACAGATGTTTAGAAAGGGTTATTTAAATGTGTACTTCATCACAGTAGCCAAGACATGGAAGCAACCTAAATGTCCATCGACAGAGGAGTGGATCAAGAAGATGTGGTAAATATACACAGTGGAATATTACTCAGCTATCAAAAAGAATGAAATCATGCCATTTGCAGCAACATGGATGCACTTAGAGATTATCATACCAAGTGAAGTAAGTCAGACAGAGAAAGACAAATATGACATGACCACTTCTTTGTGGAATCTGAAAAAAAATGATACAAATGAACTTATATACAAAATAGAAACAGGCTTATAGACATCGAAAACAAACCTATGGTTATCAGGGGAAAGGGGGGAGGGAGGGAGGGATGAATTAGGAGTTTGGGGTTAATATATACACACTACTATGTATCAAATAGATAACCACCAAACACCTACTGCTATATAGCACAGGGAGCTCTACTCAATATTCTGTAATTATATATATATATACATATACACACACACACATATAAAACTGAATTACTTTTCTGTACATCAGAACTGGTACAACATAGTAAATCAACTATACTTCAATAAAGAAGACAATAAATGTGTGCTTTATCTTCTGGAGTTGTGCTATCTGGTTGAGTAGCCCTTAGTTGCATGTGGCTATTTATTTACATTTCTGTTAATTAAAATTTTTAGGAGTTCCTGTCATGGCTCAGTGGTAATGAATCCGACGAGTAACCATGAGGATGTGGGTTTGATCCCTGGCCTTGCTCAGTGGGTTAAGGATCCAGCATTGCCATGAGCTGTCGTTTAGGTCACAGACACAGCTCGGATCCCGTGTTGCTATGGCTGTGGTGTAGGCCGGAAGCTGCAACTCCAATTTGACCTCTAGCCTGGGAACTTCCATATGTCCCGGGTGTAGCCCTAAAAAGCTAAAAAGAAAAAAATTTTTTTTTCAAGTTTCTTTTTCCCTCACACTAGCCTCATTTCCAGAACTCAGTAGCCACATGTAGCCAGAGGCTGCTGACTAGACAGGGCAGATGTAGGGTATTTCATCATTACAGAAATTCCATCAGACAGTGTCACTCCAGAGCTTCTAGTCCTTCATTCAAGATGAGTCAGTCAGGAGGGGCAGGCTGGATCCTGACTTCACATTTGAGATGTATCAACTTAAGCAAGTTTCTCTCTCTGTACCTCAATTTCATCATCTGGAAAGTGGGGATGATGATAACAGAACTGAAATTACCATCTCGTTGTGAGAATTAAGGAAGGGAACGCAGGCCGAGTGCTTACCACAGTGTTTGATACTGTAAGTGCATAATGCATATTAGATACTATGATTAATTATGTCACATTGACCAGCTCTGAAAAACAAGAGGGGACTGGGATCCTCCTGAAAGGTGGGGGTGCCCTTGGTTAACCCAAAAAAGCTTCCTGAGAGAGTTAATCCCTTGAGTTGTGATTCAGGGGAAAATAGAGGGTCCTCCATTCATTCAAAGCACTTGATGGCATTTATCGAGCATTTACTATGTACAGGGTACTGTTATAGATGCAAAAACAGGGACAAAAGATCCCGTCCATCTAGAAGGCCCATGTCTAGAGGAGGAGAGAGAAAGAGAGACTACACAAATATGAGAAAAGGCAATGAAAGATTTGTGCCCAGCGGGCCAGGGGCCCCAGAGAAGGCGGCCAGGCTCAAGTGTAGAGAAGCAGTGCCTGAGCAGACCCTTAGGAAGAAGGAAACGCCAGGCAGCATGGAGGAGTGATCTGGCCTCAAGTGGCAGCGGCAGTCACAGGTCTCAGCCTCTGTATCTCCAGGGACAGTTTGTTAGCTTCTTGCTGGTTGGCAAGATGGGCTCCAGCCTGTGCCTGAGCCCCCTTCACCTGCATGGGCAGAACCCCTCTGGAATGTGGAGGGCCCCCCAGCACTATCACTAAACCAGCAGCCCTGGGGTCACCTGACACCCCACCTCCCAGCAGAGGCAGGAAAAGAGGGAGATCACAGAAAATGGCTCCATTCCAAGACTAGTTTAAGTGTGAGGAGTTCTGGAGACACACCCCATCATTATTCTGGTCCTTGTTCCTTCTTTGAAAGTGGCAAGTTGGAGTTCCTGTGGTGGCTCAGTGGGTTATGAAACTGACTAGTATCCATGAGGATGCAGGTTTGTTCCCTGGCCTCACTCAGTGGGTTACGAATGCGGTGTTGCCGTGAGCTGTGGTGTGGGTCACAAACACGGCTCGGATCCTCCATTGCTGTGGCTGTGGTGTAGACCGGCAGCTGCATGGCTGTGGTGTAGACCGGCAGCTGCATGGCTGTGGTGTAGACCGGCAGCTGCAGCTCCAATTTGATCCCTAGTCTGGGAGCTTCCATACACCTCAGCTGTGGCCCTAAAAAAGAGAAAAAAAGAGAGTGGTGCGTTGGGCCTCTACCTGGAACTTTCATCTGAGCAGGGCCAGCATATCTGGGGAAGGAAGTGAAGGTCCAGGCAGCTGCGAGGGCCTTGCCAGCCTGCTGCCCCCCATCCATACGTGAGTCAGGCTCTGCCAGCTAGGTTGGGAAGGAAAACCCAGAAGAGCGTGTTTCCGGTGGCTGGGAAATCTTCCAAGGCCTTCCAGGCCTGGAGTCACCGTGAGCCAGCCCAGGCCTGCCAGTCAGAGGGGAGGAGGCTAAGCAGCATCTGCACAGGCGTCTCCCAGTGTCTGGGGGCCCAGGCCTGCCCCAGGCCCGGGGGTAACTGGGTTCCTAAGTGGATCAGAGACTGAGCTCCAGACCCTCACAGATGCCCGAGGACAGAAACACTGGATCTCTCCTGGGGACTTCTGGTTTCTTCTCTGCTCTTCCTATGCTTGCCAGCTGTTGTCAGAGGAGGAAGAGCCCTTTCCAAACACACATCTGTCTTCCAGTTGATCTGCTGCTCTGCTCCAGACTCCACTGGGGGCTGTTCTGAGACTCACTGAGAATAATGCTAGGAGATGCTCTGAGGGGAACCCATCACCCAAGGTGTCTTGGGACTGCCCTGAATTTTAGCACCGAATGTCCCTCTCTCCTGGGAAAGTCCTCGTCTGGGCCCAACTGGGATGGCTGGTCACTGGCCCCTGCCCCATCCAACTTCCTTCTCCTCCCTCAGAGCCCAGGTCGGGAGGCTGGCTGGGCAGCGTGGGCATCGGGTGACGTGCAGGAGAGGAGGGGCCCCCCTCACCCCGCAAAGAGCTCTTTATATTCTGGCAGCAAAGGAGAAGCTGGGCATGGACCTTGATGCACTGCCTCGGCTGCCTGACTAGGAGTGGGACCTGCTTGGGGGAGGCAGATGCAATGGTGGGGGTTGGGGGTACTTCAGCTGCCCCATTGCATGTAGATGCTCATAGCCAAGGTGGATCCTTGGCAACTGGCTTGCTGGCACCCCTAGAGCATCTGTTCTCTTCCCACAGGGCTTTGCATCATCAGGGCCCAGGTACTGGAGGGGCAGGAGGAGGAGGTGGTTGGAGCCAAGTGGCTGTCATGTCCCGACCCATGTAAGAGCAGGCAGTGGTGTGCTGAGGTTCTGGGGCGGGGGGGGGGGGGGCGGATAAGGGGCAGAGCCCTAGTTTGCATCATTTGCCAGTGTCTGGTGTAGATGCTTCAGAGCAGATTTCCAGCTACTGCCATGATGTCCTGGATGAAGAGTGGAGACAGGTGCACACCACGGGCTCCTGTGAGCTGGGCAGGCTGTGTCCCTGTGCTGTGTGTGTGTGTGCCCACTGAGGGATCCAGCCAAGTCCTGCTCAGGCCCTGGGGACGTATGAGGCTCTGATGGCGTGGGAAGGTGAGGCCTGGAGTTTTGAGGGCCATTCAGCAATCCCAGGAAATGAACTTACTCACTGTGACCTTGAACCTGTGAGATGAGATTTATCCAGAAGCAGGAATTATAAGCAATGAGATCAACCCTCAGGAAGTGGTCTAATTGTGAATGGTGTCGGACTTAACTCTACAGAAAGCAAGGGCAGAATGAGGTCTATGTTCTCCGACACAAACAGGAGGAAATGTGGGACGCTGTGTGATACTAAAAAAAATGTCAAAGGAAAGCAATGATTTTTCTTCACTGTTAGAAAACATTACTTTTGTGGTTATAACCTAGAATCAATTATTAAACCCCTTTTTGGAGAAAACATAACATGTAGGAGGAAACTGCAAGGAGGATTGCTCATTTCATTTGATGATAAATAAAATGATGTTTGACCAAGATGATGAAGACAGTAAGTCAAACTTAAATGCTCTGGCACTTGATGTTGCTGAAATGACAAATCTTATTAAAAAGCTTTTTACGTTTAAAATATGCAAAATGCAAACAAAATTTAGTCGCGAAAGTAAAATTAAATATTTAATGGCATAATTAAGTCTTATTAATGGTATGTTCTTTATTTTGCAAATTAAATATTCACAACGATTATCATCTCTTTCATCTTTATTACTTAAGCAATGTGTTTTTCATAATTATTTGTTAGGTATTTTCATTAACATTTGATGAATATTAATAGTTAAAATAAAAAACAGTCTTTATTTCTGTGGTAATGACTTTACGGCGATAACAATATATAACTAAGTGTTTATAATGTGTTCTACTTGTTAATATTTAGATCGTTGATTTTGTTGCCACAGAGTGGAAACGTGGATCTTTGTGGGTGATAAATGGCAATCGTCACATTCTGCCATTATTCTCTATTTATTTATTTAATCTACTATTCTTAATGTAGCTTCACTGTGGGAGAAATAAGAATCGCAAACTCACAACTAAAACTAATAAGTCGTGGTTTAGGTTTAATCCTATCATGGTGTTAATAACGGCTGGCTTTCTAGACATCCTAATATGTTTCCCATTTTTACCTCATTTATCTCTCCGTTTTGGTCCATCAGTGCTCATGTGGCTCTGGGACATTCTCTCTCCACGCCATTTAAGGCTTAGTATCAGATGGCCTCCCAGATATCTTCCTTCTGGGACACAGGATCAAGGTTTTCCATTCTGGACAAAATATGAAGCAAATGCAGATGGATATCCTAATTTTCCATTCAGACAGTGATTCCAGAGAGCACAGGGCATAAAATGCATATGGTGGCCATCCCCCCCTGCACCAAGTGTGGCAGCCACCTTACCATCCGCTGAAAGACTGCCACCTCCAGGGCAGCCCAGGAATTGCATCTTCCCCATCCCCCATCTCTGACTCCCACTCCTCAGCTGCTGAACACCACCCTGGCTTCTTTGGAAACCTTCAGTGCACTTTCCCTAAGGTGGACTGGCAGACGCATTATGGTGACACATCCTAGGCTGGCATCTTCCAGCAGTTCTGTGCTGCGAGGACAGACATTAGAGTGCAGACAGAGTCGTGCTAATCAGGACAGGATGCCCTTTGGCTTTCCTCCGAAAGGTTTTTCTCTGCTGCAGAAGGCAGCTGCATTCTTAAAGTCACAGCTTGTTCGAAAGAGCCCTGAACCACACACACACACACACACACACACACACACACACACACACAAAATGTACAGGAGTAGGAGAGTTTCTAGCCATTAACAACCTATGGGTAATTAATTGATCATTTAAGTTTATAAGAACTCATAAGCGTTTCAGTACCAACTACAGTTCATGGTGAACCAATCTTCTGGGGCGCTATTTCGGACACTCTTGACAACCCTGCACAGTGGGAGAAACCACCCTGTTTTATGGAAAATGGCAGCTCGGTGTGCAGGCTGGACACTCAAAGGTCTCAGGGGTGGTGAGAGGGCACAGCTGGGATTCAAAGCCAGGTCTTACTGGTTCTGTGATCTTCTCACTGCAGCTGGATCTCACCTCCCTCATCAGCTATTCCTTTACGTGAGCATATAAGACACAAACTCCAGGTTAATCTCCTTGTTAGGAAAAGCTAAACACACACACACACACACACACACACAGGCAGAGGTAAAAGGACTAGGTCCCCCTTGTTCACGAAGCTGATGATCAAACCTGTTGTGCAGAAAGATGTCCCAGTCCCCTGCCCTTGACATGGGCACTGACCGCTTGGCCCTGGATGGGAAACAGGTGCACTGCTCTCAGATCTTTATGTGGGAGCGTTTGCATCTCTGGGCCAAGCTGTCCTCACATGCGAGGGGCCAGCCCCCCTCCAACAGCTGTCCTGGAATCTCTAAAACTCAACATTTGTATAATATGTGCTTCTACCCTTCATTCTGAAAACTTGAGTTCTGGTTGTTTCCAGGAATGACCTCTGCTCTTTTGTCACTAAGAGCCGGGTGGTGGGTGGACAAGGCTGCCAAAAGCCAGCTGAGATTGTGCGACAGGGGCTCAATCCATACCACGCCCCCGGAAAGCCTGCGAGGACCCAGGGAGCAGCGCCAAGAACACATCTCCGTATGGCACACGGCCTTGGTTTCCCACTTCTCGTTTTGAGCACGTCCATCAGGAACAAAGCACATGTGGCCTCGATCAGGACAAATATGGGATTCTTGCATCCTGGGGCGAGCTGGCCTGCACATCCAGGACCGCACACGGTGACGTCAGGCCTGCCCCTCAATCTCCTCTGTAATGTCTCTCCTTGTCGAGCCTGCAGTGTAACCATTGTTTATTACCTCTGGAGCCCCAGCACCATATTTGGCGCTGCATGCAAGATTGATAGATTCTTCCTGTCACCGGCCTCACTCGGGTGGCAGTGCTCCAGGCCTCCTCCTGCCCCCCTCGCCTCCTCCCGCTACCTTCCAACAACCCTGGAGCCGGCCACCCCACTGTGGACGGCTGCAGACCTTTTTGAAGAAGCCGTTTCCGGGAGGGGAGGGAGCCGATGACAGATGCCCAGTTGGCCTCCGTGATTAGGAACCGGCCGAGCCCCCGTGAATCATCTCGGCCGTGGAAGCTGCTGACAGTGGTGGAGTCTTTCTGGAATCATCTCCCTCCCAACTGCCCTGAGCTCTTGCGCCTTCAGAGGAGAGACGCTCTAGGACGGAGAGGCCCGGGAGTCACGAGGTTCGGTGGGTGGGAAAGAGTTGAAATCTTAGGGTCAACACACCACCAATTTGGAGTGTGGGTTGGGGGTCCAATTTGGAGAGAAGTCCAATTTGGAGTGTGGGTTGGGGGTGACACAGAGCAGGGAAACCATGTTCATTGTGTCCCAGAGCTGCTCTGGGATGCAATTTTGCATTGGTCTTTTGGAATTGTCCTGGCGTAGAATGAGGAAGGACGCTTGGGAGAGTTGAAAAACAGTGAGGTGGAGGGACAGTGTCCCAGGCATGAGACTGGGGTGCCCAATCCTTGCTCTGTCACCGAGGATCAATGTGACCTTCGGCATTGTGTCCTGAAACTTACTAACACCCGTCCTGTTAAGCCAAGTTCGCTGTAATGGACTCAGTGAATGTCAGTCTCACAAACTAAGTGAAGATCAAAAGAGGTTTCAGGAGCTGCACCTGGAGGGTGAGAGCTGGAAGTTGCAGACTAAGGGGTGAAAGTACCCAGCACATGCGGCGAGCCAGGCTCTATGCTGTAGCATCCTTCCCAGACCTAGAAGCTCATGGGTTAGCTGGGTGGTTCGATGGTTTTTCCAACATCAACCAGTGGGTTCTTCAATTCTCCGACACCAACTGGGTGTCCTACAATTCAATCCAACTCTGACACTAACTGCCCAGAATCTGTGCAGACTCTATACAATTCAAGGGCTCAGGGCCATAGATGGCCCCCCACCCACTTCTGACACCTGCTGCAAATGGGGCCCCTGGGCTACCTGCTCGTCCGTCCAGCTGACTACAAACTCAGTGGTTCCCATGACCTGCCTTCAGCTTCAACAATATACTACAAGGGCTCACAGCACTCAGGAAGAGGCAAGGAGCTGCATAGAACAAGATTGAGAAGGGTCCCCAGCCCAGGAGCCTCTGTCCCCATTGAGTTGGGAATGTGGTCCCAGTTCAGAAGCGCCTCAACCCTGTAGGTCAGATATTTTTTATGGAGGTGTCGTTCAGTTTCAGTGACTGATTAAATTACCAGCCATTCAGGGATGAACTCAATCCCAGTCCCTCTCCCCTCCCCGGAGGGGACAGAGAGGTGGGTGGGGCTGAATGTCCAACCCTCAAACCAGAGTTTGATTCCCCTGGGAACTCCCAGGAGCCACCCCATTGGCATAAACTCAGGTGTGCATAACCCTTCCTATCGGGAAATTCCAAGGGTTTTAAGAACGCTGCCAGGAACTGGGGACGAAGAGTAAATATGTATGTAATATATATATATGTATTATATATATAGTTTGTGATAGCACAGGTACACAGATATGCAGACACATGTGGTGGTTGCTACAGTGGGCTGAGGAAAGGTAATACTGAGCACCCCCATGTACTGATGGGGAGGCCACAAACAGCAAGTAGTCGTGGCATTGTCACCGCTGTGACTCAGGTCACTGCTGCAGCTCGGGTTCAATCCCTGACCCAGGAACTTCTGCATGCCCCTGGCACAGAAAAAAAGAAAGGAAGAAATCCATGAGGGAACCATATAGGCCAGGTTCACTATGGCCACAGTGTGATGTGCATCTAAATCCTAATATCTCTATGACCTTGGACAGGTGACCTGTACCTCTGAGCCTCCATCGCTCCATCCCTAAATGGGGCTAGTGACTGCAACATTTCAGGATTGTTACGGGATAGAATGAGACTCTTTGGGAAAACATTCATGCAGTGCCTTGCACATATGAAGCACTTGATCAATCTAAGCTGTTAATCCTGGGTGATGAGGATGATGATTAAGGAAAGTTTCAGGGGAAGAGTGAGAAGCTGTATGCGGCTCAAGCTCTCGACATAGAAGTGGCCCCAGTTTCCTTGCGATCTGGGAGACATCTGCTTTTTCAGGCAGCCCCACAAAGACCCTTGGACAGCGGGCTCCTAGGCAATTGCTGATGGTCTGTGGGGTGGGCGGTGGGGGGCTTTCTTCCTGCTGCATCGAGCACCGCAGGGCACCCCTCTCTAACAGCTTCCTCAAGGCCTAGAAACTTGTCCTGGTTTGGCTGGCACGGGATCCCAATGTGATAATGCTCCTAGTTAGAAAGAGCCACTGTTCGAAACAACAGCATACGAGAAACCAGGAATATTTGTTAAACAAAGCAAAAACACTTCGTATCTAATCAAAACAGGAGAGGGAGGGCCAAGCTGCAGTGAGGCGGCCTTCCAGCTCGGGGTAGATATGCCTCAAATAGGGCCGTGAGAGGCTGGAGCTCAGAGGATGAGGGGGCAACGAGAAGCTGCAGCTCTGAGGGCCATGGGGGGCACCTGGGGCTGCAGGTGGCCAGCTCAGTGATGTAGGATTACTCTGGGGTGGTCTGGGAGTATGGCCCTCTGAGACCTTTGGGCTGAGCAGAGGGTGAGCCCAGCGTGGAGGGCACACCACTGTTTCCTGGGCTGTACCCGCCACTTTGTCCATCCCATCCCTGTCCATGTATGGTTGCTTCCTGGGCACAGCCACCCATCACCCGCAGTGGCATCTTCCCTTCCCTGCTTTGGGCCTGGGGCTGGAGCGGGCCCATCACCCATGCCTTTGCAGCATCACGGGGCCAGGGTGCGGGTTGGGGGGTGGAGGACAGGAGCTCTGTTGGGCCTCGGGCACTGCTCCCTGGGCTTCTGTGACCAACACTCTGGATGCTGGGACCGGGACTGGGGTCAAGCAGCCATGGCCAAACTCAAGCTGTCCTTTGCTTTAGGCCTGCCGCAAGCCAGTGCCAGGCCCCAGGGTGGCTAGCTCCTTCCCTGTCGCCTCTCTGTTAGAGGAAGAAGAGGAAACCCAGAAGAAAATGCTGGAAGTTCCAGACCTTGCAGCCTCCTTGGCCTGCAGCTGCCTGGGGTCTCCCAGAGGGGTCACAACCAGAGAAAACGGGACTCTGTCACATGGGTCTGCGGTGAGAACACTTCTCCCCATTGTGGAGCCCCTCTGGAGGCCAGGGAACACCCTTAGGTGCCAGGCTCTGTGCCAGGTGGTAAGGAAACAGAGGAACCATACATGCACCCTGGAGAGGGGAGTGGGCCAGGGCGTTAGTTCTCAAACTTTAGCAAGGGGCGTCCAGACCTACCCGTGAGCTTCTCGCATCCCCAGCCCCCTACCTCGAGCTTCCGATTCACTGTCTCAACTGCCCCAGGTGCTCAGCCAGTAGGTGGTGGGGGCCCATCCTTGAGGAATCATCACCTAAAAGGTGCTTGGAGGAGAAAGACCCACCTCGGCTTGAGGGCCTGGGGTTGTGCGGAGGGATGTTTGGACAGATTTCTTGGTGAGGATAAGAAAGCCAAGCGAGTCTAGGAGAGCAAGGGGGATGATGGTCATGGAAGCAGAGAAGGGGCAGGAAGTTCCCGGCCAAGTACCCCCAGAAAATTGCCATGCAAACACCCTGGGGCCACCTGCTAGGCAGGGCCAGTCTCGCAGGCATGTGACCTGAATGGTCACATGAGCCTTGGGCTTGGAGGTTAAGACCCTGCTGTCAACATTTTAAAAATCTTAACTTTTTTTTTTCTTTTTTCTGTCTCTTATCTTTTTAGGGCTGCACCCACAGCATATGGAGGATCCCAGGCTAGGGGTCGAATCAGAGCTGCAGCTGAGGGCTATGCCACAGCCACAGCGAAAATGGATCCAAGCCACATCTGTGACCTATGCTGCAGCTCCAGGTGACACCGATACTTAACCCACTGAGCAAGGCCAGGGATCGAACCCACATCCTCACAGGCACTATGTTGGGTTCTTAACCTGCTGAGCCACCATGGGAATTCCTAAAAACTCTTAATTTTATTTTTGAACTTGTGTTGTGATAGAGGGGCCCTGCTCTCACTGAGTGCAGGTGGGTGTCAGGAAACTCAGGTTTGAGGGGGGAGGGGTGAAGCTGGCTAAAGTGACAAGGTCCCTAAGGAGCCTGGGCGGCCACCCTGAAGAAAGAGCTTTGAAGAGGGAATGGAGTAGTTAGGTTTACCTGCCACGAGGGCTGCTCTGGGGGCTGGGCCCAGGTGAGCCTGCACACGGATCCAGGGGCCCCCAGGAGACCAGGTCGGGACATGAGCAGCATCTGGGGTAGGTCGGGAGAAGTGGGTGGTGAGGATTTGGAAATGAAAAAGGGGGTGAAGGAGAGAAAGAAGGCAAGGGTGACTCCCAGATTTCTGGCCTGAGCCACCGCATTGCTTGGGGTGCCGCTCATGGAAAGAAGTGCATTGCTCTTTTTGGTTTCATTGCTCATTTTGTCTTCCCAGGTGGCCTTATGCAAAGAATGCATCAACACTGTTCACATTTGTCAGTAAGAGCTGTTTTCCGACATACAAATAACTCTTATTCTTTAAACGAAAAAAAGATGGGGAACATGTGGTCTGGTCCCAAATTCATCCATCAGCATGTGGCCTGGGTAAGACGCAATTTGCTGTTGTCGGTTTGGTTGCGTGTGTGTGCGCACGCGCACGTGCGTGCACTGAAGCAGGGTGGGAGAGGCATCCTTAAAATTGTTTGCTGGGCAGAGAGCTTTAACAACAGACCGACTTGATTTGCTTTCCCCCCTGTTTTCTATCCTGAATATCAATTATTTTTTTCTTTTGCTAGAAACCCAGCATTGGCCTTGAAAACATTACTCATGTTGGTAAACACACTTTGGTGGTTTGACCAGACACAGAAATCTGTGCTTCAGATGTGACCTCAAGACACCCTTGCTCCCAAAACAGCCACCCATGGGCTGCATCACAGACGGGCGAGTGTCCAGTGGCTCTGAGGCCCGGGGATTGGAGAGAATCTAAAGTTAATGCATTTATCCGAGACCCTTTGATCTGGAATCAGGCTGCCAATCCTGTGAGGCCAGAATCGCCCAGAAGATTTTCAGGCTTTCCTCAGATTCAGCCGTCTCCTCTAGCATCTTAGAACTTGACTTTGAATAACTTGAGATTTCAAATTAAAATGACCCTGAAAGATGAATGAAAGATTCTAAAAAGGAAAGAAATTAGATTTTGTTCAAATCAGACATCGTGAAACTGAGCCCTACTGGCTTCGTCTGAGCCAGTTTATTTACTGCAAGATAAACTGAATTCAGCAAAAAAAAGAAAAAGTCCCCATCAGCCAGCTATCACAGGAGGTAGAGAGAAAACACTTCTTTTAATAAATAAAAATTACTCAGCAGATCTTTTAATCACATTTTCCTGTTTCTAAAAGTAATACATGCAGATTGCAGATATTTTGAAAATACACAAAAGTATATAAGGTGACATATAAAATCACCCATAAACTACCACACAGAGCTAACACTGGTCACATTTTGATGTAGTTCCTCTCAGCCTTGTTCCTATGCACACATTGACAAGTTCTTTTCTAAGTCATTCTAAAGCATTTTAAAGGTACAGATCATGGAATAAACGACAGTGCTCCCTTGAAAATCAGATTCTTTTAGTAACCATTAAAACCATTTTTTTATAATTAAAGAAATAAGGTATACTCAGTAAAGAAGACTTGTAAAGCCCAGAAAAGCACAAAGACAACAAAAACTACTTGGATTCCAACGAAAGAAAACCACAATGAATGTTTTGCTATATACCTTATAGTGTTTATTTTCCTTAGGTACCCATGCCCTTCTGATTTATGAAAAAGCATCAAACAGCATATCCTGTTTTACTGTTCGCATTTTTCACTTAGTGATACAGCATGAAGAGTTCCCCAAAGAATAAGTGTTCTTCTACAACATAATTTTTAATGGCTGCCTAGATGGTGTTCCTCTTCATAGAGTTACAGTAATTTACCTCCTGAGCCTCCTGTGGTGGGATTTGTAGGTTGTTGGTAATTTCTGTCTTTGATAGATAAGGCTAAATTGCCTCCAGAAAAGTTGTAGTCATTTATACTTTATTAGTTCAAGCTTTTGAAAACATGATTCTGTGGCGACCATCTAAGAGTCTGTTTTGTCGTTTGGGACAATTAAATATCGTGGGGAGGGCTAGACCTCAGGTCCATGGGAAGAGTTGCCTTCGCATAGATCAGGCATATATATGTGTTTTACATGTGTTTTACGCGTTTGCTCGTTGAATTTCCATAAAACCCCGAAAGGAGTTATTTTTTGATCCCCATTTCCGGATAAGAAGAATGGAGCTCAGAAACCTCACACGCTTGCCTTTTCCATTCATCACGCCACGGTGTCTCCATGACCACAGACTTGCCCATCTACATCCGGCTATGCTGCAGGCACAGAGTATGCATGTGTAACCCAGTTCCGCAAGCCCCAGACACATCAGACCTTGCAGAAACCAATATGCGATTTTAAATAAGTCAAAGAGCTAAATATTCTTTTTGACAAATGCACCATAAAAGATCTTGCCCCTGGATTTATTTTTCAGCTAAAAATAGCTCCCAGGTTATGACCTCTTTCCTTGGGGGTGGGGGTGAGGCTAAGAGTGAGGGAAGGGACGGAGTTGAGGATGAGAAAAACAACTTCCCTAGAGGACTGAGCAAGGTGTCAGAGCCTGTCTCCAGTCTAGACTGGCAGACTGCCCGCTTTGACTCAGAAGGAGAGAATTTGGTTTCCTGATTGGGTTGCCTTGTTTATCAGCCACAGGGCAAGAAACATGCTACAGCAACAAAATAAAGTCGACATGTCACATGGGGGAAAAGGAGGCTATTCAATAGGCTGAGTCACAGCTGGGGTTCAGGTAAGGGGGAGATACCCCACAGAGACTCAGAGCAGACTGTTGGGCTTCGGCTTCGGGTGAGTAACAAAGAGAAACAGGTCTACCTAACACCTCCTTAGTATTTTGAAATTCCTGGATTGTAAAAGTGAGAATGAAAAGGTTTTGAGCGGATCTACATTGACTTTTCCTTTGTAACAACTCCTGGGCAGCTATCTGGAGAAAACTACAATTAGAAAAGATACATGTACCCCTATATTCATTGCAGAACTATTTACAATAGCCAAGACATGAAAGCAACCTAAATGTTCATCAAAAGAGGACTGGATAGGTGGTACATATATACAATGGAATAGTACTCAGCCACGAAAAGAATGAAATAATGCCATCTGCAGCAACGTGGTTGGACCTAGAGAGTCTCATACCAAGTGAAGTAAGTCAGACAGAGAAAGATAAATACCATGATATCACTCCTGTGTGGAATCTAAAAAATGTGATATAAAAGAACTCTTTTACAAAGCAGAAGAAGACTCACAGACATAAAAAACAAATTTATGGAGTTCCCGTCGTGGCGCAGTGGTTAACGAATCCAACTAGGAACCATGAGGTTGCGGGTTCGGTCCCTGCCCTTGCTCAGTGGGTTAACAATCCGGCATTGCCGTGAGCTGTGGTGTAGGTTACAGACGTGGCTCGGATCCTGCGTTGCTGCGGCTCTGGCGTAGGCCGGTGGCTACAGCTCCGATTCAACCCCTAGCCTGGGAACCTCCACATGCCACGGGAGCGGCCCAAGAAATAGCAACAACAACAACAACAACAAAAAAAAGACAAAAAGACAAAAAAAAAACAAAAACAAATTTATGGTTACCAAAGGGGAAAGGGGGTGGAGGAGGGATAAATTAGGAGTTTGGGATCAGAAGATACACATTTCTATGTACAAAATAGATAAACCACCAAGACCTACCGTAGAGCACAGGGAACTAGATTCAACAGCCTATACTAAACCATAATGGGAAAAGAATATGTATATGTATAATTGAATCACTTTGCTGTACACCAGAACCTAGCACACACTGTAAATCGATTTCAATGGAAAATTTTTTTTTTATTTTTTTTTATTTTTTTGGTCTTTTGTTGTTGTTGCTATTTCTTGGGCTGCTCCCTCGGCATATGGAGGTTCCCAGGAGAGGGGTTGAATCGGAGCTGTAGCCACCGGCCTACGCCAGAGCCACAGCAACGCGGGATCCGAGCCGCGTCTGCAACCTACACCACAGCTCACGGCAACGCCGGATCGTTAACCCACTGAGCAAGGGCAGGGACCGAACCCGCAACCTCATGGTTCCTAGTCGGATTCGTTAACCACTGCGCCACGACGGGAACTCCCCTCAAAGGAAAATTTTATAAAAAAGGAAGTTCCCATTGTGGCTCAGTGGTAACGAGCCTGGCTAATAACTGTGAGGATGTGGATTCAAGCCTGGGAACTTCCATATGCCACGGGTATAGCCCAAAAAAGCACAACAGACAACGAAAATCCCAAAAAACTAGACCAAAATAATGATGATGATACATGTTGCTCATAAAAGAAAGCTTGATAAATTAAAATTCATTAAACCCTCACATTCCTATTCATCAGAAGACCCGGTGCTCCAACTCCAACCTAAGCGAGATGTTGAATGTGTGTTGCTGTGTGTCACATTTGGGTATCACCAGGCCAGAAGTGAGGTGTTCACCCAAAGGTTGCTCCACACCCAGCATGGCAATAACTCAGGATGACACACACCTGGCAAGATCTTCGTGTTCCCATGAGGGCTTTATGCAGGTGATTCAGGGACGAGGATGAAGTGTGGGAGAATGTGTGCAGATCCTGTGCTACCAGTGGAAAAAGAATTTAATAGACATGACCAACAGATGCCTCCGACAACTTGAAGGAACAGAGCATAACTTATATCTCCCTAGGTCTCCAGGGCCCTGGAAAGGGTGTGGCACACAAAAAGGGCTCTTACTACACAAAGGGACAAAAGTGAGTATCATCCTCACTGGGATGCATTATTTGCATTAGGGATTTCTCACTCTTTCAAGTTCATGAACCTGCAGCCATCCTCTCCAGCCTCTCTTGGCTATGACCATCATATCCAAAGAGAAAAAAAAAAAAAAAGCAATCAGCAGAACAGTCCTCTCATTAGTGATATAATATTTCACTGTATTGCGTTTTGCAGGTTCCAAACTACAAACCAAATGTAATATCTTATCTGAATATCACAACACGGGAGAACAGGTATTATTCTTCTTAGTTCCTAGATGAGGAAACTGAAGTTCAGAGAGGTTGTGTGACTTTTGCAAGGCCATATGGGAGGCGGACAAGTCAAATTCAAGGTAAAGGGAATATAGTGGGAAGGATTTGTTTGTCATGTAACTGAAGGCATCGGCTAAAATGAAGAAGACTGCAACTTTCACCCCAGAAATGTGTTCTGTTTTAATCATGGCCTTTTGATAGGGCTGGTTCTGCCATACACCCTGTAGTGGAGAACACGTAACAATCAAGGGGTAGTAGCCCTCTCTTGGGGACTTGTTGGGACTCCCCATGCTTCATGAACACGTACCTTTAGCTTCTGTGGGCTTTTTATTTTTTTCATTTTTTTGGTCGTGCCCGCAGTATGCAGAAGTTCCCGGGGCCAGGAATTGAACCTGTGCCACAGCTGTCACCCAAGCAACAGCAGTGACAAGGCCAGATCCTTGAACTGCTGAGTCAACAGCGAATTCCTCCCTTCTGTATTTGATCTGATCTCCCAACATCTTAGACCTCTTAGGCTGGGACTTTGGTTTTCAGTATTTGTCTAAGGCCTTTCTCCTAGTTTGGTGAAATTACCAACAATAACGACACCAGCAGCCCCCTCTATGGAGCCCTACTTATTATGGACCAGCACCTAGTGCTCTGCATGCATTATCTCATCGAGCCCCACCACCGCCCTATGAGGTGAGTACTATTTTGGTCCTGATTTGAGACATGAACAAACCGAGGGGCAAAGAGATGAAGTAATGGCCCCAAGGTCACGCTGCTGGCAAGTGACGGCCTGAAGATCCAGGTGCCTGACTCCAGACCCCTTACCATTACCACTACACTCGCCTACTTCTCAGCGGTCAGGTGGTACCCCTGTCCCTCTTGGATTCACTGGCTTTGTCACACTGTGGCCCCTCTGCTGCTGCCTTTGCACCACCTCTCCGCTGTGATGGGCTTGGAGCTCTAGGTGATAATATTGTCTCTGCTCCAAGAGTCTCAAAGGCGACAGGGCGAATCCCGGCAGCAGATCTGTGGCACACCTCTCAGAAGCCCTCACTCCCCCAGCTTCCAGAAAGGTGGTTTTGGAAGGCTCCCAGTTGAGGCTCTGGGAACTGCGCTGCCTGCTGTGAGCCACAAGCCCCGCCCCCGCCCCGCCCACTTCCCTGGGCTGCAGTGCCCGGGGCCAATGATGGGTCATGTGGCACACAAAAAGGCCCAGCCTTCAAACCTCCGCGAAGGGCCATCCCAGACCCTGAGCGCCCTCAGCGCTGTACCTGCATTCCCAGTTCAACTCCTGTTTCCCCAGTTCTGCCGCCTTGATTCCCACAGAACGTGGTCCAAGGAGCACGGCCCAATAATCGTCCCGCATGCGCACAGCAGCTTCGGACCCAGAAGCCCAGGAGACACACACGCTGACCAATCATCTCTGCTCAGGGCCTCACCCCCGAGTGGCAGAGCGAGGTCTCCCGCCAGCCAGGCTCTCAGACCTGTCCCACTGTTTCCATTGTCCATTGGGCACTGCCACATTCATATTGGCTTTTTTCCTTTTATTCTTTGGTCCACTAGAATTTTCCAGTGTTCGTCTGGGGGTTGATGACATTCATCTATGCCTTCATCAGAGCTGTGTTCTTCCTGCAACTCTTCCAACACCCCTGCGATGTCCTGACCTGGGACCAAGTCCTGCTGACTATGCCCACAGAGCCTACACCTTTGGGCAGTGGATGTGCTTAGAAATTATGTACCTCAAACATAAAATAAACACCCAGGGAGAAGACACTCACGGGGTTTTGAGGGTGGTGTGGATCCCTACAAGTGGTCCAGGAGTCCCTGGCCAGGTCCCCATTTTCCCTCTGAGCTCAGATTGTCACTCCTTCCAGGCCAAGATGCTGCCATCATTCCACTTCTTGATCTCCTTCCTTTCGACTTGAATCTGTCATGCACGCTGCTGCCAGATTTATCTTCCCAAATGAAGCTGGCATCTGATGCCCTCTCTGCCCCCAAACCCCTCTCTTCCTGCTGCCCACGTGCCACCCAGCAAGGCAGAGAGCAATAGCATGGCCCATTCATTCTCTGGTGGGGGGCAGGGGGCAGCCAATGTTTTCAGGCCTTTGTGAAGCTGCTTGTTGTCTTTGCTTTAAACCATTAACAAGAAACTTTTCCTGATGCGAACGAGGGGCGGCAGACAGTCTGCACTGTTCTTCTCTCATGTCTGTCCCTTAATCTCCCGTGATTTCTCTTCTTTCCCGGATCACAAGCAGCCCAGGAGAAGGCTTCCAACCTCAGCAGCATGACAGTGTCAGACCTGGGGTGGGCTCGAAGGATAGATTTGCTGACGTGATTTACTGTCTCCCAGGGGGAACACAGATTTATTCTTCTCCCCTTCTCCCTGCCCCCCGACCAGCCTTCAAATTCCCAAAATAAAGATATATCTATAAATACTACCCCAAAAAATAGCTTGGAAGAAGGATGGTTTAAAACCTAAGGTAGAGTTAGGAGAGAAAAGGAGGTCACTGCTGTCGCCGAACAAGAAAAAAATTCTAGGGAGTTACCCTTGTGGCTCAGCGGTAATGAACCCGACAAATATCCACGAGTATTTGGGTTTGATCCATGGCCTTGCTCAGTGGGTTAAGGTTCCGGCATTGCTGTGAGCTGTGGTGTAGGTCGCAGACGCAGCTCAGATCCCCTGTTGCTGTGTCTGTGGTGTAGGCCGGCAGTTATAGCTTTGATTCGACCCCTAGCCTGGGAACTTCCATATGTGGGTGTGGCCCTAAAGAGAAAATAAACAAAACAAAACTTCTCCCTTATTTCCTCAGAATCTTGTTCCCTTGACAAATAGTAGGAAGTAAAGCTCTCCTGAGCTTTAGAGAACATGAAAATAGGGGTGAGATTCAAAGAGTTTTTAAGGAACACAGTGGTGGCTCTGGGTTGCATCTGGACCAGCTGACCTGTCCCCCTCCTCTGGGCTTTGGTTCCTCTGCTCCATGTCCTAGGGCCTCTAGGTTTCAGGGCTGACAGTGCAGCTCTGGAACTGGCCCTGGTGGGAAGAAAGGAAGGGTTTCTCTCCTCTACTTTCTCCAACGAATTGATGTCCCAAAAGACACAGGTCCAGTCTTTAAAACTCAAGCCATCCAGGATGGGTGAGGTATTGAGAAATGCTCTGGAATAGATTCAAAGTCAGTGTGGGAAGGAATGGGTTCCCATTGTGGCTCAGCGGGTTAAGAACCCAACTAGCATCCATGAGGATGCAGGTTCGATCCCAGGCCTCTTTCAGTTGGTTAAGGATCTGGCGTTGCCACAAACTGTGGCATAGGTCGCAGATGTGGCTTGGATCCCTCCTGGCTGTGGTGTAGGCTCGCAGCTGCAGATTCAGTTTGACCCCTAGGCTGGGAACTTCCATATGCAGCGGGAGCAGCCTTAAAAAGAAAAAAAAAAAAGTCAATGTGGGAAGGAATGTGGATAATGTTATTTGCAAGAAGGATTTGCACACTGTGAAAAATTTATCCCAGTAGATGTTTGTCTGTAATATTGCTCGTTTCTCTCTCTCTCTCTCTCTCTTTTCCCTTTTGGCCATGCCCATGGCATGCAGGAGTTTCCAGGCCAGCAATCAAACCCACGGCACAGCAGTGACAACACTGGATCCTTAACCCACTGAGCCACCAGGGAACTCCAATAACATTGTTTCTTTGTTGCCAACTTGCCTTTATTAATGGTCAAGAGAGAACCCAGTCTTTAAAGGGCCCCTGGGACACACACACACACACACACACACACACACACACACACACATTAAAATACACACGTTACTCCATCTCCTGAGCTCTAGTGCTCAGGGCAGGCACAGCAACCTATAATCCTAAACATCCACTCTCGTGACCAACCCTGCTCAGGCCGCAGGGACATCTATCTCTTTCATAATTCTCGTCCTTGAAATGAAAGGCCCTGCATCTGAGTACTGGGGAGCTGTGTGTGCACCACTGCTGACCTCAGATATGACCACCACCTGGAGTGTAGAGAGGATCTGAGCAGAAGCGCTGAGATAACAGTAAAGACAAATTCATTACCTTGTTAAGTTCTTCCTCGCATATAGCAAGGATGTAATAAATTCTTGCGTAATGAAGAATTATATCCCATTAGTGCCAAGAGTCCATTTTCTTGTTTCCTTTCACATTGCAAGTCAGGGATCCAGATGGTACTAAAAAATGACACAGCATGTGTGTTAAAGTTGGGCATATAGTTTGGCGAACATTTTGCAACATTAAGTACCTCCTATTTCTCTTTCTCTGTACATAAATACTGTTCTAGCTGTAACGTAGGTGATATATGAGAGTACTTCATGTTAGCAACCAAATGGACTTTGCTAGAGTTGCGAGTAGTTTCATTTTTGTGTAGATATGCATTAGATGTAGTTAAATCTTTAAAATATTTAAAAACCTTCAGATCTATTTAAATAATTTTATTTTAACTGTTGCTCTTTACTCATCAATATGTATTCTTGCATTTTGGTTAAAATGGATAATTTTGAATGTTTTGGAAGAAAGGTAACTTTTTTGAAAACAGCCACGATAAATTGATAGCTTCTATTAACATTCATTTACATATTGATTGAAATTTATTCAAATTTTGTTTAATATAATTACATTTATTTTTAATCTGTTAGATTATTGCTATCAGTGGAACACAGATTATGTGAAAATCCTGATTATGAGAATATAATGCATGATTTTGCTGAAACGAAGTCAAGAAAATGAATGTTATTAAATAAACATATAATGGCTTATGAATTTGTACGTGTTTATTCTTTTTTTTTTTTTTTTTTGGTCTTTTTTCCTTCTCTAGGGCCGCTTCCTGCGGCACATGGAGATTCCCAGGCTAGGGGTCTAATCGAAGCTGTAGCTGCCGGCCTACATACACCAGAGCCACAGCAACTCAGGATCCGAGCCACGTCTGCAACCTACACCACAGCTCACAGCAATGCCGGATCCTTAACCCACTGAGCAAGGCTAGGGATCGAACCCACAACCTCATGGTTCCTAGTCGGATTCGTTAACCACCGCGCCACGACGGGAACTCCTGTACGTGTTTATCCTTATTACTCATCCAAACATTGCTAGCCAAACAACGTCCTGGACAGGCTTCCGCTTGACCAGATAATATTTTAGTAATTTTAAGTCATAGAAAAACCCACAGCTTTACATATAGTTTTCCATTTTTTGTGTGTGAAGGCATATTAAAGTTGAAGAATAAAAAAAATTTTTTAACAGCCTGTTAGCTTGATTTATAGCCTTTAAATACTTAAACACATGGCGTATAAGCCCCAGGCCCAGCAGACGGTAGAACAGCACAGTTCTGCAACCTCTACGACTGCTGACACTGTAGTGGTTTTATTTTTATTTTTTGCATTTTAGGGCTGCACATGCGGCATATGGAAGTTCCCAGGCTAGGGGTCAAATCAGAGCTACAGCTGTTGGCCTACACCACAGCCACAGCAACACCAGATCCGAGCTGCATCTGTGACCTATACCACAGCTCATGGCAAGGCCAGATCCTTAACCCACTGAGTGAGGCCAGGGATCAAATCCTCATCCTCACAGATATTGGTTGGGTTCATTACTGAAGAGCCACAAAGGGAACTCCTGATTTTTTTTTTCTTTTCATTTTTTTCTATTTTTAAAGTGGTTGGGGACTTGGTTAATTTCATATTTTAAAATATTGATTTAGAGTGCATTTTGTCTAAAAACAATAACGATGAATTTTGGCAGAATTTCCCATGATTTGTGACAGACCTACCACCTCCTTATCAGCAGGCCATGCCTATCTCCCTGGTTCCCTCCACAAAATTTTTTGGCCACACCTGCACCATGGCTAAGGAGGCCCCCAACGAGTCTGCTTGCTGTAGGCAAGATGCAGTTTAGAGGTTAAGCATTTTAGATTTTGCCTTATAAATTAGGAGGAGCAAGTGATGACGTAAACCAAGGGTTTCAGGGCTTTAATACAAACTCTGCAAACTGAAAGTTCTATCCCTTTCCAAAGGAAATGCTGTCCATCAAAGGCTCTCCAGGGACATGGAGCCACACCACTTGGTCCTCGAGCTTGAGATAAGAGCACATGACCAGAACGCCTCCTTTCTTCAGTGACCACGCCTCGCCAGCACGGTGATGTCCTGGTTCCCATCTCATGGGGATGTGCTGAACGGGAGGCAAGCCTTGAGGACCACAAGACCATCTGGGAATAGCTAGGAGGGAACTCGCAGGAGAGGCTGGGATTTAAAAAGACTCATTAGCCTTTGTTCACATCTGCCTCACCTGAGCTGTCATGGTGTTTACCACCAAGGTCTTACCCGATGTTGCAAAGAACAGGAAAAACCTACCCAAAGGAAAACTCCTAATCTCCCCTCTGTCTCTCCCCTCCCTTCCTCCCTTCCGGCAAAAACCCACCGAGTGCCAGCAACCTTGCCACATGCTGAATCACATCAGACATGGCTTGAGCCCTCTACCTTCCCAGTGAAAGGGTTGTCCCCTGGATTGCTCAGAAGCTTGTGGGAAATGCGGGTTCTCAGGCCATGGAGGTGACTTACAGACTCAGAATGTGGATTTCAGCAGGTTCCCCAGGCAAGTCATAGGCACTGAAGATTGAGAAGCACTGGCCTCCAGGACTCTAGGAGGGTAAGCCCAATTTTTTTTATAAGTGTCGTTACCATAAGATTAAGGGGTATAGCCACTGTGGAGAACAGTATGGAGGCTCTTTACAAAACTAAAACTAGAACTACCGGAGTTCCCATCCTGTCGCAGTGGAAATGAATCCGACTAGGAACCATGAGGTTGCAGGTTTGATCCCTGGCCTCGCTCAGTGAGTTAAGGATCAGCATTGCCGTGAGCTGTGGTGTAGGTTACAGACATGGCTTGGATCTGGCGTTGTTGTGGCTGTGGGTCAGCAGCTATAGCTCTTATTCAGTCCCTAGCCTGGGACTCTCCATATGCCATGGGTGTGGCCCTAAAAAGCAAAAAAAAAAAAAAAAAAAAAAAGGAACTACCAAATGATCCAGCAATCCCACTCCTGAGCATATATCCAGAGAAAAATCATAATTCAAAAAGATACATGCACCCCAATGTTCATTGCAGCACTATTTACAATAGCTTAGACAAGGAAGCAACCTAAATGTCCACTGACAGATGAATGGACAAAGAAGATGTGGTGCACAATGGAATATTACTCAGCCATAAAAAAGAATGAAATAATGCCATTTGCAGTAACATGGATAGACCTAGAGATTATCATACTAAGTGAAGTGAGACAATGACAAATACCATATGACATCACTTATATGTGGAATCTAAGTTTAAAAAAATACATATACAAATGAACTTATAAAACATAAAGAGACTCAGAGACACAAGAAACAAACTTAGAGTCACCAAAGGGGAATGGGGGGAGGGACTGATAAATTAGGAGTTTGGGATTAACATATACACACTACTATATATAAAATAGAACAAGGACCTACTGTATAGCACCGGGAACTCTACTCAATATTTTGTAATAACCTATAAGGGAAAAGAATCTGAAAAAGTACAGATATATGTATGTATAACCGAATCACTGTGCTGTGTGCCTGAAGCTAAGACAGCACTGGAAATCAACTATAGTTCAATTAAAAAATAAAAGAATTGAGAGTTAGGCGGTCATTATTTAGCTTTCAGGAACTACTGCAGCTTAATATCCCCTGGAAGTCTATGTGACTGGCAGGAGCCTGGGTCATGAGACAGTGATGCCTGTGGGAGTGGAAAATCCCTCCTGAGAGGCTTTGTAGAGAGGACGGAAAGGGAAGGAGAGGGGACAGAAGAGGAAGTGGAGGTGAGCTTTTGCGGAGGAGCAGTCAGGAGATTAGGAGCATGGGAACGTTCCCATCACGTGGACATCCTGGGCCCAACCCAGCGAGTTTGAGTTTCGAAAGGCTGCCTTCCCAGTGGGGGAGATTCCCCTCAGGCTCAGAAAACCAAACTCTTCCTGTGCTTTCCCTCCTGAATCTGCAGTTGGCTCCCTCAGCCGCTGAACAGAGGAAGGCCTCCCAGGGGCCAGAAGTCCAGGGACCTCCACCTCCCTCTTCTAATGAAACTGAAAGAAGGATTCTTAGGGATTGCAGAGAGATGGTGGGTTTTGTTGTTTTTTGAGAGGGAGGTTTTCTTTTTGCTCAGGTCAGCCAGCGTTCCCTAAGTAGAGTAAATCTGCGACGATGCACATACTTCAGGATATTAAGCTTCGACCAACTCTTGGCATTCGAAGTCATGAGATTGGAGAGGCAGAGCTGAAGATCTATGTCTTCCTTTTGTAGGAAATGACACATAATCACAGATATTTTATAGGTCACAACCATACCTTGGTATCTGTGGGAGACTGGTTCCTGGATCCGTGGCCGATTCCAAAGTCCGCAAGGTACTCAAGTCTCATAGTTGGCCCTCCGAATTCGCAGGTTCCACATCCACATATTCAACCAGTTAAGGTTCATGATCCACAGTTGGTTGAATCCACAGATGAGGAACCCTGTGTCTAACATGCTTTATATTTTTTTTGGCAGGTGCAGATAAGAGTTCAAGTACATTTATCCTGGATGGGAGTAAAAACAATGAGTTTCTCTTTCCTATTGTCTAGGAAGAAACAATTTATAAGGTATCAAGCTCTTATATCTCAGACCGAAGATACCTGCTCTCCACGCTATACACAGACCCTTAAGAATCAGTCAAAAGAGCCAAGTCCAAAACAAAATTCCTAAGGAAACTGAACAACCAAGCATGGGGGGGGCGGGGGGAATATCTGGGGCAGAGAGATAAAATCTCCTGAAAATGTTGACAAAGAATTGTGGTATACCTAGCCCCACTAACGAAGCACAAAACCACACTGCTCTCTGAAGGACTATGGCTTAGTCAACCTACATTACACATGTGAACCAAAGTGACAGTAAGTTGAAGCCCTGCAAAACCCATACTCTGTTTTAAGAAAGAAGCAAAGCATATTACTTGCTGAAAATTATGGATTAAATTCACGTTAATTCATCTTGAGCCGCACCACATCCTTTCTAGGATGTACTTAAAACTCTGATTGTTCTGCACCAATGACTGTAGATTCATTGAAAGTTCTGGGAGGCTGACCAAAAAAGCCCAATCTATTAAACAGAGATGAGAATAATCCTTTTCGGGAGAATGAGCAGCACACAGGTCTTCAGGTCTGTACCTAAGCATACTGTGCCTATTTTGATGAAGAATTAAGTTCTCGATAGAAAAATCACTTTTACTTAAACTAACACATTTTGGATGGCTTCTGTATCAGTCTGTCCAGGCAGCTATAACAAAATACCACAGAATGGGGCAGAGATTTCTTTCTTAGCGTTCTGGAGGCTGGAAGTAACAGATCAAGGTGCCAGCAGATTTGGTTCCTGGCTTGCAGATGGTCACCTTCTCATTGTGTCTTCACATGGCACAGAGAGAGAGGGGGAGAGAGGGGAGAGAGAGAAGAGAGGGAGAGAGAAAGAGAGAGAAAAGGAGAGAGGGAGGGACGGAGAGGCACTTTTGGGTTCCTCTTCCTCCGTCTTATGACACTAATCCTATCCTTGGGTCCTGACCCTCATGATCCCATCTAAACTAATCACCCCGCAACTGCATCACTTTGAGGGTTAGGGCTTGAACAGGTGAATGAGGAGGGGGTACACATTCAGTGCACAACTTCCAAACAGAATAGTATGTAACATGAACCAACACTGGGACAGGCATTATCAGCACCCTCGGCCATGGTCATGATAAATATTCATTTACCACACTCGTGCGCCAGAACGTCAGTTCTGTTACTTTGGACACGAGCAACCGAGACTCACCTTTCTACTTAAAATCATGGCCTCCCATTGTATTTAAATTAAAATAGAACCCGCTAACTTGGCTTCCAAGAACACGGGAAATGTAGGTTTATGACTTTTCCAACCCATCTCTCACCACTTTCCCATCTTTTCTCCCATGCGGTCTCATACTTTTTTCCCTTTTTAGAAGGTGCTCTATCTGGCTTGTAGCAATTGTTTCCTCTACCTGCACTCACACCCCAACTACCTTGTTATCCGCTAAGCCCTCCTCACCCATCCAATCCCAACTCAAGCATTGAACGTTCAGAGTTGGGACAGTGAGTGTCATTACTGCGTGTGAAGAAATTGGTATTTGAGTTAGATGAAGGGACAAGCAGAACTTTACTGGATGGGCCAGTCGGTGGGTGCACAGAAGCAGCCTTAGAGACATGAAAAGATGACCCTTATGGCCCAAAGAGACAATCTTATATTTTACAGGGTTCATAGGCAGTTAAACATTGGTTTTCTTACAAAGAGGAATCAAGTTAAAATATTTTAAAGACCTTTTCTGAGAAGGTAACTCCGAGGGCAGGAATGGGGTTGAGACCTCCTGCCTCTCACTCCAGCAGAAGCTCAGGAAGCAGTTCATGTGATGCCTTTTTTAGCTATTTTCACAGAGGAGTATCACACACAGGTCCCTCCCGCTCCCTCAGAACAATTTTTGACTATGTACTAAGTGTCCACAACACGGGCAGATGGCCATCTGGCGCCTAAGTTGGATGCACGTGTGCGTGCATGCGTGCGCGTGCACGCATGCGTGTATGCGTGCTTGCATGGATGGATATATTGTTCATTATGCGTGTACGTTCTTGCACAGGTGTGCATGTGCGCAGGCGTGTACGTGTGCTTGCATGGGCACGCGTGAGTTGGAAGGGAGACCTGGCAGACAGGGCAAGTGAGTGGTGTTCCCAAACATAGGCAATGCCTCAGCTCTGACGTTGACTCTGCCCCGCGGGGCTGGAGGGCATGACTGGTGCTATCTTAAGCCAGGATTCCCTTTCACCCACTGCAGACAGAGCATAAAAATATCTCCTGTGGGCATCTCTCCCCAAAGGGGGAGGCAGTTCCCTTTCAGGGGAAACAATGTATTTAAATAAAAAGAAATCCCCTGGAGGAGGGGGTGGGGGTTAGACATCACCAAGCTTCCTTTCCCAGGGTATTTGGGCGGAAGAGCGCGCCAGGCTGCCTTTGGGAAACCAGGAGGGAGATGTGGCCATCACGCCTCCCTCTGCCTGGAGGGAGGGTAACAGGAGAGCCCGTGATATTCTGCTCTGGCCAAGTTGCCCATTCCTCTTGTGGGGCCAGCCCAGCACCAGGCTGCCCCTGGCTGAGGCCCCCCCACCCCGGCTCCGCTCTGCTTCCTGTCACAGCCACTGGGGCACCTTGTCCATTCCTCAAGCAGCCTTATTTTCAAGCCACCCAAAAATAACAACATTTGATACCAAGGCCTCTGAAGGCTTTGACTGGGGTCATGTTTCCAAATTCTTGACTCAAGTATTGTAAATGAAAGCTCTTTTTTTTTTTTTTTTTCCCAGTCAGGCTATTTTTTCCTTTTTTTTTTTTTTTTTTTTTTTTCTCAAGATGTTGGGAGAACCCCAACTAAGGAATCAGTGCTTAATGGGTCACAGGGTATAAATAGTAGTGTTGAGAACGTAACACAAGGCTCTTTGTGCTATCATGGAACCGAACCTTTAAAAAAAAAAAAAAGAGGAAAAAAGAAAAGAAAAAAAGCTTCCAAACAGACCAGTTAACATACCAGCCTGGGGCTCTGTGGGGGGGCAACAAATTGCTGAGCACAAGCTGCGTTCTATATTTGTCCAGCCCAGCATTCCACCACTGACATCTATTTACAGCTTTGCCATGTACACAGGATCCCCTATTCATTAAACATGTGCTAAAAAAAAAAAAAAAGAAAAAAGAAAAAAGATTCTGTATGTATTTTTGTGCTGCTGATAGTTCATAGACATAAATTAAGGCAATAAAGTCAGCAGTGAAGTGTGAATGGGGAGACTAGGTTCACATCCCTAGCCCCTAACTCTGTAATGGTCATTTTACATGTTACTGTGCAGCAGTGTGCAAGTTCTTTTCATCCACAAAATGGGGACAAACATGCCTGTTCTCTAAGAGTTGGCTCTGAGTGACGGGCAGTGCGGCTTTGAAAATAAAGGGATATCAGTTCCTGTCATGGCACAGTGGAAACAAATCTGACTAGGAACAGTGAGGTTGCAGGTTCGATCCCTGGCTTCACTCAGTGGGTTAAGGATCCAGCATTGCGGTGAGCTGTGGTGTAGGTTGAAGATGCGGCTCGGGTCCCCCTTTGCTGTGGCTGTGGCCAGCAGCTGCAGATCCGACTAGACAGACCCCTAGCCTGGGAACCTCCATATGCTGAGGGTGCAGCCCTAAAAAAGCAAAAAAAGAAAAAAAAAAGAAAGAAAGAAAATGAAGAGATAAGATCTCTGGGCTTCTTGGCTTGGAGGCACTCTTTAAATATGAAATATTATCCTAATTAAACGAAATTTTCATCCTGGGGGTCAGTTCTTTGATGAAGTTAAATGGGAAGATCCAAAGTATCTATTAATTTGCTATCAGTCATTGTATTTGGAGATCCTGAGGGATCCTAAAAATGGATGAATTATGACAGCCCCGACGGTATATTTCTGGGTGATTATGGCAAGCCTTGGGTGGTATTAAAAGAGTTGCCAATTTTTATGTGACAGTGAAATTCATAGGCTCTAACAGAAGTACTATTATACCAGGAGTAGGGAGCAGACTGAAGGGCATGTGACTTAGCAGCTGACAAGGGCAATAATTCTCAGAATTTTGTGGCTCAAAATGTGTGCTGGCTACTGAGAACTGGGATTTTAGAAATAGAAAGTTCAGGTTACAAGCCTACTGGGCAGAAACTCGAACTCCTGGTGCTGGCAACCTGCCCCGGGTACTCAGGGGTGGGCCAAGGTTCTGGCCATTCAGTGTCCTATGTTTAAATTCTGAGCCTATAAGCAAACAAAAAAAAAAAGTTGGAAGTGTTCCCTTACCTTTTGGAAACTGCAAAATAAAATCTCCTTTGGCTAAGAGCCTCTTTCTTTTGTGGGCTCTCCTACAGGGTTTCTTGGGCAAGATTTACCTCTGTGCTGCCATGACCCTAGCTCCCCACCAGCTGCTGGCATGTCTGTCTTCCAGTGGGAGATGGGGGGGTGGGGGTGGGGGCGGGGATAACACTCTTGTTCAAATTGTTGGATTAACCAGAAAATTAGCAGGAAAACACGGCAGTGGAGGTCAAAGTGGGGTCCATGCTGCACTGTGGAGGTGTTTCAGAGATGAAGCTGCCTATTAACGGGGTTTAGTATTTCAGTAGCTAGTGTTTGAGTTGGGGTTGCTAGGAGAGAGAAGCAAAGAAGGGCACAGACAGCACTGTTTAGTCCTAGTGTTGGCTCAGGACATGGGTACAGGCACATTCTGATACCCAGGACCACATGCTGAGCACGTACTAAGGAGAGCAGGCGCACGAAACATTTTAAGTAGAGTATTTCATTCAATATGCAAAACTCCAAAAGCCCTTCAAGACCAGTGCTAGTCTTTTTTTTTTCTTCTTTTTTCTTTTTCTTTCTTTCTTTTTTTTTTTTCCTAGGGCTGCACCCGAGGCATATGGAAGTTCCCAGGCTAGGAGGTCTAATATCTAATTGGAGATGCAGCCACTGACCTACACCACAGGCACAGCAACACAGATCCTAGCCGCATCTGTGGGCTATGCTGTGCAGGGTCCTTAACCCACTGAGCGAGACCAGGGATGGAACCTACGTCCTCATGAATACTAGTCGGGTTCTTAACCCCCTGAGCCACAACAGGAACTCCAACTAATGCTAGTCTTTTGCAAGCATAAAAAGTCTGCTTAAAAAGAAGAAAATGACTTATTCAAGATTCGTAACTAATTGCATTGTGGAGACTGAATTTGAACGCAGACTTTTTGATACCCAAACCTGGGTGGTTAATAACTTTGCTATACTTCTTTCCTATTTTGCATGCCTCTCACCCTCAGCCGAGCCTCCAGGCTTCTGCAATGCATCTGGGACTCAGGGATGGCGGGAGTGGCGTGCGTGGGGGAAGTTGGGGGGAGTCAGAGAAGCTCAGGGATGAGAGATCACAATGTGTGCAGATCTAAGAACTGATCCTGGAGGACAGAGCTCCTGTCTCTCAACTCCACTCCCTACGGTGATTGCCCTGCAGCCCCATTGGACCTAAATCGGGAACATCTGAATGGCAGATGGAAGCCCCCATCTCTGCCCCGAGCCTGTCTCTCCTCCATGCCTGGTGGATGGAAAAATGCTGCCTGGGCCCAGAGCTGTGACCTTGCACGTGAGATTTGAGTTTACTCTCCCTATATGCCATTTGCTCATGAACAGAAAAACTGCATTTCATGACATTTGGATACATGGAATAGCATTCAATGTCTCCTAATCAGTTAAGAGAAAAACTAGCCTATTTTCTTCTGTTCAGTTTGGTCCTGCAATTTAAAAGGCAAGTTCCCTGCATCTTAGCCTCCCGGAGCCTGCACTGCTTAGCATCCCCAGGCCTCTGTGACAACAGCCCTCGCCTCTTATATGTTGAACTTTGAGACAAACTTCTCACCCTGAGTCATGCCACTCTCTGCTCCTGCCAAGAATTCCTGGAGTCTTCTAAGGATCTCTGGAATTTTACTCTCTTTAATCCCAATTTAACACAGCATCTGTGAGTAAATACCCCATAGGGCTATTTTAAATGCTTTCATCAGATGTCTGGCTCCCATTCTCTGTTTCTCATGCCTTCCCTGTAAACGAAGAGCTTCCCCAGGGCCCGGACTCCATCTCACCTCTTTCTGCTGAGGCACCCAGCACCATACCTGGTGCACGTGAGTGTTCAAATAGCACACGTTGAATGAGGACTTCAGTGGAGGAAGGAATGAACAAGTGGTGCTTGTGAAGCACAAATATACTCAGAGATCCTTGGAGTAAGGGGTAGCATCCTGAGCCCCCAGCGCTCCCAGCTTCAGTTCTGCTCCTCCCTGCCTGGCCCCCAGGGTGGCCTGGCCATTTCCTGTCGGATGTGCTTAGTGTCACCTGTTACCATCCTTGCCTAACTCTGGGGCCTGGGAGGAGGGGGTCTTCTCTTTGCCCCGAGGTTGCCCCTTAACAGCAAGTCATTTTTATTCATTTCTCTGGGCATTTGTCATTTTCTCCCAGGAGGAGTCCTGCTCCCGTTCACGTCCATGGGCTATATTCGCAGGTTGGGCATCCTCTTCCGTGCCCTCTCCTCGTCCATGTCCTAAATCAGACTAGTCTCCAAACCTTATCTTCATTGAGATAGTTCACCTACTAGCCTGTCTGTGCTGCCATCCTAGGCCAGTTTCTCAGAATCTAATGGCCTGTCAGCAGCCTGATCTCCAGGCACCCCATGCCCAGCCCCATCCTTGACAAACACCTCTGCCAGGGCCGGCTCCCCACCCACCACTGTCATCATCAGCCATCCTGGAACCCCCAATGCCACTCTGCATGTGAGTTTCCGAGCCCTTGGAATTCCCATATTATACTCCTTAGTCAAATTTCAGGAGTTCCCTTTGTGGCTCAGCAGGTTAAGAATCCATGAGGTTGCGGGTTGGATCCCTGGCCTTGCTCAGTGGGTTAAGGATCCAGCGGTGCCATGAGCTGTAGAGGAGGTTTCAGACTCATCTAGGATTGGCATTGCTGTGGCTGTGACATAGGCCGGCTGCTGCAGCTCTGATTCGATCCTTAGCTTGGGAACTTCTGAGTGCTGAGGGTGTGGCTCTAAAAATAAATAAATAAATAAATAAATGAACAAACAAACTTCATGTTCCATTACCTCCCAGTAATTACCCTTCAGTAGCAGGAGTCATAGATTCTTCTTGGTCTCCAAGAATATGACCCCCATTTCTGCTCTGCCTGATGTTGTCCCCTGGTCTCCCCTCTGGTGAGCCTCCTCTCAGGCCTCACTGGAATCCATCCTTTCCATGAAGCCTACATTTCCCCCACTGCTCCTGCTCAGCCCTCTCCCTTCTTCGAACCTGGAGTGTGCATCCGGCCAGCTGGCTCCTGCTTGAATGCCATATGAGATCGGATCCATGATTTAGCATGCAATACCTTGAAATTTCCAATAGAGTCCAAGTTCTTTGAGAACAAGGTCTGAATCTTGTCCATCTCCTGTTCCTCTCAGCACCTGCTGGAGGGAAGGACTTGCAGAAGTTTTGTAATATGCTTGTGCCCAGGACAGCCAGACTTTGCTGAGGGGAAAATTAGGGAAGGGTTTAAGAAATGTCACACACATTTTATGAGAAAAATCAGGGCTTGCCATGAGGGTTTTGTTTGCATTGGCTACTGTTGTTGTCTTCTTCCATCTCTGCGTTTTCTTTCTCCCTCTCTCTCTTTTCCTTTTAGGTTTGTCACCTCTCTCTTTCTCATGGTTCAGTCCTTTTTCTGTAGGCTACAAGACTACTAGATCTTCATAAAAAATTATAGCAATCTTGGGAGTTCCCATCGTGGCTCAGCAGTTAACAACCAGACTAGTATCCATGAGGACTTGGGTTCAATATTATACTCCTTAGTCAAATTTCAGGAGTTCCCTTTGTGGCCTTGCTCAGTGGGTTAAGGATCCAGCATTGTCATGAGCTTCCGTGTAGGTCACAGATGTAGCTCTGATCCCGCATTGCTGTGGCTGTGGCGTAGGCTGGTAGCTACAGCTCCGATTCTACCCCTGGCCTGGGAACCTCCATATGCCACAGGTGTGGCCCTAAAAAGACAAAAAAATGTTATAGCAATCGAAAATCCTCAGTCTCCTAACATATAGTATGCATATAATAAATGTTTGTGGAATGAATTTATGAAACTTCCAGTCTCTAGTATCCATAGAATCCCATAGAATTTAAGCCAAATGCCTCATTCTTTGTTCTGAAAGCCTGAACTCCAGCCTTTCAACATTTCTGTCCCCTGAGCCCTTCACTCATCGCTGTGTTTTTCTATGTTTTCTCCTCTTCCTTTTATCCTTATTCTGCCCTCTTCAATCTTCCAGTGTCCTCTTAAATGTGATTACTTAGCTTTTAAAACATCCTCTTATGGAATAAAGTTCCATGATTGTTAATTACAATTGTTAGACATTATCATATTTGCTATAGCAAGAGGCAATCCACGGAGATTAATCAGTGTGAAATGTGCAATTTATGAAATGACCTTTGTATACCCAGCGAAAAGGATGTAACACATTAATGAGAGATGAGATTGTTGGTCCATTTGTTAGTGGAATCTCCAAAGGTGATTGTATATATTTCTAAATATTGTCTTGTCTTCAGGGTTGGAGCTGCAGAAGGAAAGTGTGCGTGGCAGAGGAATTACCCCTAAAATGCTCTGTGTTGACTTTGGACCCTACCCTGCATCTACAAATGAGGCTTTCAAGGGATGTTAAATAATGTCACAGGCCAGGGCACCCCATGTTGCCGGACACACTGTTATATCCACACCAGAGGTAAGGAATCTGTAAGCGCAGCCCTGGAGAAAAACCTAGACAGAAATCAGGAAGAGGAAGTAAGAAATATTCCATAGGATATGTAGCTGTGGGCATAGACAGAATGTATTTTAAAGCTAATAATATGTGTTTTCTTTGTGATAGCAATTCTACATTTTATTCAGCATGGCAATCACCACAATTGATTCATAAAAGCAAAATTGGCTAATCAATGGACTAGAAATACAGTCACTGTGAATATAAATTCTTTCCTCTTCTAATGATCTCAAGCTAATCATTGCAGCTCTTCTGGCTCGTTTTCCTGATTAAACCAGGAGAATAAAGACAACAGGAGCATGTGACTCTTGCATTAGCAAACTAAGCATGAAGCATGAGAATAAACCAATGGGTAAAAAGGGGTTGGGGGAGCTTGTATAATCCATTCTGTGGTGCATCTTGACTAAAATTCCCTATACTGATAAGGCCCCCAAAAGTGCTACTCTTTTTTTTTAATTTTTATTTTATATTGGAGTGCAGTTGATTTACAATGTCATATGAGTTTCAGGTGTACAGCAAAGTGATTCAGTTATACATATACATATGTTCATTCTTTTTCAGATTCTCTTTTCCCATATAGGTTATTACAGAATATCAAGTAGATTTCCCTGTGCTATACAGTGGGTTCTTGCTGGTTATCTATTCTTTATGTAGTAGTGTGTATCTGTTAATCCCAAACTCCTAATTTATCCACCCCCTCCCCAAAAGTGTTACTCTTAAATACTGAAAAAAACATGGTGAGGATTTAGAATCAGGAGCTCTGGATCTAAGTAGAGACTTCACTTAGTAACTATATAACTTGAAGCAAGTCTCTGGACTTCTCTGCCTGCTTTCTGTTCTGTAAGAGGGTGCTTTTGTTTTCTAGGCTGTTAGGAGGATTCAAAGACCTGAAACCAGCAAAAGGCTTTGTCAATCAGAAAGCATTGTGTTTGTATTTAGTAGAATGCTTTTTTTTTTTCCTCCTGCACAACTCAGAATGATGTGTCTCTTTATGTGACAGCATCTTTGTTTCATTCCAGTGGTGTTTTGCCCCAGATGCCTCTCTCCCCAGCCTGGAATTATATTCTGACAGTAGGAAAACTCTGCTGATTTTCCTTCTGTAATGCCAGGTCCGGTGTTCGGTCCCTTCAGCACAATGTTGACACCTGTCCCGGTGACCAGTGGAAGATCCTCGCCTTTTGGTAGGTGGCTGGTGGGAAGGTTAAGGCTCAGGTTAAGACAACTTTGCGCACAAAGAACCATGTGCTTTTCCATAAAGTGCAGCATCCCCCAGTGGGATGACAGGTGACAGGCAGATGCCAG
Source organism: Phacochoerus africanus (assembly GCF_016906955.1). NCBI lineage: Eukaryota > Metazoa > Chordata > Mammalia > Artiodactyla > Suidae > Phacochoerus > Phacochoerus africanus. The sequence continues at coordinate 57,306,849 of NC_062558.1, read as the reverse complement.
TAACTGCAGTGGCAGCATGGTGGCAAGCACAGGGCCACAGATGGGGCTAGGGGTGAAAGAGGCATTTACCGCTGGTTAAGATGTAAGTCCTGCCACCTTCACTTTTTAAAATAAAAAACAAATTTCAGATTTGAATCTCAGAAACAACCCTCTCACCTGCGCTGCCCCAACATGTCTTCCGGCCACCTTCCGCCTGCTCTCTTTGTCCCTGCCAAGCCATCCCAGCTAGACCGGGATCACTTCCCTCAGTGACATCCCACAGCTCTGCCCAGGCCCTGCCTGCTGTGAAGCTGGCTGCTCAGGGTGCTCAGTCCTGTGATCACTCCCTCAACGACGGGGAGGCAGTTTAGGGACAAGGATGTCTGAAGGGAGTGCACATCTGCCAGACTCTCGGCCACCATGCTCCATGCTGGACTAACTCTGCCCTGACATCCAAGAGGGGAGCACCCCTCCTTCTGCACAGCTGTTCTCTCTTGGGATCAGGGCTGCTGCCTGTGACCCCACAGCTTGAAACTGCTCAGCCCCAGTGGGCATCACTCCCATAAGCTGCAGTGTTGCACGTGCTTTGGATTTGGGCTGATTTGGAGAACTAAGATTATCTTCCAACATCCAGTTCACCCCTTGGTCACTGTGACACCACTCGTTTTGCCGGGATTGATCCTGTTCCTGGCTCCAGGGAAGACCCCTAACTAGGCGCCAGTCAGGGCAATCCCATTCCCTGGCTTTGGTATTGGTTACGGTGTGGGTAGACCTAAGCCAATCAGAGCAGGCTCCTCCCTTGATTCCGTGATGATATCACACCGAGCCAATCAGAAAGAAGCTTGGTGCTCTCCTCCCCCAGTTCCGGGAGAGATGCCCCTCTGTCTTTCCTCTCGGATGTGAATAAGAAAGCCTTCTTCTAATTTCGAGGGAAGTCTGCCTGAAGCTAAATCACCAGAGAAGATGGAGCCAAGAGAACCAGGGAGAGTTGAGAGGCAACCTGAAGCGAGTCACAAGCCGGCCTGCCTGTGGATTTTTCAGTTCCAAGACCCAATAAGTTCCTTATAGTTCTTTATAGTTGAAGCCTATGTGAATAGTTTGTTTGTTTGCATTTGAAAATATTGTAACTGATGGAAACATCATGGCCTGGGGCAGCCAGAGGAGAAGAAGAAAACCGAGAAAGTGGCCGTGATGATTACTTTATGTGTCAACTTGGCTAGGCCATTGAGCTTGGTAATTTGGTCCAGTGAAGGGCAGCTCACACAGGGCAATCTCAGTCTAGACGTCGCTGTGAAGATTGTTTTTTTGTCTCCCCCAGGAGATGCTGGGAAGGAAACCCGGCGAGCAGCGGAGTCCTTACCACTGCACTGGGTGGAGGGGGCAGGACAACCAAAGGGAACTTGACCTCTCTTAGGGTCAAGGGTGGGTGGGGCTGGCAGACTCTGGGCACAAGAAGGATAAAAGGTAGGAAATCTATTCCTGTGGGAGGGGGGATGGGAGCGGTTTCCATTGAGTGGGGGCTTGGATAGAGGAGTTTGGGGGGGTGGTTTCAATAGGCATGTATAGGGGGATTCCATCCACAGAGGACCCACAGGGAAGACCTGAGTGGTGAGGTCTCAGGTGTGTGAGGGAAGAGGGGATGAGGTGGTCACCCTCCGAGGCTTCCTGTTTGGGGACAGGTAGACTCTGTGTTTATTATGTGACCATCTGAAGGAGACCTCACATATCCCTTCATCTAGCCCTCACAGGGAAATTAAGAAATAGGTGCCATCATTCTTGCCATTCTTCAGATGAGGAGACTTAGGTGTAAAGACATCTAGGAGTTTTTCAGGGATCACAGCGAGGCTGGGGTAGAGCCAGGCTCAGATTGAAGACAGTTGTACCCTTAAACCCTTCAACACATTCTTGGCAGAATCTTTCCGTAAAAGAACTACCGTTGGAGTTCCTGTCGTGGCTCATTGGAAATGAATATGACTAGTATGCATGAGGACACAGGTTCGATCCCTGGCCTCACTCTGGGTTAAGGATCTGGCGTTGCCGTGAGCTGTGGTGTAGGTCGCAGATATGACTCGGATCCTGTGCTGCTGTGGCTGTGGTGTAGGCCGCCAGCTACAGCTCCCCTTTAACCCCTAGCCTGGGAACCTCCATATGTTATGGGTGTGGCCCTAAAAAGACAAAAAAAAAAAAAGCCAGCTTCTAAGACCACCTGGGAGGGGTTAGGTGATCAAGCCACTGCCCTTCCCCCACCCCTAGGGAAGGACAGAGGGAGCCCCCACTTCTGGTTCAGTGATCAGAACCCCTTCCAACCACTGCTGTGAGCCAACAACCCCACCCCTCAGGAGAGCCTCCTTCTTCCTGCTTTACTGAAACCACACTCCGGACCCTGCAAAACCACCTCAGCACACACCACCTTTCTGATTCCCACTCTAGTGTGGTTAGTTGGTACATGCCCTTGACCCCTTCTCCCTGGCTTTTCTGATCTAAGTCTGTCTGTGAGGCCCTGCCTGCCTGTCTCCACAGTGTCTGTAGGATCCCTGTGCTTGCTCCTTGCCCCAATCCCTGCTGGCAAGCGCTGCCCTGTGACTGGCCTCCTTCAAGTTTCCTCCTCCGTGCAGCCCTCCTGGGTGGGTTCTCTCCAGGTAGACTGACTGTTTCCACTGTCATCTTATAAATATATATTTTTGGCTCTTATTATTTATTATTTTTCACCACATTAAGATTAGAGACTAAACTTATTCCTTTAACAACTATTTACTGAGATCTTTCAATATGGCACACTATGACACAGGGGATGCTTTGTCTTGCTTCATAGCGTTTACTCTCTACATGCAGGCATTGGGGTGGGAGGTAGAAAAAAGTTATAAACCAGTAAATAATATGATGTCTGATAGGGAAAAATGCTGGGAGGAAAAATAAAACAGGGATGGGGACTGTAGAATGGGGGGTAGGTTGTGGTGGTTATTTTATAGATGGCATGTGATAAACTAAATAATGGCCCCCCAAAGACATCCATGATTTAATACCCCAGACCTGTATATGTGATATTATTACCTGATAAAGGGACTGATTACGTTAAGCATCTTATAGATGATGAGATGATTCTGAACTGCTCGGCTGGGCCCAATATAACCACAAAAGTCCGTATAAGAGGGAGGCAGGATCAGATGTGGTGATGGAAGCGAGAGGTTGGAGGGATGCAAGGAAGGGGCCATAAGCCAAGGAATGTGGGCAGCTTCCAGAAAAGGCCAAGCAAGAGATTCTCCCTGACTCCTCCAGAAAGAACCAGCCATATCGATATCTTGATTTGGGATTTCTGACATCCAGAACTTGTAAGCTAATGATGTTTTGTTTTGTTTTGGGTTTTTCTGAGTGGTGATTTGTTACAGCAGCAATAGGAAATGATACAGTGTTGTCAGGGAAGACCTCACTGCAGACACTGGAGCAGAGACCAGAGGGAAATGAGGGAGGGAGCTGGGCATACACCTCGGAAGAGTATTCTAAGCAGAGAAGAGCAAATACAAAGGCCTTGTGGCAGAAGCATGCTTAGCAAGGCCAAGGACTAGCAGGGAAACTGAATTTGAGAGGCAGCACAGCCTGGCAGGCCATTTTCAGGACTTTGCATTTGATTTTAATCGAGCTAAAAAAAAAATCAGAGGGGTCTACATAAATGGGAAGCAAGATGAGACTAATACGTTTAAAGATTTATTCTGGCTGTTGAATCGAGATCGGGCAGAAGCTTGAACAGTGGGGAAGCATCTGTGATACTTTAGATAAGAGATGATGGTGGCTTCGACCAGACAGTAAGAGGTGAGCAGATTTTGAATATGTTTTGAAGGTAGAGACGAGAGGATTTGCTGACAGGTTGGGTGGAAGGTATGTGAGAAAAGCCAAAGCCAAAGAGTACTCCGAGGTCTATGGCCAAATTAGAAGACGGGGTTGCCATTTGTAAGACAAGAAAGATAAAGGTTTGGGAGGGCTGGTTACAAGGCTGGCTGACACTCAGGGGAGGAGATCCAGGCTAGAGGTACTTGGAGTCAGCATACAAATATTATTTATTTATTATTGGAGTATAGTTGATTTACAGTGTTGTATCAATTTCTGCTGTACAGCCTAGTAACCCAGTCATACATCTACATACATTCTTTTTCTCATATAATCTTCCATCATATTCTTCCCCAAGAGATTGGATATAGTTCCCTGTGCTGTACAGTAGGACCTCATTGCTTATCCATTCGAAATGTAATAGTGTATGTCTACCAACCCCAAACTCCCCATCCATCCACACAAATATTATTATTATTTTTTTTTTGTCTTTTGCCTTTTTAGGGCTGTACCGGGAGCATATGGAGGTTCCCAGGCTAGGGGTCTAATTGGAGCTGTTGCTGCCAGCCTACGGCTCAGCCACAGCAATGCCAGATTTGAGCCGCGTCTGCGACCTACACACCACAGCTCACGGCAACGCCAGGTCCTTAACCCACTGCGTGAGGCCAGGGATTGAACTCGCCACTTCATGGTTCCTAGTCGGATTTGTTTCTGCTGCACCACAACGGGAACTCCAACACAAATATTATTTTAAAACCACAGTTTGGTATGAGATTACTAGAGAGGAAGTAGACAGAGAAAAACTGAGGACTGAACACGGGGTGCTCCAGCAGGTGAGATGAAAAAGCAGCAGAGGAGACTGAGAAAGGGGTGCCAGGGAGGGAGCATGAAGAAAGGGGTTTCTGGAAGGTAACTGCAGGTGCTACATACTTTTTTATAAATATCTCATTCTAGCCCTCAGCCCAGTTCTGCAGGCTATGTACTCAAATTTAGCAGGTACTTATCACATGCCAGACATCATGATATTCATGTTATTTACCCCTATCAGTTTATCCCCTCAACAACTCTATGAGGAAGGAATACCCTTAACTCATGTCACAGATAATTAAATTGAGACTAGAGGGTTAAACAGTATTGTTAAAAAGAGTTGGAGCTGGAATTTCAGCTGAAGCAGTCTGATTCCAGAGCCCATGTTCTTCACCCTGATTTCTGGAGAGAAAGAAAAAGTGAACCAAGAGTGAATGCATGAATGACTCTGACCCATGTTGGTTCTTAGATAATTCTTTTCCTCCAAGTGCTCAGCTCTTGCACACGGCATCTCTTTTCCTTCTTAACTGCTTGAAATTTGTGTTGTCTGTGAAGAGTTTCGACCCAATTCCACTGAAGTCCTTAACACCCTCAGCAAACACACAGACCATGGATGCTCAGCTCAGCCTGGTCACTCAGCTCAGGCAATGTTGGTCACCGAGACCTTGAACTAGTTCCTGCCAGAGCTACAAAGTTCATGACCGCTGAAGGCTTACTTATGGATCTAAAGGCTCATGTGCAGAAGAGTGTGAGTTACAAGGACCTGAAATGACATTTTTTTTTTTTTAACAAATCCGACATTTTTACTGAGCTCAAAATTCAATGAAGACGTGTTCTTTTATTTTTCATCATACACTCATTTTTATTGATTGACTCTTTTAAAAGACCCCAATAGGCAAAATCATATCCTCACTCCCTCATCCCTCTCCTCACCTCCCTACCCATCCCAACGCCCACTCACCTGCCACCAGCCGCACAAATACCATCCCCGCTTTTAAAGCCAAGAAGGGACTGAGGTAAACCATTCTGGTGGTGTTTAGGTAGGTGGACCTTTCAGTAAATGAATCTGAGTGTAGAACCGTTTAAGGGAAATACTCATTTCCATTATTTGTGGTCTATTATTTTATTTTCAATAGAACGGTATATCCCCCAAGATGATGAATAACTTCACAGATCACCAGACACTAAGCTTTACCCGCAGTGGGCGTCCCAGGTACAGGACTCTGGCCTGGTAGATGATCAATCTTCTCTGGTGACAGCAGGGGGAGCCCCTTCAAAGCTGTTTTTTATGACCCCCTTTCACCTACCAACCCAGAGACTGCATTTTTAATGGAAATGCATGCATTCACAGTGCCCAAGAGCCTAATGTGTATCACATGGGCCAGGGCTGTCTCATGTCTGGCTGATAGATGAAAAACCAAAACACTGTCACAGAGATTGTCCAGCTTGATTCCTTAGCCCCCACTGAGGTAAGTCCATGGTCGTTTAAAATAATAATAATAATTGCAAAACTGAAACACACAATCAATTGAATTACCTAAAATAACCACACATAGCCCAAGAATATCTGGAGATTCCCTAACCTTTATTCCAGTGTTTTTGTGTATGTGGGACAAAACTGGACCATTCTGAGGTGTGTTTTCATAAAACCTTGAATATGCATCCCTCAGCATGGTTTCCTCTTTGTGAAGGAGCAGAGCTGGCTGTATCAAGACAAACAGGCTGGAGCAAGGATAACTTCCCAGGAATCGAATTTCAACCTGGAAAGCCTTCCAGGTTCCTCGCGAAAATATCTAAGGAGTGGACTGTTTTGCATGATTTCCATCTGAAGCTTCTAAAATGGTTTTTGTGCCTGTTATCTGGAAAGAAAAATATGTTGGTGAAGGAAGTCTTTCAGTATGGTTGTGTCTAGGTATTCTTAACCCTGGAGCATGGATTTATTTTTTCAGCTTCCCATCCATCTACCGCAATCACTTTTTAAGCAATGACTAAAACTATTACACATGCAGCACAGACCACAGTGAAATTACTAGTCCACCCTCACGCCCCACTGCCACTCCAAGGCTGGTAATGAATGCCATTTTGTTAAAAGGACAGAGGTCATGCCTATTATTATTATCTTGGGAGAGCTATTACTACAGAGCATTAAATTTGATAATTAACAAAAATTAGAAGTTAATTAATTGGGTGGCACCTCAAGTGCCCGATAGTATTATGACTTGTTTTCTTCTGACTTAAAAAGTTTCTCATCAGGCAACTCCTTCTCAGGCAGTCAGTTGTTAAGAGTACTCTGATTTGGTAGTACCCACATAGGCACGTCCTGGGGTTTGCTTAATAAATACATTTAATTAACATGCACCGTGCATCAGAGTGATTTCTGTTAAGACAGATGCCCCTTAAACATGTTGAGTGTTTACTCCACCAACATGGAACATTTGCCTTATTATAGCCACAGTCTTTAAAAAAAAACAACAAAACAAAATAGCCCCATGATTTCCAAAAAGGGAGTGACATTTGGGGCAGCTCTTGTCATGCTCTGTCTCCAACTCAGACAATCCAGCCAGCACAGCCTGGCCCGCGTCACGGACCCTTGCAGGCGGCAGCCACGGCTGCTGCTGACGCGTGTTTGATCTTTTCTGGGCAGCCGAGGGCTCGCCACACCCCTAGAGCTGGCTCCCAGGTCGCGCGCTCAGCCTTGCCCAGCAGGAGCCAGACCTTTTACTTTATTTGGTCCACCACGCGGTGACCGTCTAGGGAGCGCGGTGGCGGCGACGCACAGGGCCCTCGCGCCCGCACATTCCTCCCGGGAACGCCAGCAGGGGCGCGGGGGATTAGGCTCCGCCCGGCCGCGAATCCCCTCTAATTATAGCCACAACAGCTGGCGCGCTGGCGGGCTAGCGTTTGTGGCCGAGATGGGCTGGGATGGGCCTGGATAGGCCTTGATGGGCCGGCCGAGCGAAGCGGGCGCGCCGCCGCCGTTTCCGGCACCCGCTCCGCCCCAGCCCCACCCCCGGCCCCGCCCCACCGCCGGGTCCCGCCGCGGGGTCGCGCGGCTCCACGTGCGCACTTAGGGACCCGGGGAGGTGGCACGGCGCCGGCCCCTAAGACCCGGGGAAAAGTTCTAGAATAAGTACTGGCGCGGCGTGAGTTAGGGGGCCGTGCTGGAAACCACACCAAGGGCCCCTCGTGGGCGCAGGCCTTTACCCCGCTGCTGGGGAGTCAGGGAGCCTCCTCCCCTTTCCTTCCCCTTGAGTAAACAGGGTTGCAGAGCTGGCGGCTGTTTTCTTCCTTTTAAAAAACGCCATTCTGAGCAACAATAAAAAGTAAAAAGAAAAAGCTGCAATTTGACAGTTCCGACCTAGCCTCGAGGTTTTCAACCAGCCTCTGGATTTGTATGAAGATAATGGGGCCCAGCGACCCCTTTCGTGCTTGATGGCTGCTTGCTGGGTGCAATGAAGCATTTTGAAAATAGGACTGTGTTCCTATGTCAGAATCCCACTGAAGTTCCGATGTAAGTTCTAGAAGAGACTCAATTCTCTGCGAGAATTTAGCTCTAAGTACACTTTCCAAACTCCTGCAAAGAAACCAGCTCGTGGTTAACCCTTGTCAGTACGTGCCCTTCATCAAGCAACCTGATGTTCCCTACCTGTGGTGGAAAGCTGGGGCCGATGGCCTCTCAGCTGTTCAAAGCTTAGAATGATGTGCCTAGTTAATAGGTGTTAAATAATAACAGCAACAGCCCATATGGTGCTTATTAAGAGAATAGTATTCCAAAACTTCCCTAATAACTGTGACCCTCCTGTGAAATTCTGATTTCAGTTGTATATGGGGTACCATAAATCTTTATCACCAAAAGAAAAACTAATCGATTTGGTGTTTGGAGGCAGGAAAAACAGCGTGGGATAGGAGGCTGGAGCCAGAGTTAAGGCGCTCAGCAGCGGGTTTCTGCTTTGCAGCTTTCTCAGGCTGTGGAGAACGTGAAAGGCCCAAGGCTGTGTGTAAAGAAATGTTGATTTATTTAGTCCTAGAAAATCCCTGCTCCGACGTTTCAGTCCTCTGCACAACTCTTACTAGTACGGTTAATATTTTAAAATTGTGGGATAAGAGAAAATCTCAGTAATTTTGAGCTTAAAAATAATAAAAGTAATTTGAGTTACCAAAAAAAAAAAAAATCCTTCCATGCATTAAAATAAATTTAGGCCCTTAGCTCTGGGGGAAGTGTTGTTTGAGGATTTTTGTTTTTCCTGGCAATATAGCCACGTTTACAGTGTAAAATACTCGATTTGCACTGGCGTAGGAAAGCTGTTTCCTAAACGGCAGAGAAACATACAGTGACCTAAATATTTATTTGCTGAAGTTGCTACCTGAGTACCTACATAACAAAACATGACTCACTTGTGGCGAAAGATGCCTCATGGGCCTCCGAACAGTTAAAGGTAATGATACAAAGAATGAAATAGCAATGGCTAGGTAAAAGTGGTAAATGATGGGATCTACAGATTACATAACAATTCATTTCCCCCCAAATCTAAACTATATTTAGAAATATTGAAATGTGACCCATTACTCTATACAGGATGTCTTATCTCAGCACAAGGGCTGCTGCTGAATCGCTGGAGGAGGTTCCTTAGATTATGCAACCTAACTTACAAAGTCCATTCAAAGAATGAGATCAAGCAGGGCACTGATGCCTGCAATTGAAAGTAGGAATCCCAGAGTCCAGTCTCCAGACCTTGTCCAACCTAGAAGAAAAATCATCTCCTGGAGGATTTTCAAGGCTGATTTGGTGATAAATTTTACGTACACTGAAGACTTGTTACACTGTGATTTAGAATTTTAAAAAACTAGTTTACATTTTTTTTCGGAGCAATATTTAAGATTGTATTAGAGACTTTTTCTACCAGTTCTAATAGCATTTTTCTATTAGGCTGATTTTACCCATTGTTCTTCAAAGAACAGCTTTAAGACCCAGTGTCTAAATGATTTGCCTACGGTATACCTTTCACCCTAAAATACTTTTCCTGTGGCTTTGCATGGATTGTTTTAAGCTGCTCAGCCCCATACAGAAGCATACAACATGCTGTGATATTCTGTGACCCGGGCAGATGTAGGTTTCGTGTTCTATAGTTTTAAAAAAAGTATTAAGTTCTACTGCAAATTAAGTTATTTTAAATCAACCATTTTAAGTTGTATTGACATGGGGAAGAAACAAGTAGCAGACTGATGAGTAAAAACAAAGTTCAGTTAAATTGGGTACAAGTTATTTTGTTAATAATAAATTGGGATGTTGTGGGTATCCCTAATTATGGATTTATCTGGGGATTAATAGAGAAATCCAGATAATCCACAAATTCAGTCATTTTCTATATTCCAACCTCAAGTAATTTACAGAGTGAACTTTTGAATATTTTTGTGCCTTTTAAACTACTATGAGGGCTTGCTAACTTTTGAGGAAAATGCAGGCTGTCAACAGAAACAGCAACAAAGGACCTGGATAGTTGACAACCTGGGAAGTCACACACAGAATTTTCATTTAATTGTAACCAGTTGTATTGTCATCAGTAATATTGGTGTCAGAAGCCTAACCAGCGGCACTGAAGGAGTTAAATAGCATCCTTATCCCACTCCACCCCCCATTTCTAGAACCCCAGATGATGAAGTAGGTAAATCTGTATTCTTTTCATTGGTGCCTCTGCCCTTGGTCTGTGACTGAGGAAAGGCGTGTCTTCTTGCTGTTCCCAATGAAGAAAAGGCAAGCAAATGAGGGTGACTCAGTACTTCCAGTGGCCTACACACCACTGAACATTTTTCTGAATGATTCCACGTATACACTTTGGAATCAGGAAGAGAAACATTTTACTCTTCACTAACCAAATAAAACCATCTATAAATCATATGCAAAACAACTTTGAGTAACGAGGGACTTAAGTCTAGGAATTAAAAGGAGTGCCATGTTTTCCCTTCAACTTTTCCCCTGCTTTGGGGAATAAACAAAGACATCTGCTACATCAAGGGTCTGGTTTGTTTGTTTGTTTTTTTTTTAACTGAAAACTGAATGCAATTATTTAAGTTTACTTTGGGAGGTGCTTTTGAAATTTTAAAAATGACTTCCGCAAGCTGCACTCAAATTTCGCTAAACATAAAATTTAGCTTCTCTAAGTTAAAAAACTCACAGTTTAACATTTCTTTGAACCTAATTGTTAAACATCATTTGTGTATTATAATTTATTAAGAATACTGTTTCTTGAAAACTGCCTTAAGGAGGCTAATTAAAAAATCATTAAAATACATATAGAGATGGGTTCTCCATGTTACTAGACCACCTCTAATGAACATATATTCAACTAGGCATTAGCTGTTGCTATTGAATTCAAAACATAGTAAGTCTATATGTACCTAATCTCAGAACTCTTAAGTTTCACAATTCCTTTCATAGAGAAATCTGCCAAGCCATTGATCCATAAAAAGAGTAAGAGCTGCAAACATCTAGGAAATTTCTTACTGTGTAATAGTAGACAGTAGCTTGTAAAGGATCTCAGTCCTTCCCCACCTTTTATCTCTATTTATAAATTCAGGTTTCAGGGCATCGGTTAAGCTCACACATGGCTCTGGCCCTGACTTTATTCCAAAGATTTCCAAAAGGTAGTCCTTTTTCTCTTTTGTCTTCAGTGCATGTCATCTGGCCCAACACGGCTGGTTTTTTTCCCAAAGCTTTCCAGAGAGCAGCTCCATGTCTTGACAGTCTTTTCAATGCCATCACTAGCTTCTCCTTCCAATCTACTATTGTAGAATGGCTGGCTCTGTTGCAAGCTGAAAAGTAAACAAGTGCTTTCTGGCTGTACTCTGATCGGCTCCTCTCTTTATCTGTTCCCCCTATCCAGTTGGCCTTTCCTCAGTCCCTAGCCCTTTTTTTTCCCCTTCCATCAGTTGCCTTTTTGTTCCATGTCTTTTATCTCCTCTTACTCTCCTGCAGTTCCAGTCAAACCCCAGCCCCAAACCCACACATCCTTCAGTGGCACTGCCACTAGTGATGAAAACAATAGCATTCTAAGCTTACTTTAAATTAAAAAAGGCCTCAGAAAATGTTCAGTGCTCCCAACTTTATTTTTATTTAATGCTAAAAGTTAAAAGAAAAAAAAAAGGTACTGTAAATCTGACAAATGACAGAATGCAGGTGATATTTCCATAGCGTGATTTTAAAATAGGATAATGTTGATATCTGAGATTACACTCACTTCAGTTGACATGAGTTTCATCATATATAGAAAAAGTATCACCTTCAACTTAAAAAAAGTAAAGGTTAAAAGGTGGCACACTTTTAAAATACTTGGTGGCCAAGGAAAGGTATATAGTAAAAGTTGTAAACCATGTGTATGTTCTCATAACTTTTAATGTGAGGCCACATGAAAGACAGTACATCTGTTAAATTCTATAAATTGTTAAAGCAAAAAAGGGAAAGCTTCAACACCCCATCCCCTAACATTTTGAGTATTAAAAGCACAGCTGAAATATTAGGATTTGAAGTCTGATACTGCCCATGTACAGTAAGTAGCTTTCTGACATCTTTATCCAGCTGTGCACAATCTCTGCACTGTCATCAGGTACAAAGGATCAAACCCATGTCCCAGTGTTAACTTTTTAACTTAAGAGAATGCCAGAAAAATAACCCAGATCAACACTCTCTCCAGCTGCAAGCCTTCTGCAAAGGCCACCCAAGGGCCAGGCGGACTCTTACTTTTAAAAAAGAGTAACCTCAACACACAGCCCTTTAAAGCAATTCGTATTCTCCCTCTTAAACACCAGCACAGAGAAATCTGAGGTTGTCTTTTCCATAGCTGGACAGACTTATACAAAACAGCAGGATGGTTCTTTACTAATCTTTTTGGAAAGCTTGTCTGTATTAAGATTGCCAAACATACAGATAGCTACCACAAATTAGGTCAAATGACTGATCAACTTATATCTATGAGGTCAAATTCCAGTTTATAATAAAGTGCCTAGATACACATTTATACAACAGACCATAATATGTCTTTACAGATGTCTTTATGGGCATGTAAAATTGACTGTTTCTGCATGTGTGCATGGACATAAGAGAAACCAGTCTGATCTGAGTCAGAGATACTCCAATTAAAAAAAAAAAGTGTAACAACAAACTGGTTAATCATGCAAGTCTGTTTGTAATATAACAATGACTGGTAACATGAATTTGCACAGCATTAATAATAGGTGCACTCATTAAAAACACCATGAAAAATACTGTATATGGTGCAGTATCTGATTTTCAAGTGTTAGTAACTCGACCATTAAAAAACATTTGAGCAATTTAAAAAAGACAAACGTAACTGAAAAAGAATCCAAAGTGGGTAACAATTTATATCTTCAAATTAAAATAGAATCTCAGGTTGTGAACGATACACATAAGTTGTAGTAGACCTTGAAGCCATGATTCAGCCTAATTATAGGGCCAAGTTACAAACACCTGAACATAAAAAGATTTAAAGTAGTGCTCCTGTCAATGTTAAATCATAACAGCACAAAAGAAAAACCAGTATCACTGTGAGACAACTATTTCTAATAACCGATGATTTATTGGTTTAAAAATCATTTTACTGATGCAAAATAGTGATCAAAAGAAATTAGTTTACAAAAGGCTTCTAAAAATAGTTTGAGAGGTGGGGCCTATTATGTAAAACCCTTTCTTTAATTTTCACTAGTTTATCATTTTTCTCCAGAAGAACAGTATTATTCACTTGGTATTTCAAACACATATAAGAAGGAAATTACAGGTTTCCTCCACCCCCATTTGGGCTGTCACTGCTGTGCCCAAGGCAGTGCTGGCAGCACCACGCGCTGTTACTGACATGGTACCATACTGTATTTAGCATTCACTAGAAAACAGGGTGGAGGTTAGAGTATCAACGGCAATAACACTAAATGATTTAAAAAAAAAAAACAAAAAAAAACAAAACACAAAACAGAAATGAAACCAATCCCACAATCTCCAAGTTCACCTGGACTGTAACTTCTCTTCAGACTCTTTTCAAAGGAAACAGTAACAGCAACAACAGACAGAGCTCCAGGGTGTTTCAAAAGATCAAGTGGCGCTGCAGAGCCAGGCTCTGTTCAAAGATGGCAGTGCCATCTTGTACACACCACCAGTCATTATCACTGCCTTGAGTCACTGGATTGTGTATTATGTAACCAACTAGCATGCAGCATTGTAATCTTACAACTGATCACGTGGGCAGTGAACAGTGGTCAACTTTGCCTTAAAAAAAAAAGTCCCCCCAAAACCACACAGTCCTGAAAATCTCTCAGCAGCAACTCTCAGGCAGTCCTCAACAGCCCAACAACTGAACTTTAAGAACAAAATCGAGAAAGATTCAAAATCCATGTCCTATTACTCTTAGGAGAATGTTTGAGGGGAAACATGGTGACATTTCCCAGTGGCATGTCCACTTCACAACAGTACCCCTTCCGCTCATTTCCTTTCCTTCTCCACCAATTGGCCTCCAGCCTGAGAAAGGGGCCAGCAATAAGGAATAACAGACGGTAAGGCAATCTTACAATGTCAGAAAATGTATTTGGCTTTTTTTTTTCTTTTTAAAATAAGTGCATACAAATACAGCTAGAAGCAGTTCTGATTTGCCAAGTGCCCTAAAAAAGCAGCGCAAGTCACAGCCTACATTGAAAGGTAACCAGGATAATAAAGCACAAAGATATGCTAATAACGTTAACAAAAGAAGAAAATGCCTTTATAAGTACATACCTTTTGTCGTCAAAAAAAAAATAGAAACACAATGTATTCAAAAAAAATCAAAATTATACAGCCATGTTTATGAAGTCTACATTTCCCTTGTCTTGGATATATATATATATATGTGTGTATATATATATATATATTTATATATATGGAGATATATACAATTCAAGCAGTTTTAGTTAAGGGTAATCATTGGGTTTTTCTCAAACCGGAAAGTCAAGAGTCTCTCTCTTTTTTCACTTTCACATCTCCAGCAAGGATGGTTGCAATTTCCCCTTGCATGAAGGCCCAGGGGACATTGGAGCCCACAAGAGGGCATTTTTCCCCACTGGGACAATAGACCTCTCCACTAGCTCCCTGCTGTTTGATGCTTTGTCTGGAGCAAGGGAAGCAGAACTTGTGCGAAGGAACGGATGGGCACTGCACAAAGTGGGTGTCCTCCAGCCGCTCGTGGCAGAGGGTGCAGCACAGCGGGGCACTGGCTGCCAGAGAGGAGTCCGGGAGGCTGGCGGGGTGCACTGGCTCCAGTCCTCCTGTGCTGCCTGCCCCCTGGCCCCCTACCTCTCTGGGGCCCAGCCTTCTTTGGTTCATAGAGGACGGAGAGGGTGGACTGCTGCTGTTCCTCCTGGTGGTGGAGTGCACCTGATTGGCATCTTTAGAGGCATGACTGCCCCCAGCATTGTCTGCAACTAAGATCAGGGCTGCCATGGGGGACTGGCCATTCTGGGCCGCTTCAGGCGGTGTGGTCCGGTTGGAATGAGGTGAGGCAGTGGGTGGTGGTGGAGACACAAAAGAGGATGTAGGCGTAATGGGGATCTTGAGCCCTTCAGTGGATGTGGACAGCCAGGGCTGTGCCTCTCCATTGATCTTAGGGGGCCCGACTTCACCTTCTGGTTCTGGTGAAGGCTTCCTTTTCCTTGCAGTTCTTGCAACTGGAAAAACAGAAATAAAAGGGAAAAGAGAAAATAAATAAAGGTGCACCGGAAAGGACCTTTTACTAACATGAAACAAAATTCGCTAAAGCATTTTTATTCTCTGAAAGCTGGTAGATAAAAACTCACGTGAGCTTTCAAGAGCACGTGTAACTTAAAACACTTAACTTACAGGGCTGAGGCAGTATGCCACTTAAAAACACAAAAGCCACAGAAAACGATTCCTACACAACGGCCTATTCTGACACACGCAAGCATGTAGCCCGGCTAAACCGGGCATACGACTGCTAACGTCCCCCAGCAGGTTAAAAGGTGACTGGTGCTCTCCTGCTCTCCTCCAAGAATGTGCTGGGAAAGGAAAACCCGGTGTCAGTGCCTATCAGCCCGGTCTGACTCATCTCTGTTGTGCTACTTCAGCACAGGAACACGTTGCCACTAAGCACTGGTTCCGCCTCGGGCAAATCAGGAAGTTGGGTGTTTGTTGTTTCTGGGCCGGCCGGGGGAGAATGGTGAATGGGAAGGGCACCCCCTCCTCTGCTCTCCGTCCCCTCTTCGCCCCGAGATCACCTCACTCCACAGCCGCCCCTACCTGCTTTAGACCCGTTGGCCCCGTTGGCCTCGAAACCCAACAACCTGCCTGCAGTCAGGGCCGGCTCCTTCTTAAACTTGCTCTCGAAGGGCCCCGAGTGGCCGTGCTGGTGCAGCGCCAGCAGCGTGTCTCGAACCGTCTTGGGCCTGTTGACCCAGTCCTGATCGCCGGGCCCGCGGCCCTTGACCGCGCCCTCCGTGCCCAGCTCGGCCGCCCCGGCCGCGGTGGTCAAGCTGTCTGCCGGGCCGCGGTGCGAGGTCGGCGGCGGCTGCTTCTCCTTGGCTGCCGCCTCGCGCTGCTCGTGCTCCGCCGACGCGCTGCTCGTCACGGACGCCGGCCGCTTGTGGGCGCCCAGTTCGGCCGGCTGCGCCGAGCCCAGCCCGGCGGCCGCGGCCCCGGACACGGCGGCCAGTGAAGCGGCGGCGCGACCGCCCAGGCCAAGCGCGGCGGGCAGCGGCGTGGTCGAGCCGTTCATGAGCGGCACCAGGGTGGGAGGCACGGCGTGGCCGCGCCGCGGGTTAGGACTCTGGCGGTTCAGCTCCGGCGGCTCCTCCAGCTTGGAGAAGCCGTTGGGCACCAGGATGCCGTTCACGGGCGGCGGCTGCGGCGTTGGCGGCTGGGCCAGACCGGCGGATGGGCGGCTACCGCTGAAATCGGAGCCGAGGCGCGGGGGCCGCTCGGCTGCGGCGGCTGCCAGAGGGTAGCGCTCCAGGGCCTGCGGGGCGCGCGCGGTGGCCTCGGGGCCGCCGTGGCCGAGCTGCTGCTGCTGCTGCAGGAGAAGGTCCTTGGCGGAGAGCGGCGGCGGCTTAGCGGCGGCCGGGGCCGCGGCGCCGGGCGGGGAGCGGCCCTCCGGGAAGCAGCCGTGCGCCCGCTTGAGCTGCCGCGCCGTCTCGATGACGAACTCGACGCGGTCGGCGCCCTCGTAGTTGACGCAGCCGCGGCACACGGGCTCCGTGAAGTCCCAGATCATGGCCCAGGGCATGCGGGGCAGGTCACACAGGTAGCACGACTGCCGCCGGGACGCGGCCGCCACCGCCACCGCCGCGGCCATGTCCGAGGAGCCCGCGGCGCCGGAGGAGGAGGAGGGGGCGCCGCCGCTCCCCGCCGGCACCACGCGCGCCCTCCTCCCCCCCCAACCCCGCGTCTCCCCCACCAGCGGCGGCGGCGGCCGCAAAGGCGGCGGCGGCGGCAAAGCCCGCGAAGGATCGGCGCCCGCGCAGCGCCCCCGGTGCACGAGGGGCGGCGGGCGCGGGGCGAGGGGTTGCAGCCGCGGCAGCACGTCCCCCCGGCCGGCGCGGGCGCGGGTGGGCGGCGGGGCGGCGCGGCGCGGCGGGCGCGGCGGCGGCGGCGGGGGCTCGGCCGGGGCCGCGGCGGGCCTCCAGACCGGGGCGAAGACGGGCCGCGCGGGCGCGGGGGAGCGCAGCAGGTCGCGGCGGCGGCCGGCGCGGAGTGCGGGGCGGGGGGCGGGGAGGCCGGGGGGGCGGGGGGCGGGGGGCGGCCGCCGGGGCAGGCTCAGCCCGAGCGGCGGGGCATGCCGCGCCGGGGCGGCGGCGGCGGCGGCCGTGCGGCGTGGAGCTCGGGCGCGGCACGGGCCCCGGGTCGCTCCGCTGCTCTCTCACAGCTCCTGGCGTCGCCGCTCTCCAGCGCCCGCCTCAGCGCCCAGCCCGCCTCAGCTCCGCCGCCGCCGTCGCTGCTGCTGCTGCCGCCGCGGCCGCTCCACTTCTACAGACTTGATTCTTCGACAGCCTCGCAAGGCGCCTGCGCGGGCCCCCTCCCCTCGCGCGCGCGCGCCCGCCCTCCCCCGCTCCCTCCCCCTCCCCCCGCCAGAGAACGAGCGCTGCCGGGAGAGCCGGCTCCGCGGCGCCCGCCCGCGGGTCAGCACCACCCGCCTGCGCCTCGGCTCGTGTCCCCGACGTGAAGCCGTCGCTGGCGTGGCTTGCTTTCCTCCAACCGCTCGGCTCCCTCGACTGCTCAGGCAGTTCCTTCTCGTCTAGGGCTGTTTGAGCCAAACCGTGCTAGAACTCATATTTTGAAAAGCCAGGCCACTCTGTAACCTGGTTCTGTCAGTAGCATCTTGAGGATGGGGATTTTCAGTCAAGTGCCGTTCACAGTTTTGTAAGGAGCTTTATTTGAACTCCTCGGTGAGTGCTTTTACACCCGCATGTCTTGGGAAGGACACACGCGCCGCCGGTCCCCTAAACTTTTACAACAGGAGGGTGCGCGCCCAAGTCTAGGGCCGCGTCCACCCGCCCTTCTACGGAGCCCTTCCGGGAGCGAGCGGGTATGCTGCCCGAGGAGGTTCCGATCCCCCTCTTCCCCAGTCCGCAGCCCGCCGGGCCACGCGGGGATCCCGGTCGCCTGCTGCAGGCCCGCGCGGCGGGCGCGTGACGTGGGCGCGGGGCCGCGTGCGCCGCCACCGAGTGCGCACGCTCCGCGCGGACGTGACTCGGCGCCGCTGGCACTGGCGGCCCCATTGAACGAATGCACATTCCAGGGATCCGGGGTCAGCGGCCAACGCGGCCGCGTCACCGCGCAGGCTCCGCCCCCGCCGCGACTCTGCTCCAGGCCCCGCCTCTCGGAGCCAAACTTGGACTCCAGGTGGCGCGCGGCGCGGGCACGAGCGGCAGCGGGGCCTTGGCCCGCGCCCGCCGTGGGGGCGAGCGACCGGCTACCCCGCTGGCTGCTCTGGCGTCCCCGGCGCCGCGTTGGGGCAGTGGCAGCCTTGCGCCCCTGGCAAGGCCCGGTGGGTGCGAACCCGCCTGGCGCGAAGGCGAGATGTGGCCGCAGAGCCTGGCCGCGCTCTGCCACTGTAGGCCGCCACAGACTCTGCCCAGACTGAAATGAGCACTTGAGTTTCACACTTTTATCGGGAGGAGGAGCTGGCGTGTGTTATGGTAAATTACTTTTGGCTGGTCGTTAGTCTTAACTGACTAATAGACGCGGGCTTAGTCACTCGCAGTTGGGACTTTTACACTTCAAGTCTGTAAGGGCGGCCTTGGGAGCTTCCTTTGTTGGAAAACAGGCCCACATCTCTCCCTGAGACTGGAATGAGCTGGTTAAGTGTGGGAAGAACAGGGTACTAATTATATTATCTTCCCTACAACTGGATTGGTAGGTGGAGAGAGAAGAAAAATCCTGCTGACGTTTCTTTTCTAGTTGTTGCTATTGAAAATGCCAGGTTGCTTCAAAGGATTAACCACAAGGAAGAGGAAAAACACCCTTAGAGAAACAGTGGAGGGAGCTGCTTAAAGCACAAGAAAAAACCTGTCTGAAAATGGCACAGAAAACGTAATGCCAGACTTAAATGTTTTTATAGGCGAACCCTGAATGTCTTCTCTTGGGGATTTCCAGAGAGGGTGCGCCTGCCATAAAGGTCTCCCCATCTGTTCCCGGATCTTGCCCTGCAATTACAGTCCTGCCTCACCCTCTCCTGCTTGGAAAAATGGGACCCTGATTTTTTTTCTCCCAAGCAGCTGGTGCCAGCGGATTGGGTCATTCCTGGTCCCTGGTGTCCCACACCTCTTTCAAGACCTGCCACTCTCCTGGGAGACCCTGTGCCACTCATTCTAGCACATGACTTGGTCCCACTAGGCCACTGCCATAGGGGATGAGGCCCAGTCTCTGTGCTGCAGAGAGATGAGCCATCTCACCCCTAAGAAATGGCCCCACTAGGAGTGACTGAAAGATTAAAAGAAAACAACTTGGGGTTAGAGTCATGGCCTAATTATACTCATGTACCTGCCAGGGCACTGTAATATCCTCATGGGCAGGCCTGTGGTTCCATCCCAAAATAGAAATACCGGGATCCAAATTCTGCCCTGAGAGGTATTCAGTGAGGATTTTTGTAGAACAGAGCTTTTCTTCTCCAGATGGAGAGTGTTTCCTTTTTATTTTACACTGCCAGTTTAATGTTGAAACTGAGTTGTTGTAACTTCCCTTAATGAAATGCCCGCTGGAAAATGGAAAGCCTATTTTAGTTCTGGTTTCTCTTGCCATAAAAGGATCCAGGATCAAGAGGGTTAAGGCTGGCCCTGGATCCAGGGCAGCAATTCCTTATATTGTATCTGAAGTCTTTCATGCTGCCTGGCCTTTCATGTAGCTCTGAAGCAGCTTTATCGATGTATGCTAAGTAAACATAGCTTTGTTTTCGTCTTCCACCCACCGCCCTCCCTCCCGGCACAGACTGGAGCTGGATCCCTTCCAAAGCGGCTGCTGCAGCAGTTAGAGCCGCCTCCTCCACACACAGGAGCAGGGTTTCTAGGGTGAGGCAATGCGTCTGCAATTCGCAGAGACAAGGCAGGAATTGTAATTGTAGTTCATCATGTGATGACTTATGAAAGAGGAAGTTGGTATGTTTTAGTCACGTAGACTCTGCCCTCCTGCTTAAAAGGCTCTCCCGGTCCTCTCAAAAGAGAATTATGATCATCTTGGCCACTTGGAGTCAAGGTTACAGGGTTGGCTGCAGTCTCCTCCTACACAACTGCATGTGGACAGGCAGGCGGATGCTGGCTAAAGTGTTGGTGGGGCAGTGGGTTGAGGCTGGCTTTTAACCAGAACGCTCAAATGCTGCAGTTTGTCTTAAGAATCAAAAGAGATATCCTATGGGGAACCCTCCTGCTGAGATTCGACGAAGCAACAATCTTTTCCAGCTCTAATTGCTGAGATTAAAAAAAGAAAAAAAAAGTAAATCCCAGTGCAGGAGCAAAAGGAAAGCCATTCAATGTGACACTGTCAAAAGCTGGAGTAAGAGAAGTGATTGGAAGGTGAACCAAAGGGAGCAGTTCTAAGCAGTAGCTCAATGGGTAGAACAATTCTGCCCCCGACACTGAGATTTACATGAGTCTCTGCTGTGTGAGCCTTAAACATCTAAAATCTGAATCTGGTCCCTGGAGCTCATTCCAGAGGAGATGCTTGTTAACACGCCACAGCCCTGTCCTGGCAGTCCCTAGAGCAGTGTAAGGAAATGGTTCCTGCCAGAGGATCCTGTTGGAACCCCACCTGCAGCTGAGGGAGGGCTGCAACCCCATGCCCCCAGCAACGTGTGGGTGCCCTCTAGGAGGTGGTGTTCCTGGGGACTGCTGAGTTCATGCATGTCACCCTATAGCCCCACTTGGAATCGCAGCCTTCATTCTTTAGAACGCATTTTCTATTAATAGCATGATGTTGCAGCCATACTACTGCTTCTTAAATTCTGACCCTGGCATATTTGAAGGAGAAAAAACTACAGCAACATGTCATCTGAATTTCTGTGGCTACCATCCTGGGCTCCTTGTACTTGGGCAGAAGTGAGACTAGACAAGCATGTGTGATATTCAGGGCTTTCCACTTTGAAAAGTTATAAATATATATTTGAACATATTTATTTATGTGAATATATCTCCACGTACTATGGAGAGTCGTGACATAAAGGAAGCTTCTGTAATAGATGTCAGAGCCTCTCTTTTGTTATAGTATTTTACGAGACAGTTCTACTGTTTTTCAAAATGCAGATAATGCTATTGTAGAAATACTTTCCCTCTTTTTGACCTCTCCCTGTGACCTGCCTCCCCTGTGCACAGAAAACATTAGGATATTAAAGAGGCTTTTGCCCGTGGAGGAGATAAACTCTCTGTGGAGGGTCTAAGAATCAGGCCAAGTAAATCACAGGGGCTCTTAATCATGCACGTATTCTACACGGAAGCTGTTAGTTACCGGCCTACGTGTAAACATGTGCAGGTCCCCCTTTAGAGTAAAATTTGGGGTCTTGATGTAGGTTAGCGCCTGACTATGTCAGATTTAAAGAGCTAAGTGAAAGTTACAGACAAAGGAGAGATTGAGGTCACACACTCACTCAGTCTGCAAGGAAATTTGTAGGAGCACTGGAAGGAATTCAACAGCCATTTGATGCCAGAACCCTCCTATTGACTTTTTGGAAAGAGCATGATGAAGTGTACTTTTCTGGAATAATATCTGGATGCAGGTTTCACTTATGTTTAAGACACTCACCAAAATCCTTTAAGAGATATCAGTAGGAAAATGCTGACAAAAGAGCAAACTAACCTCATGGATAATGTTTGAAAATAATAAAATGGTAACTTTTCTCTCTTTCTACTTAAGAAGGCAACTTTCCTATATATGCACTCAGTAGTAAGGGAACTGAAAAAATAGAAGAGGTTACAATTCTAAAAAGGATGTGATAGCTTTGTGTTTATTATATCTTTCATATGGACCATCAAAGAGTTATTTCAAGCATACCATTTGATTCTTGTCAAACTTTTTTCAGAAACTAAACTCCTGAGACGGTGAAAGATTAAGTGATTTGCCTGCGGTAGCATTAAAGGTGAGTGCCGGAACTGAAATCCAGGTATGAGTGTTTTTATATATGTATATATATTGCGTTTAAAAAAGAAAATCATGTAAGCACAGTTTAGAGGCCTGGAAGAAAAGCGTTCACATTTGTGAGTGTTAATAAGAGTGTTAAGATTTGCCTATCTATACCTGTATTTCTAAGAAAAAAGAAAATTCTAGTATAGTTCATAGAACGGGCGTTCCAAAGGAAAATAAACAATGACAACAGATAGAGGGATGTGGTAGAGAGGCAGTTGCCACCAGGCCATGCCTAGTATGGGACTCAAATGGCAGATCATTTTGGGTTGATGAAACTTAGATACAATTTATGAACCATAGGTAGAAATTAATGTTGGTGTTTGGATAAAAAACTCAATTCTGGGATTTAGTTGCATGAGGAACTGGTTTGTCACTCACCAGATTGGAATACTGCACCTCCAACTCCTACCTATTTCCTTAAAAACAGAGGAAAATCTCATGAAATCCTGTTGCAGGACCCCAGTACTGGCTACTTTGCACTCAGACAAGTAAATTCAGTGTGCATTTACTTGGCATTGGAGAGGAAAAGCCATGAAGTCAGATATTTCATAGAATTTCATGGTTATAGAGGGGCTATAGGAAGCAAAATGATCATAACTTATTCCAATAAACTTTCATTGTTCTTTGTACATCTGAAATAGAAGTTAGCTGATATGAACGAGATTGACTTTCTCTTGATAAGATGCAAATATATTTTGCAAAAGAATGCCGATCAGCAGGAGATTTTGGCATTTACCAATGAAGTTTCAAGAATCTGTTCTCATAACTTACTTGCTCTGGTCTAATGTCTTTAGCACACAAACACACACACAGAGCTATGTTTTTTAAAACAATATTTTGTAGGTGATAGCCCAGTGATATCCAAAGATCTAAACATTAACAATAAACTTTTCCCCAAACCTTTTTTTTGCTTTGGTCAGTTTTCTGTGTAAAGGAGACACAGAGAACTTCTTGCAAAAGGAAAAAAAGAACGGAAAATTTAAAAGACGATCAGTGACCCGGAATGTATTAATTGAGTGATTGTCAGTATGCTTCGGTGCATCCGCTCCTGTGCCCACGTGGTAATACCTCTTTGCCAAGGGGAGGGCACAATCACTGAGAGCATTAAAATTCACAGTCGGGGAGTTCCCGTCATGGTGCAGTGGAAACGAATCTGACTAGGAACCATGAGGTTGCAGGTTCGATCCCTGGACTCACTCTGGGTTAAGGATCTGGCATTGCCGTGAGCTGTGGTGTGGGTCACGGACACGGCTTGGATCTGGCGTTGCTGTGGCTGTGGTGTAGGTCGGCAGCAACAGCTCTGATTAGACCCCTAGCCTGGGAACTCCATATGCTGCAGGTGCGGCCCTCAAAAGACCAAAACAACAACAACAACAACAAACAAACAAAATTCACAGTCGGAGCTGAAGTGCACACAGGGAAGAGGAAAACTAAATACACGGGAGCAGATAGCCTGGGTTTGAGCCCTAGCAAAAGGGCCCTGGTGGACAGAAAAAGAGAAGTAGATTTCTTAAAATGATTACCTAAATATAGCGTCTTTACTAAAAAGCTTGTCCCAGACAGCTAAGATGCAAATACGAATGAACTTTGATGGACTTGTTGGCAAGCCTCCTCAGCCCTTCCAGCAAATTCCTGAGTGATAAAGTTGGTTCTGAAACATGCCTGGAAACTAGCATGTATGAACTTCCTAGGGGCTGATATCTCTTAGCATCTAAGAAGTAGCTAGATTGGGAACATTTTTCAGGCTGCTTTTATACTTTCTATCTGTCTATCTTTGCATTGTTGGACCAACTCATTATTCTTAATAATGACTAAAACATCGGTGTTTATTCACTTTATTAATTTGGTAAACTGAGATACCAGCACAGTAAGGAACTTGCCTAGAGACAAAGAAAATGTGCAGCTGAACAACAGCTAGAATTTAGGTTCCCCAAACTGCAGTTCTTTCTTTAGCCCACTGGTGGGCTACCTCCTATTTCTAGTTTCCTCACAGGTTCTTTTTTACATATATGTACATATCTGCACAGGAGACAGCTGTGGGACCATAGGTTCTCTTTGCGCAGCTGGCGAATGACCTGAAGGGGATCCCTGGGCCACCGGGCCTGGGTTTTTCTTGAGCTGAAGTGGGGACGTTGAGCCTGGTGCCATTTTTGCTGTGACCCTTCATGTGGTGGGTGGGGGTAGTGGGAGCAAGGGGTGCATGTCAAACTCAGGCCCAGCATTCTTCTGACACATATGGTATCACAAAACAATGCAGAAATGTGACTGTAAGTGCCAGCCCATTATTTGGGGGCATTGTGCCATCAAATAAAGTTGTGAGGTTAAATGGCTACCAGATCATCACATCACATGAGAACATTATGTCTGCTTGGTTTGGGCTCAGATCCTGGGCTGGGAGTGTCTAAACCACAGTCTATACTTGGTTTAAGTTAGCCAGGGCAAAAGCATCTGTGTCAGCATTAATATGTCCAACTAAAGTGTCTCAAAGCTCATGGAAAAATATTTCTTTCCCCAAGTGACTGCCATATATATATAAAATAGGCAAAGACTCAATATACTATCCATAGGCCTTTCAGATTATTCAAGAGGGCCACACCTGAGGAAAAGAGAAGGAAATTCCCCCCCCCCCACTGCCAAAAAAAATAGTTCTATACCCTGGAAAGCATTTGGCCAAATAGGTCAGCAGGATGTGGAAACTCATTTTGAGGGGTTTTGTATTCTTACCCAGGATTGCATGGCTTAATACCTCTGTGGCTTCTTTGCTGCCTATATACTGAGTTTGTAAAGAATGTTAGGAGAGTAAGTTCTAGGAATTCCGATGTTTTGAAATTTGTTGTTACTTTGTTAACTGTAGTAAAATGTTACATTCAGGATTTTGGTTTGATTATGAAAAAAATTAATGAAGCTTCTTCAATTCTATGTATTTCAAAAATGGTGGTGGTGGAAAGCATTTGTGTGTAGATATTTCATTTCAACTATTCTTCAAAAACCAGAAAAAAGAAAGAGCCATGTTCTTTGCTTTTCATATAGAGATGACTCAATATATTTTAGAATGAGTGTTCCAGAATCAGACCTCCAGATTCTATGAATTCAGAGTGTGGAAAAGGATAAGCAGCTCCTTTTAGCTGTAACAGGAGACATTCTTTTAAAAGCCTGGAATGCTGAAGCCCTCTTATACTGAAAACATGTTAGGACATGCTTTTTTGGGATGCTGTCAAGTGGTTTAGGCTCAGAATTCTACATTCCTCGTACTTTTGAAGTTGTTTTCTGTTGGCAGATGACCTCTTGATTATTTTCATGTGGTGGCTGTTCAGGCCAACCTCTCCCATTCCAAGTAATTAAAAAAAAAAAAAAAAAAAAACTCTGGGAAGTGTCCATACTTTAGCATAAAGTTATGAGTTGTGTGAGTGCTGGACTTATAATGATCAGACCTATAAACCTTGGCATGGTTCATAACAAAAGTCAATTCAGAAATCCAGAGTTCTCATTGTGGCTTAGTGGTAACGAACCTGTCCAGTATCCATGAGGATGCAGGTTCGATCCCTGGCCTCGCTCAGTGGGTTAAGGATCCAACACCACCGAGAGCTGTGTTGTAGACTGGCAGCTGCAGCTCCAGTTTGACCCCTGGCCTGCAAATATCCATATGCCAAGGGTACAGCCCTAAAAAGACAGACAGAAAGAAAGAAAGAAAGAAAGGAAGGAAGGAAGGAAGGAAGAAAAGGAATCAGTCATATACCACCTAGAATGCTTCATGCTCCAGAGCTTACTCCTGTTCTTCAAAAGATCGCCATGTAGAGGAATGAAAAATTACAGTGACTGTGAAAAAGTTTTCACTTTGAAGGAGCTGTCATTTCCCTGGTAAAATTAACCAATATTTTCCATCCATCTCAGCTCCTTTTTGGACAAAGCCTGGGAATGGATAAAGGGGCAAATAAATTAATGAACAAGTAAATGGTGTTTCTGTGGACTCACAAAGTTGTAGCCTTCCCCTCAGGCAGGAGATAGAAGTTAAGATGCAAGCCAGTTCTCCCACTCCATAGAGCCTCTGTTTTAGGAAGTTCTGATTCATGGATTGGAGACTTGCACTAAATTCATATCCTGTACATCACACTCTGAACACCAAGAGTTCATTTCACAGGCGCTGCTGCCTGTGAATCCCAAACAAAGGGAGCCCACTTAAAACCCCTTCAACATTTACCTCATCCTAGACCACATGTTAGTAGATGTGAGTCCCAGGCTGGGACCTGGGGCTCTTGCTGCAGTGGCTGCAGTGCTTGCCCCTTGACAAACAACTCCTTAAGCAATAAAATAAAAAGAAACTGTAAGGAACTAAAAATACATACATGTGCTGTTGGGGCAAATTATAGGCAAGAAGATACAAAAAACTAAAAACCCAACTGCTGCTTCTAAAGAGCTGAGAGCAAAAGCAGGGTGTCAGGAGGAAAAGCAGGGTTATGCGTATGCCCCTTGCGCATAACACCACTAAGGGGATGGGCCGGCCGTCCAAGCCACGCCTCTGACCTGACCCCTGGACCCGCCCCTACCCTTGCCCCATATAAGTAGCCAGTTCCGCTCCTCCTCAGGGAGTGAGCGAGCGAAGGGACCTGTTGTTTGTTTTTGCTCCGCCTTGCTGCCACAGGGGCCCCAATAAAGCCTTGGCTGAATTTTCCTGCCTCGCCTCTTATCAATTTCTATTGATTAAGGAAGCCAAGAGCCATAGACGGTAACAGATGTTTTGCTATTTCTTGAACCCCAGCAGGAGTCTTAACATGCCCCAGAACAGAGAGGCATGATCTTAGGTGATGGTTTAAAAAAAAAAAAAAAAAAAAGGGAGTTCCCGTCGTGGCTCAGCAGTAACAAACCTGACCAGTATCCATGAGGATGCAGGTTTGATCCCTGGGCTCGCTCAGTGGGTTAAGGATCCGGCATTCCTGTGAGCTGCGGTGTAGGTCGCAGATGTGGTTCGGATCCTGCCTAGCTCTGCCTCTGGTGTAGGCCGGTAGCTACAGCTCTGATTAGACCCCTAGCCTGGAACCTCCATAGGCCGTGGGTGCGGCCCTAAAAAGACAACAACAACAACAACAAAAAATCTCATTTCACTTTGTGGGAATTATTTTTTAATTGTCTGTTTTATTGGGAAATTTCCCAGAGATATGCAACGAGAAACCAGTCTGGAAGAAGACAAGCAGGACAGGTATAACACCCAGGGTTCTTTTAAAATTCTTTGTTTTGCAGACCAAGAATACAACTTGTAAATCTTTTTTATGCTTTTATTGTGGCATATAAATTATGACATTTTAGGTGAAGCCAATAAAGCCAGCATAGGCAAGAAAGCCAGTTTCTTTTTTAAAGCTTTCCATAGGTAGTATAATTTAAATAATTCTATGGTAGAGTTTCAACACCTCCGATTGAGCACTGTTGTTTACGAAGTAAGAACAGTAATCCTCATGTAAAAAGGTAGTATTGCTACCCTAGACAGCAGATGGTGTTATTAAATACACAGGCAAAGTCTAAGGTCATAAGGAACTAACAATTAACCAGAAATACGATCTGTCACAGCCGTTTAATGGGTAACCTACCAGATATATGCCACTTGTATTTTTGTGAGTGTTGGGAGGTATATTGTCAAGCTTCAGAGCAGTTACACAATCAGTTTAGAAATATTGTAATTATATTCTTGTTTAAGCATTTAGTGAAACCAGCAAACCAGAAAGAAAGTGAAAATCAGTGTGATTTCCTCATAATATTGCTTTCTGTTGCCTGCTTTGAAAAATACTTTATTGATTCCGATTGCACAATTTCATAACTATTCCCGAATATAATTGGTCTTCCCCAACTAATACTGTCAGAATTTTGGATTCTGTACTGCTTGTGTGGGTTGTCCTAGGTATCATTTTTGCCCCTGCAGATTTTGTAGCGTGAAGGTGATGAGAAAAGATTCCAGCCTGTGTAAATGCGAGCAGGGGGATGGTTGGTGAAAAAAAAAAAAAGAGAATGGTAGTGGGGCGAAGGGGTGATATGTTGGGGGCTGAGAGGACACTAGTAAAATATGGAAGTGGGCTCAGTTTTTATTGTAAATCAAATATAAATACATCAGTGAAGTAAGAGCTTTCTACATACAGCCCAGTTCCTTGTGAGGGTTTTCCAAGGAGCGTTTGCCACAGAGAATGTGTGACTGGTCTTGTTTCAGTTAGGGCTTTTGAGGATGAGGAACTGAATTCTCAAATTCACTCAAAGGAAAAATGACCAGGAGGATAGCAACCAAGTCTAAATCATAAAAAACACAAACGACTTGGTTAGAATTCGGACGAGTGAATGAACCTTGGCCCATGGGCCAGAATTCCAAAGTGTATCAGAGTTGTCGCTCCAGCTGTTGTCTCAACCAGTCTGAAAAAACGGCATCTGGGAGAGTGAAAACACCCCCAGTACCCCAGGTGAATAGCGGATGAACAATGAAAAACAAGGTCTGGAGGTCACTGGCTAATCAGAGTAAATAAGTGGGTGGATTCCAGTCTTCGGACACAAACTGTTCTTAAATCTCCCTGCTGTGGGGGTTTGGTGAGGAAGTTCCACTCCATGGAAAATGCATGCTCTTAAGAAAGTTCTTATACAGTTCCACTTATTTAAATGTGTTTGTTTACATTTCTCCAAATTTAAATTGAATAAGGAAAGTGCAGCACTCTCTAAGCTGCAGACTCCCAATTTGAGACCATCTATGAGCTCAGGTAGCTAGATTTTTCCATGAGGCCATGACTCCTGCTGACACTTCCAGCCGTTCTCCGAAAGGCCACTGAGGCACCCTTGGGTTGAATGAATGAGAACTTTCTGGAGAGCAGAAGACTGGCAGTGGTCCAGCTGGAAAAACCATATGGCAGCAGAGGCGGAAAGAGTGCTTCATGACCAGGAGCTTTATAAAAAAACGTCTGGAGGCTCGAGGCAGCCGTTACAATCTAAGATCTTACTAAGCATGATGGATGTTCTTACTTCTAGGACGGCCTCCAATTTACCTGGCCCGCAGCCAGCGCTGCATCCTCAGGCGCCCCTTGGGATGGGGCTTGCAGCACAGCACCACCTCACAGCCCACCTCCAAAGCTAGGATTCCAGCCAGCCCCCTCCTTCTCCCTCCCCACCCCCGATGGAGCATAGGAGATGGCACCTGAAATAAACAAATTCTGCAAATCACTGTGGACAGTTTGTTTTATAATGGGTGCATCAGGAGAGAAAATGACTATGGTAAATTCTTGTCTTAGCCACGCAGGAACTCAGTGCATTTTCGAGCTGCCCAGTGACTTATGAGCACCAGGATCAAAACCAGGCCATCTGAGTTTTAGACCAGGATACTAAGAGGAGATGCTTTCCACAGGCAAAGGCATAGCCTTGAGGTTTTCCATCAGACCCTCCCTGCCCAGTGTCATTTCCAAAACAATGGAAAGGAATACTTGATTTTTCTATGTTAATTCTCCATGATAATCATCTCTTATTACTAATAAGCATTTGTGCCTGTTACTGAGCTTTAAAAACTTTCTATATCGAATGCTGTATCCCTTAGGAAAGAGGTAAACTAGGAGGCAATCACGTAGAATTATTTAAAAAAAGAAAAAAAAACACGTTATAAAGCCTGTAATTTACAAGACTGTAAAGAAATAATAATTTCCTCTAGAATGCTTACGAGTTTAGATCTTTAAAAATGTAACCAACACATACTTTTTAAGATGCACACAGATTGCATTGGAAAGGTGCATGTATACCACTTTTTATTCTCAACTCTGGCATCCATAGTGTAGGCAAAGCTGGCACTACGATTTTTTTTCAGCAGGTAATAATTGTCTCCCTTCCAACTTTTCTGATGGATGTTTTACCACCATCTTCCTTAAGCTTAGAAGCAATAATTACTGTAGTCATGAAAATCGGGGCCTAACTTTATTACCCAATCATTATAACAATTATCCTTCTAGTTTTCTCTTTGTCTATGTACACACATTTCCAAGCACGTATTTTCATTACTGGACAGAGAAAGGCCAATAGGTCAGTTACATACACTCCATGCTGATAAAGCAATGTCATTAACTTATGATAAAAAAGAAGCCAATTACAAATTACAGCCCTTTATGCTTAGGTTGTGTTTTTCCTCTTAGGAACTCAAAGCAAAAACCGAGATGACCGTTTATGTATGTATGTCTCTATATACATATATTATTAGTATAATACCGTATCATTATATATAATATTCAATATATATTTTTTAATAATGTTAGGTGGTATGTTATTGATTCAGAATGAGCTTCCCATCCATCTGGAAAAAGAGGGGAGTCTACTGGGCCTAATGGGAAAAGGCTTTCAGATCCCAGCACTTGCTGAACTTCCAGAGTGAGAAAAAGTCATTTCTTCTCAAGTAAAGCTTTCCTCTCTGGGTGGCATCGGGGATGCAGAGACAGATATGGGCTGGAGACAAGCCAAATGCTTATTCTTTTTAATGGATGCAGAGTCCCCGCTCCCCCAACCCCTTCCCCCAGCCGCCTGGCTCTATTTCACACGATGCTCTGAGCTCCCCATTCCTGACTACAGCTCCTGAAGTCGTGGGAGAGTAACTCGTGCTCTGCGACGGGTGCACGTTCTGCCTCTGCTGCCGTATCACTGTGTGAACACAGGCAAGTTGCTCTTCTGTACCCCGCTTGCTTCTATAAATGGATACAATGGCAAGTGACAGATAAATGTGAGCTTTACTGACATGCCCAGAGACCACTCACTGTGGGTAAATATCACCCAGCAATATAAGAGCGCAGGGCTGGAGTCAGAGAGCCAGGGCTCTCATTCTGGTTCTGCCACTTTTAGGAGCTGTGTGATCCTGGACAAGTTACTTAAACTTTCTGTGCCTCAATTTCCTTACCTGTGAGGTGGGTTTAAAAACGGTGCTTCCTGCAGGGGTTCTAAGAGGATTAAATGGAACATGTCAAGTACCTTGAACAGTGAAAGGCCCAGAGGAAAGCCCTCCATCAACACTGGCTTTTGTTATGTTAGGTGTTTCCACACTAGGCTGAAAAGGCGCTCCTTTTGAAACCAAACAGTCCTACATCCTGTGGCCAGACTTCAGGATCCTACTTAAGGAACAACCCCAGCTACTTACATCCCTTCACACCCACCACTCCGGGAAGTAGTTATCAGCCAAAGCTGCCAGTGACCTCATTTTGACCATGTCTAAGAGAGTCTTATTGCTAATCCTTTCTGAGTCATCTACCACTATCACTCCTTGAATTTTTCCTCACTTTGGCTCTTAAAGTAATATCCTGGACCTGCTGCAATTTAAAGAGGTTAAGAACTTAAGAAGCCCCTATGAGTGTGTTTTATCTGCCCTCTGCCCACCCCCCACCCCCTGCTGGACTCCAGGCTGAAGGTTTCAGTACTCAGCACACAGTATATGCTCAATAAACTGCCTTGAACTTTGGCATTCAAGTGCTTCCTCATCTCTGTCCCTTTGTGTTATTTTCCTGATATTTGACCCCTTGCTCTTCCTGGAATCTCTGCTACAGTGAAATAAACCCTTCAAGATCACCAGACGTATCCATCCTTTTCTTTATTTGAGGCTTGGAAATTCTTCATAGTTAAGTGGAACCTGTTTTACGTTTCCAATTTTTTTTTTTTGATGGACATTTTTAAGGTCTAAATTTTTTATTCAGAAAACAGACTTAAGAATTAAGCCCCCCAAATATAAAACCCACACACAATTCTTTTGAAAACAACTCTTTTTGGGTTGTACCAGATGCATTTTAACAAAGGAATCATATTCTCTGAGAGGTGGAACCCCAGAATCTGAAAAAAGGACAGACTGAACTTCTTTGCAGAGCAGATACTGACTCACAGACTTTGAAAAACTGAGGGTCTCCAAAGGAGACAGTTTGGGGGGTGGGAGGATGCGCTGGGGTTGTGGGATGGAAATCCTATAAAATTGGATTGTGATGATCATTGTACAACTACAAATGTAATAAATAAAAAAAAAAGTTAAAAAAAGAACCCCAGAATAGGCATTTAAAAGATAGTTTCTGGGAGTTCGCTGGTGGCCTAGCAGTTAGGGATCAAGTGTTGGGAATCAAGGGCTCTCACTGCTGTGATTCAGGTTGTTGCTGTGGCATGGGTTTGATCCCTGGCCTAGGAACTTCCACATGCCATAGGCATGGCCAAAAATAAATAAATCAAGTTTCTGTCTCAAATACAGTAAAATACGATAAACATTGGTCCAGTTTCCCCCTGACTCTCGCCAGTCACACACCTCAGTTCAGGGTCACTTCAAGGGAACACAGTTTATATACCTATGGGAATCAAGGTTAATTGAACTGTTTCCTTATAACTTTAAAATTAGAGGCTGACCTTCCTTTAGCAACACACACACATACATTTTCTGAAGTCAACTGTACATGATTTTTAAAAATTTTCCCCTTATTTCAGATTATTCACATGGTTAGGCACAGTAGGTTTCATGATGCTTTTAGGGACCCACGAAAACATTTTAATCTTAATTTCTTTTAAAGTCAGAAGGGAGAAAATAATGGAATAGTTAATTCAGTGTAGGTTGTATTTGTGTTTATGCCATTGCAGTTGTAGGATATAATTTTTACATGTTTTTTTCCTTAATGCCCGCAGCATTTCCAGGAACCACGGAAGTCATAACACAGCCCTTGTAATGACAATGGATTTTGTTTAGGTTTACATGTTCATAATAAGTATTCTGGGAATACTTTCATATTTTAAATTTATACACTGTCTAAGACTTAGTCCTTGGTGTTCTGGTTCTCTCTATGTGCACTGACCCCTCAGAGGCCCCATCCACTTCATTGCTTGTGGTCACTGTCTGTATACGACTTTCAAATCACTTCCCCTCTATCCTCCAGTCCAGCTCTAACTTTGAACTGTCCACTAGGCCTTTCCACTTGTGTGTCTCATCACTGGCTCAGAACAAACCAGCACATCTTCCCCTGAGCTCATCCTTCCTGGCTCATCAGCTCCCACCCTGCTTTCCCAACTGTTACCACTACTGCCAGTTTATAGTCATTCAAGAGCCAGTCTCCAGCTCATCCCCTCTTTCGCACCCTGGTCTGAAGAACTGGTTGAGCCAGAGGTCCCCCACCCTCTGCTGCACACCCCTGCAGCTCAGCTCTTCTTGCCTCTCGTCGGAGTTCCTGGCACAGACCCTTGCCCGACTTCTTTGCAGCCCAGCTTCCTCCTCTGATTCCTAACCTCCCCAGTCGACCTGAGCACTGCTTTTATTGCTGACTTTCTCTGTCCCACCACTTCAACTGGGGCTCCTTCCCTACTTTTTAAGGCCCCGCTCAGGTGGACTCCTCCATTTTGGCCAATGTGTCTCCCTAGGCGTTAGCGCATTAACCTACCAGAGGTGACAGTGAAGACTCCCTCCCCCCTCCCATGAACTGGGTTTGCTGTCTTTGTCTTTTGTCCACGTGCTTCCATTCATTCAGTACTTTGGGGAACTAGTCTTGATCTGGGCACAGTCACCTTAAATATCCCTTTTCAGAATTCAAGTCACATCCCCATTCACGTAGCCCTGGGTCCACCCGAAAGAACTGGTCTTTTTCCTCCGCTCCCCGGGGATCTTGTAAACAGAGCCCCTGAATCTAGCTCTTAGTTATATATGTGGCATGGATTTCTTAACTATGTTGTGTGTGCTCTTTGTCTGAGTTTTGTGAAAGCAATGATCATTATGGATGATCTCCCATCTTATTTTATTTAAAAATTTTTTTTTTTATTTTTAGGGCCACAACTGAGGCATATGGAGGTTCCCAGGCCAGGGGTCCAGTTGGAGCTACAGCTGCCGGCCTACACCACAGCCACAGCAACTCGGGGTCCAAGCCGTGTCTGCAACCAACAACACAGCTGTTGTTGAGTGAGGCCAGGGATCAGACCTGTGTCCTCATGAATAGTAGTCGGGTTCGTTAACCACTGAGCCATGACGGTTACTCCTGATATCCCTTTTTAATCACCCAGTTGCACCTGACATCAAGCATAAGGCTGGGCTAGTGGTGCTAACCCTTTGATTATTAATAGTAATCACTATATTTCAATGCTTTCTATACTCTGACTCAGGTACTCTGCTAGGTATTCATATACACTTATCTCTGTAAGGTTATTATCATCTTTTTTTACAGATGGGAAAACTGAGGCTCAGAGAAATTAAGTGACTTGGTGGAGCTTACGTGATTGTTAAGTAGCTACACGGGAATTTAAGTCTAGGCATGATGTAATCAAAAACAGTGCCCTCAGGCTCTCTGTAAAATTAACATTACTTTTGGTCGATTTGTAAATATTCAAATCTACTTGTTCCCAGTATTAATTATGTTTGTTTGTTTGTTTTCTCTCTCTTTGTATTTAATTTAATTAATTAATTATTTTTTTCTTTTTTTGTCTTTCTAGGGCCGCACCTGTGGCATGTAGAGACCCCCAGGCCAGGGGTCCAATCCGAGCTGGCCTACACCACAGCCACAGCAACGCCAGGTCTGAGCCACATCTGCGACCTACACCATAGCTCATGGCAACGCTGGATCCTCAACCCACTGAGCGAGGCCAGGGATCGAACCTGCAACCTCATGGTTCCTAGTCGGATTTGTTTCCACTGTGCCGTGATGGGAACTCCATCTCTTTATATTTTAAAAGATGCTACCAGGTCTTTACATTTATATCAGAACCACTGAACCCTTCTAGAATCTCATTATAAATGTCCACCGGGTAATGGTTATTTGGTGATACATAGATAATAGTCATAAGCATTGAGCTCACAGAGGATTCCTCCACCTTTTTCTCTCTTGCAATGTAGTATGTTCTATACATTGAACAAAGCTCAGGATTAAAAACAAAGAAATTAGTAAGCATACAATGGAAACAGAGACTGAGAACATAACGTAGTATCTCAAAATGAACACAGTATATGTTCACAACCCAGAATTCTTCAGTTGGGTTTGCAGTAGTGTTAAGTCATTGCTCATTTGTTTCTCTGTTGTTCTCTATACACCCTGATCTGGTTGAGTTCCTGTAAATCCTTAACATCAGATTGTGGAGCACCTCTAGACCATTAAAAAGTCTTCTATAAACATTAAGAAAATAAAATAACAAATTAAAATTAAATTGCTTGGTTACAATATAGTAACTTTATTTTAAGAACACTTTAGGGGCTGAAAACACCTTGAGATATTTGTGGCAAAGCATCACAAAACAAAATCAGTAGTAAGACTATGTCAGCTTGTGGCTCTAGGGCATCCCATCTCATTGCTGGAAGTATTTGCTTCCTTGCTCTTCAGGGCAACTGATCTTGTTCCCACTCTTGCATCCTGTCTCCCAGCGTCTGGCCTCTTTTCTTTCTTTGTAACAGAACCCTCATTTTTAGCTGGGCTCGTTGCCCTAGTCACTGGTCACCAACCCATGCTTTCTTCTTGGGCACCACTTCCCAGCCTCCCTGGCTGTTATTTGCACACAGCCATGTGCTCGAATCTGGCCATAGTGAGTGGAAGTGGTGTGTGTTACTTCTGGCTCTGGCCCACAGAAATCTCCCTTTCAAGATCTCCATGCTCTTTCCCCTTCTACAGCTTGATGCAGACAAATAAGAATACCTTGGAAGACAAGGGTGGAAGATGGCAGAGGCCCAAGATGAAAGAAACTTGGGTCCCTCAATCACTGGGGAAGAACCCCTACCAATTGAGAACATCGTTTTGGACTTTCTATGAATGAGAAATAAACTATATCATGGCATGTTTATATCATATCATGTTTGAGCCATTAATCATTTGGGGTTTCCAATAATAAACCTAAAGTATCTTACAGACACAGACATCAGAAGAAGAAGACCATATTTCCTAATTTCACATTCTAAGTAAGTGTAGCCAGGTAACCAAGTCCTGACCAGTTAGATGTAAGCAGAAATGTTTTGTGTGACTTTGTAGGAGGTAGCTCAAAGGAAGCTGATTTGGATGGATGGGGAGCATTTTGTCTTCCTTTGTTTTCCTTCTATTGCTGTCTAGAACTCAGGCACAATGGCAGAAATTCCACTGGCCATCTTACCACCTTGCAGATGGAAATCATTTGCCAACACAATGGAACAGAGAGACTAGGTTTCTAATGAGCGTGGAGCTGCTGGACCAGTCTTGGACCCCTAACCCCTCTTACAACACTTTGGTGTTAGTGAACTCTCTTATTTAAACCACTCATTTTTATCTTTTTTTTAGGGCTGTGCCTGAATCACATGGAAGTTCCCAGGCTGGGGGTCTAATTGGAGCTGCAGCTGCCAGCCTATACCACAGCCGTAGCCACACCAGATCTGAGCCGCATCTGTACCCTACACCACAGCTCAGGGCAATGCCAGATCCTTAACCCACTGAGTGAGGCCAGTCTGCATTTTCACGAACACTATATCAGGTCCTTAACCTGTTGAGCCACAACGGGAACTCCTAAACCACTGTTTTATTTGAGGTCCAATGTATCAACTTTTCTTTTTATGGACCATGCTTTTGGTGTCAAATCTAAGAACTCTTTGCCTGGCTTTAGCCTTCAAAATTACTTTCCTAGATTTTTTTCTGAAAGTCTTAAAGATTTATGTTTCACATTTAAGTTCATCATCAAAAATTGAGTCAGTTTGTGCATAAGGTGTGAGGTTAAGGTTGAGATTCAGTTTTTTTGCCTATGGCTATCCAGTTGCTCCAGCATTTTTTTTTTTTCTTTAGGATCCCACCTGTGGTACATGGAAGTTCCCAGCCTAGGGGTCATATTGGAGCTGTAGCTGCTGGCCTATGCCACAGCCAAAGCAGCTGAAGATCCGAGCTGCATCTACGACCTACACCACAACTCATGACAACGAAAACCCACTGAGTGAGGCCAGGGGTCAAACCCGCGTCCTTACGGATACTAGTCGGGTTTATTACCACTGAGCCACAAAGGCAACTCCCTCCAACGCCATTTGTTGAAAAGTTTATTATATCCCTTTATTGAATTGCTTTTGCACCTTTGTTGAAAATCAGTTGACCATGTTTGTGTGGGTTCTCTTTCTGTTTTACTGATCTGTCTTTCTTTCCACTAATGCCACACTGATGTATAGTGGACGTTAATATCAGGTAAAGTGACGCTTCACCATTTATTCTTCTTTTTCAAGATTGTTTTAGCTGTTCTAGGTTCTGTGCCTTTCCCTATAAATTGAAGAATAAGCTTGTCTATGTCTAAAAATAACCTCACTGTGATTTTGATAGAGACTGCATTAACCCTATAGATCAATTTAGGGAGAACTGACATCATTACTATCTTGAGTCTTCCAATCCATGAGCACAGTATATCTGTTACTTTATTTAGTTCTCCTCTGATTTCTTCTTCAGCTCTTTGTAATCTGTAGCATACAGGTTCTGTACGTATTTTGTTAGATTTCTATCTAAGTATTTCATTTTCTTGGGGATGATTGTAAATGGTATGTTACTGGTTCCTGGATGTTTATTGTTAATGTGTAGAAAGGTGATTGATTTTGTATCCTGCAAGCATATGAAATTCACTTACAAGTTCTATGAGTTTTCTTTGAACACTCCTTGTGATTTTCTACGTAGACATTCATACCATCTCCAATAGGGACAGTTCTGTTTCTTCCTTTTCAGTCCACTCTCTGTGCAAAAATAACCCAGCCAAATAGATTTTCCTACTGAAGCTATAAAATAGAAAATTTTTACTATAACATCTTTCTTTTCTTTTCTTTTTTTAAATCTACATCTGTTTGTCACCTTTATTCTTGAAAGAAGAATAACATAATATTCTAAAATAGAGATTAACAGGAGTTTTTGCCATGGTGCAGTGGGTTAAGAATCCAACTGCAGTGGTTGAGGTTGTGGTGGAGTTGTGTGTTTGTTCCTCAGCCCAGCACAGTGGGTTAAAGGGGGTTAAATCCGTCATTGCTACAGCTGCAGCTCAGATTCAGTCCCTGACCTGGGAACTTCCATATGCTATGGCTGCGGCAAAAAAAAAAAAAAAAAAAAAGAGTAAGATAAAATAGAGATTAACAGGAAATGTTACTGGACAAC
The DNA here is from genome assembly GCF_016906955.1 of Phacochoerus africanus. NCBI lineage: Eukaryota > Metazoa > Chordata > Mammalia > Artiodactyla > Suidae > Phacochoerus > Phacochoerus africanus. The sequence goes on along the minus strand of NC_062558.1, from coordinate 57,268,539 downwards.
TTTGATTTGCAAGAGAAACAGAATTTATTGCTGAGTTGGGTACCAGTGGCCAAGTAATTAGAACTTCTATGAAAGAAACTGCAAGTTGACCTCTTTTAAAAGCTGAGGTTGATTTTGCAGTTCTTGGTCAGAATTTCACAACAATTTATATTATTTTGATATAGTGTCATGGGCATCTGTTGCTTTTGCCTGCCCAACATCCATTTGTTCCTGTGATACTGGAACCCTAGTTTTCTTTTCGGGAAATACCCCTCCCTGTCTCTCAGTCCTGTGGTCATGGTGGCTTCCTCTTGCCCGCGGCACCCCAGGGTGGGCATGTGGTCTAAGTCTGGCCAATGGGAATGTTAACTGTGCTGTGTGCTTCAGGAACGAGCCTATCAGAGCCAGGATTGTCAACCCCTGGAGCTGTGCTAGAAGTTTGGAGAAAGACAAACTCGCTGCTTGGGTTGTTAGCCTAGAGCTTCTGGTGTGTCAGAAACAAGGAATGAGAATGAAAGCAAGACAGGGAAAGAAAAGCTGAGGTCTCAAGACACATTGCTGAAAGCACTGTGTGAAGGTCTGGGGCCACTTAGACCTAAAATAAAAGCCTACTCCTGAATCTTCCTATGCACGAGAGCATATACTTTGGCTTTTATTTGAGTTGTATTTCTGTCACTTTCCACTGAGGGTCTTGGTCTACACTTAATTTGTTACTAAACTTATTAGGATATAGAGAGTTTTAAAAATTTCTTCATGTAACTTTTTCTGATTGAAGCAGTGTGGTTATTCCTCCCCAGAGGATCTCTTAGGCCTTATGTTCATTTCCTTTTGCCTATACACAATCTAAAGTTTTTTCTTTCTTTCTTTCTTTCTTTTTTTTTTTTTTGTCTTTTTACCATTTCTAAGGCTGCTCCCGTGGCATACGGAGGTTCCCAGGCTAGGGGTCTAATGGGAGCTGTAGCCACTGGCCTACGCCACAGCCACAGCAATGTGGGATCCGAGCCGCATCTGCAACCTACACCACAGCTCACGGCAACGCTGCATCCTTAACCCACTGAGTAAGGCCAGGGATCGAACCCGAAACCTCATGGTTCCTAGTTGGATTCATTAACCACTGAGCCACGATGGGAACTCCCACAATCTAAAGATTTTTAAATGTACTTCTTTAGTTGCCTGAATGTTCTTACACACTTGTCCTATCCTTTCAATTCATATCAGGTAGCAGGGACTGCGATGAACATGTTTTTATAATACCCAGCAAAGTGCTGCTTGCTGTAAGAAGCTAAGAAACGGCAAGAAAAGACAGTCATTCTTCCTATAGTTTTGTGCAAAAGCCTTCTTGCCTCTTCCTCAGAGCTGTCCTTTTTTTTTTTTTTTTTTTTTTTAATGGCCGTACCTATGCCATATGGAAGTTCCCAGGCTAGGGGTCGAATCAGAGCTACAGCTGCCAGCCTACACCACAGCCATGGCAATGCTGGACTCGACGCTGCAGCTTGTAGACATACAGGATCCTTAACCCACTGAACAAGGCCAGGGATTGAATCCGCATCCCGATGGACACCATGTTGGGTTCTTAACCTGCTGAGCCACAATGGGAGCTCTGAGCTGTCCTTTTCTAGGAAGACATGAGTTCCTGTTGGTGCTAGTACCTTTGGCCTGGGGAAGAAAGTGCTTTTCTTCTCCCATCCTCTTTGAAGGGGTTTCCCCACTACTGTCCATTCATGATGTGGGGTCCATCAGAGCATCATACAGCATCAGCAGAAAAGCCCTAGTGTGAGGGAAGAGCAGGCACTGCTCACCTCTGGGAAGGGCTGTGGCACAAGTGAGCATCACAGAAGGCTGACAGCTTTGGGCTCTGCCAGCTGGGATTATTTGCCAACCTTCCAAGGGATGTGAGTGGGAACAGTGCCACAGGCCAGACTGGATTCTTTACGACTGTGTGTTCACTGGTGGAAAACACTTCTGAGGCAGATGATTGAAATGGAGACTAGATGTGCCTCTGCCGCCTAAATAAAAGCCTTCCCAGGTAGGCCATTCAAACTCAATTAAGAGCAGCAAACAGGATCCATCAGAGCCGTGGCTACAACCCCTGTCACAGAGAATGAACGGTGAGTGGTCCAAATGGATGGGGGCGCCAAGTGGCACCTCATTTACAGTGGGAGCTCAGCCGTTTACACTCTTTGCTGCTTCGCTGGAACAAGGAAAGACATTAGGATGAAGGATAATGTGCTATGGATACATAAAGATGAAAGAGAGGGGGATGGAGGAAATGTCACTTATTTGAAGGTCTCCTTTAGGCTGCTCCATCCTCTCTTATCCCTGCAAGCACACTTTACAGTGTTCGAACCTTCATGGCCTACTCCGGAGCTCAAGGTACTCAGGCTTTTCTGGTTTCTTGTCGAGCCCAGACACGTGAAACCAGCACTTCCATCTGAAAGGGCATAACTGGTGCATTTTACTGTCTCTACTGAGAAAAGAGGATGGATGTATCAAACCTCTGCATTATGGGTAGAACTGTGTCCCTTTAAAAGACACATTGAAGTCTTAAACCCCGGGACCATGAATGTGACCTTATTGGAAATGGAGTCTCTGTAGAGGCAGTCAGGAGAAACTGAGGTGACACAGAGTTCGGCTGGGCCTAATCCAGAGTGTTGGTGTCTGTATGGGAGAGGAAGACACAGGGAGAGCATGTGACATCAGAGCAGACTGGGGTGATGTGTCTACAGGCCAAAAACCACCAAGAGTTGCCGCCACCCTGGAGGGTAAAAGAAAGGTGTGGGCAGGTTCTGCCCCGCAACCTTCAGAGAGAGGGTAGCCTTGCTGACACCTTGATGTTGAAGTTCTAGAGCAAATTCCTCTTGCACTGAGCTATCAGGCTGGCAGTAATTTGATGACAGCAGCCCTGGGAACCTAATACACCCTGGTGAAAAGTAAGTGCACAACACTGTGAAACCTGCCCCACAGATAACAAGGTCGCCGAGAGCCGTCCCAAATAGTCAGAGTCAACGATGCCATCTTCCTTAGAGGAGGTTCAGCTGGCCTAGATGTGGCTGCAAGTTGTGCCCCAAGACGTCGGGGTAGGGGCGAGGCTGCTTTGAGGCCAGGAGCCGCACCCATTCTACTTCACATCCCTCCTTTGTACCTGACCCCAGAAGTGCCTGATAAAGGGTGGACGTGTGAATGAATTAACAGGAGAATGTGTATCAGATGAGAGATTGGCATTATTTTACGACATCTTTAAGTGAGTACCATCACCTTCCATTAATACAGAACAGACCAGGTGTCCTCACTGGAGAAATCCACTCTTAGGCATCGAAAGACATAACCTTAGGGCTTTTTTGAGATCGAATTTGGTCCCTGGAGCCCAGTGTGGCAGAAATGGCAGATGTGACTAGTAACACCTTTTTATTTTATTATTATTATTTATTTTTTTTTTGTCTTTTTGCCATTTCCTGGGCCGCTCCTGAGGCATATGGAGGTTCCTGGGCTAGGGGTCTAATCGAAGCTGTAGCCACCGGCCTACGCCAGAGCCACAGCAACACGGGATCCGAGCCGCGTCTGCAACCTACACACAGCTCACGGCAACGCCGGATCCTCCAACCCACTGAGCAAGGGCAGGGACCGAACCCGCAACCTCATGGTTCCTAGTCGGATTCGTTAACCACTGCACCACAATGGGAACTCCCATTATTTTATTATTTTTTTAAATATCCAGCTGATATTGCAATTCTGCAACTCAGATGTGACCACAGTTTCTTAACTTTCAGGGCAAGGTGTATTACTCTCCATTTAAAATCAGCCCATCCAAAATGATAGCTTGCTGTTTTGAGCATGAGTTCATCTTAAATACCTTTGGAGACGCTAGGTAAAGAGTGCCATCACCAGCAACAACCACTAAATGAAATAATACCAGATGAAAAATCAGTCACACTGGTCTCCTAGAAGTAAATAGAACACATGAGGGGTGTCATTTGCCGAAACCCCAGAATTGAAGTACCTTTTAATGTTGAATGTGAAAGTCTTTTATAAACTACAAAGGGCTATAAAGTAGGTATTATGCTTATTATTTTCCTGTTCTATATCCTTGATTAAATGACAAACCCATGGAGTTTCCTGTAAGCTCAGCCGGTTAAGCTCAGCTGGTGTTTTCACTGCTGTGACACAGGTTCAATACCGGGCCTGGGAATTTCTGCATGCATTGGGCATGGCCAAAAAAAAAAAAAAAAAAGGAAAGAAAAAAGACAAACCCAAAGACTCAGTAACCAACCTTTTTACTTTTCTGAACCACAATTTCCTTATCCAAATGAGGGAATTAGTTACTATCCCAGGGTCCCAGCTAAATCCATTTGTTTTCCTTTGACTCTGATTTGTTAGCAAGGGTGTATATATATATATGTATGTTCCTAAAATATGGGGATATATTTGGTGACTCTACTGGTATATAATATTAAATTATTTTGCATAAGTTTTTCAGAATAGATTTTGTATAATATAGAAGAACAAAGTTTTTTTGAGAAGTAAAATAAGAGGGAAAGTAGGACATGAGAAAATATAACAAGAAGCACTTAGGAGAATATATCCATCATAATAATTAAAATCCAATTTACCTGGAAACGAGAGGAAGAGTGTGTTTATGATTAATATATTTTGTGCTTATTGCAAAGAAAATTTTAAAAAAACAGAGAAGCAAAAGCTGCCTTTAAATGCAGTTAGAAACCCTAGCTGCCTTTTATTTTTTTATCTTTTGTCTTTTTAGGGCCGCACCTGGGGCATATGGAGGTTCCCAGGCTAGGGGTCCAATCGGAGCTGTAGCTGCCAGCCTACACCACAGCCACAGCAAAGGGGGATCCGAGCTGTGTCTGCAACCTACACCACAGCTCATGGCAACGCCAGATCCTTAACCCGCTGAGAAGGGCTAGGGATCGAACCCTTGTCCTCATGGGTACTCATCAGGTTCTGGTTTGTTAACCACAGAGCAACAGAGGGAACTCCCCTAGCTGCCTTTTAAATGTAAATGGCAACCTTAATTTTTTGCTGTGTAAAATAACAGCTTTTTCTTCAAGTTATAATTGTATAAAGCAAACATCATAGGAAAAAAATGACCATTGTTTTTTTTTTTTTTTTGGAAGCAACAACTTTGACTAAAATGCCCCCTTGATATTCCGGAAACCTGCCAGAATGCTGGGAAGAACGGGTAGAAAGAAATACAAAAGTCAGGAAATAATCTAGTTTTTAATTCAACAGAATCAATGTTTCTTGTGTATTTTTATTTGCTTTTTTAAAGACAGTCGGCTTTTGGTTTTAGTGTGTGTCTAGCCTTGAAATCAGCTCTGCAGAGAAATTCCTGGTTCTGCGGAGGGTCCACCAGGGTGACCTTGAACCATAGGTCCCAGGCCCCCAAATGTGGGCAAGACAACACAGCCCCTAGGAACCTCTCGGGTGAGTGGTCTTGAGACACAGGGGGAAACTTGATGAGCAGCAGGGATTCTCAACTCTAAAGATGACAAATCCCTACCCTGGCCTGAGCTGATGGAAATGAGGCAAACACAAGCAAACTAAAAACCAAAAATCTGTCATATTTCCCCATAACTTCCTTTAGATCTTAGTCCTTACATGTGGTAAAAAGAATTTTAAAAAATATTTTAAGTAGTTCCCGTCATGGCTCAGTGGTTAACGAACCTGACTAGTATCCATGAGGACATGGGTTCGATCCCTGGCCTCGCTGAGTGGTTTAAGGATCTGGCGTTGCTGTGAGCTGCGGTGTAGGTCGCAGATGCCGCTTGGATTCTGCGTTGCTGTGGCTGTTGTGAGGGTGCAGCTCCGATTCGAGTCCTGGCCTGGAAACCTCCATATGCCACAGATATGGCCTTAAAAAAACAAAAGACAAAAAAAAATTTTTTTTTAAGAACTGTGTCACAAGAGCTGTGAAAGTACTTATATCCCTTGCTCACAAAATTCTGCTTCTAGATAGCTGTCTTAGGAAAATAATCATATTATCAAAAGTGATTTATAAATATGTTGGCTGAAGCATTATTTATAATATAGAAAAAGTTGGAAACAAAATCCATGTACAAAAATAAGAAAATGGTTAAATAAATCATAGTCCATCTATGTGACGAATGCTGTATACATATTTACAAATCATATTTTCAGAGAGAGTTGTTGATAAAGGAAAATGCCCAGCATTGAAAAAGGCAGATTCACAGTGAAATAGTCCACATAGTTATAATTTTAAATGTGTAAGTTTGTCTATGTATATGTATAGAAAACAGTTGAAAAGAACTACACCAAAATGTTAACTCATTATCTCTCGAGGCAGGATTATGAGGTTACAAGCGATTGTTTCTGGTTATTTACATTTTCTAGTATTTTAAGATTTTCCTACAGTGAGCCTGTATTACTTTTTAATGTCAGAAATATTAATTTTAAGGTTCTTATATTTATGTATATTCCTTTAAAATGATAAACTCTTCCTCCATAAGTCAGAAACCTGGACACCGAGGAGTTCTTATTATGGTGCAGTGGGTTAGGAACCTGAGTGCAGTGGCTTGGGTCACTTCGAAGGCTCGGGTTCTATCCCTGGCCTGCTACATTTGGTTAAAAGAATCCAGCATTGCTGCAGCTTGGATTCAGTCACTGGCCTGGGAACTTCCATATGCCATGGGCGCAGCCATTGAAGAAAGAAGAAAAAGAAACATGGACACCAAGTTTTGGCTTTAATGTAGTGAGCTGGAGAATTATGATTAAATACTATTTCAGGAGTTCCCGTCGTGGCGCAGTGGTTAACGAATCCGACTAGGAACCATGAGGTTGCGGGTTCGGTCCCTGCCCTTGCTCAGTGGGTTGGAGGATCCGGCGTTGCCGTGAGCTGTGGTGTAGGTTGCAGACGCGGCTCGGATCCCACGTTGCTGTGGCTCTGGCGTAGGCCGGTGGCTACAGCTCCGATTCAACCCCTGGCCTGGGAACCTCCATATGCCGCGGAAGCGGCCCAAGAAATAGCAACAACAACAACAACAAAAAGACAAAAGACAAAAAAAAATACTATTTCATTGATGACTCAGTTAATGAACGAATATTTATAGAGCCCATGTGAGTCACTCGACCAATGCTTATCTACCCCCTTTTATGTGCTGGCCATTGAATGCATGCCCAAAATGAAATCATGCCCATCTTGTCTGGATAATGATGGCAAGAAGATCCTGTTATGGGTACTCGTGAATGTCACATATCACTGAGGAATGAGACATGCCTAAAGGTTGGGCACATTTGCCCAAGCAAACTGCCAAGGAATCTAAGCCTTGCCCAAGTGTGTAAGACCCAGGCTCACCTTCTCGCCCAGCCTCACTGAAGCGTGGAGGCAAAGTTTTTGCAAGTTCCCATCATGATTTCCTGGATGCCTCATTTTCTGTTGTTTTGTCTCGGAAGGAAGTTCGGTTAGTCCAAGAGGCTTGGTTTGTTATACGGCTGTACAGCTCTGGACTTTCATAGCCTTCTCTTTAAGCGCTGACAACTTGATACTTTGATCAATGGTTGTTATATTTCTCTGTATGTTAGTTGGACAGGCTGATGATTTCCAAAGTCAATCCCTTCTCCTCTCCCTTTCTCTCTCCAGTTTACACATTTCTGTTTTCCAATTGCTTTATCTACGTCTTCTAAGTATCTCAAAGTAGGAAAAAGCAGGGGCCCTGGAATTCTCCTGCCCAGTCCCTGAACAGTCGTCAGGGCTGGCTGTGCCCTTGTGTCATAGAGGACTGCTGTATGACGCCGGTGGCCTGTGTTCAGGACGTGTTGCCAAGGTCACTATAGTTTGTTAACAGGCAGCTGCCACTGGAAAGCATGCGCCTGACTGGCAACATTTCCCCACTGTTGCAGAGAGCCTCTGAGTGGCAGGGAGGGATCTAAGCAGGTGGTTTCTGCTGCAAAAGCCACCCTCCCTGGATGTGCCTTCTTCCCACTGTGGCCTTTCCCAGGCCTGGCATGTGGCTTTCCCAGACACTCAGAGAGGCCACGTGCCCATTCACATGGCAGCAGCGTGCCTGGTGATCACACTGCACATCCCAGGTCTTTACCTGTAAAGTGGCTGTTTTCCCAACCCTTCCCTGCTCTTGAGAAAATGAGAGTCATTGGCAGAGATAAACATTTAAGCCTCGCTGGGAGATTTCCTGGCCCAGTGGGTTAAGAAGTGACTTTGGGATGGGGTGAAGGGGGAAGGAGTTCCCGTTGTGGCTCAGCTAGTTATGAAGCTGACTAGTACCCATGAGGATGCAGATTCGATCCCTGGCCTCACTCAGTGGGCTAAGGATGCCACATTGCTGTAGCCGAGGTGTAGGCTGGCAGCTGCAGCTCAGATTTGACCCCTAGCCTGGGCACTTCTATATGCTGCAGGTGCAGCCCTAAAAAGCAAAAATAAATAAATAAATAAAATGCCATCTCTATTTTTTGTGAGCTTCATGTTTTTAAAAACATGTGCTTAAACTTCTCAAGCCTCAGTTTCCTCACGGGAGGCAGGGGGCATGTGACAGCTAAGTGTTGCCCTCTGACCCCCTGCCTGGCTCATAGGAATCGCTCATTAAAGGGCAGCGCTGACAGATATTACACGTTCCTTACATGACGAGGTTCCCACGTAAGGATTGTGGGTGCGCGCAGGAGTCTGCCGTGTGTGCGAAAGGAGGGTGCAGTTGATGAGACTGACTTCCAGAGTTGCCGGAGTTCAACTTGTTTTTCCTTATGAAAATGCGAATGTGCCAACATCTCTTCTATATCACATGGGGAGGAGACTTAGCTTTTTCTTTCAGTTTTTCATCAGTTGAAAGAAAAGCTCTGGTGGCAGTGAGCCGTTGTGGAGGTCTGTCTGTGAGCTGGGCTGAAAGTACAAACCAGCGGGACAGTGAAATTTTGTGTGTTCCTTAAGTAAGCCCTCCTCCCGCTGCACTAGTAAGGTGATGTTCATTCCGACCCAGCCCCTCCATTCGTGTTTTGCTTTGTTTCTTCTCTTTCCAAGTAAAAGTATCTTTAACAGTGGTTCAACTGTTCAGAAATAGAACAACTATGAGACGACTTTTAAAGGATATGAACTAATACTAATCACATAATATGTAATAATCACACATCTATATATGGCACCTATTAGCACGGCCACCGTGAAATCCCATCTCTCTTTGAGAAAGTAACCGTTCTAGAGAGTGGGGTTCTGGACCATTGAGAGCTTGACCTTCAAAGCAAAAGAATGAGGAGTGAAGGAAGAAAAGGAAGGGAAAAGAAAGGAAAGGAAAGACATTTTGAGCAGAAAACTTTCTAACGTGTAATTCAGAGTTCCTGTCGTGGTGCAGTGGAAATGAACGCGACTAGGAACCATGAGGTTGCAGGTTCCATCCCTAGCCTCGCTTGGTGGGTTAAGGATCTGGTGTTGCCCTGAGCTGTGGTGTAGGTCGAAGATCCCGCATTGCTGTGACTGTGGTGTAGGCTCGTCGCAACAGCTCCGATTAGACCCCTAGCCTGGGAACCTCCATATGATGTGGGTGCTGCCCCCCAAAAAGGCAATTCAACCTCTCCAGCTTTCTGAAAGAGTCTGGAGGCTTTATTTAACATCTTTTTTTCTTTTCTTGGTCCTGACATTGTCATAATGAGAACCCGTTCTGATATTATTGTATAATAAAGTCCTGTGCTTAGGCAGTGGAGGTAGATGGGTATATATGCAGACATACTAGGAGGTCCTACGTTACTGGGCCTTCTAGAATTCTTCTGTCTGCTTTTTACACTTTTCTATTTCCTCCCTTCTTTAGGGTGTCAGCAGTTACTTCTTGCTAATATGCCTGTCTATAGGAAACCCTCTCCCTACTTCTCATTTTCTATTTCTAAAGTACTCTGGGCATGAACTTGAGAAAATCACAGTGATTAGGGCTGTGTGTACAATAAACATGACTACTTTTTGAGTCTGGGCCTAAGGGCCATTTCTCCTACGAGAAAAGTATATGTGTAAGAAAATTATTTCTCAAGTTTTGTTTTAATTTTTAGAATGTCTTGTTTCTAAACTGTTTTCTGGATAAATGAGGTGATGCAAAAACTCAGTTCTGTGTAAATAGAAAACATAGAAAGTGTTAGCGACCTACCCACTCCGGCCCCTGCCAGTTGTACAAGGTTGGTTATCAGTTAACCAAATGCTTATATTCAGATAATATATGTCTTCAGTGCCCTGAAGTTCTGAAAATTTTAATAGCTCTGTGGATTGAACTGACATGAGAGAAAAATATTTCAAGTCTCCTTCAGTCATTTTTATGCTCATAAAAGTATTCTCAATATATCCAAGGCAATTTTTGATCACAGAGAAATAATATCCTCAGAAATCTCAGGTGCCATCTCCCTACTGGAGACACTTTCTTCCTTTCCCGATTGTTTTACAAGATGCATTTCCATGGCTGGCCATTTCTGTTTAGGATTCTGTTGGTCAAAAACATAATCTAGACAGCAGCCATGGCTTCAGGCTTTCCTGGCAGAAAGTGTAGTGAGTACTCAAAGTCAGGGGTTAGGAGCAGTTAGTCACCAAACACCATCACATTCAACTGTGCAAAGCTCCTACTGTACCCCCCTGGCCTGTTCCTTCCTGTGTGGATTGGGACCCAGAGCAGATTGTGGCTGGCTGGCCTTCCAGAAAGATCCACGCACTGGTCCCTGGACCCCAGGAGGCCTCTGGTACCCTGACTGTTTATATTAGCTATCATGCACACAGCAGTCATGTGGTACCCTTTGCAGTCAGCAAGTTTATCTTGTGTTAAAATTTTACCAATAGAAACGAAGCAGTGTTTACCCCCGTTTGATGGCAAGTCATGTGCAAATAGCACCTGTGAACATTTTCAGCACACATGCTGGACCACCCCCCCTTTCCTATTTCCCGTTGCGACGCCTGTCGGTGGGAAAGCCAGAAATGGTCAAATCTTTGGCGAGTGTTAAAATATTCACCAGAAATGGTTCACAGTCACTGCTGTCAAGGTGCCTGGGAGTTCTCCTTGTCACCATCAGAGCACGTTCATCCATTGACTGTAGACATTCATCTCAGCACCTAGCTGGAAACCCCGAATGCTGTTAACAGGTATTTCTGCCCAGTAACAAGAAGCCTCTATATTTAGAATTTTTTTTTAATGTGTTAGAATTTAAAAGGATTTTAAAAATTGGAGTTCATCATACTTTCCAACCTCTTTATTTCATATTTGTGGATCAGTCACAGTGTGCTAAGCACTCTTCTAAGTGCTTTGAAACATGAACTCATTTAATTCTCATAATCACTTAGTAAGATAAGTACCATCACCCTAGTTTGCATTTATGTAAATGGAGGCACAAAGAGATGAAGTCGTGTGTCCAAGGCCACACTACTAGTAAGTGATGGAGCAAGTGAGTTGAACCCAGGACCCAAGTGGGGCAAGTGCAGAAACACCACACCATGCAGCCTGCCCTGCTGACGCTGTCCTAGTGTGTCAACAAAGTGAACCAAAGTGGATTTTAAAAAATATCTGCTGTATTAGCTTGTTAGGGCTGTCACAAAAAGGTACCACAGACTAAGCAACTTAAACAACAGAAATTTACTTACAATTCTGGAGGCTAGAAGTTTAAGATCAGTGTCAGCAGGGCTGGTTCCTTCAAGGCCGCCCTCCTTGGTCTGTAGATGGCCGCCTCCTCCCTGTGTCCTTACATGGTCTCCCTCTGAGTCTGTGTCCTCATTTCCTCTTCTTGGGAGGATTCTAGTCATATTGGATCTGGGCCCACCCTAATGACCTCATTTTAACTTAATTACCTCTTTTAAAACCTCATCCCAAATACAGTCCCACTCTGAGGTCCTGAAGGTTAGGACTTCAGTATATAAATATGGGGTGGGGGGGCACAGCTTAGCCTGTAGCATCTACAAAATGGCCAAAATATTTTAGCAATTATGCAAAATGTCAAAATGAGCTCTGTGTTCTTTAAAAAGAGACAGTACTCAAATGGACATTTATTTGAATGACAAAATTGAGACGGCACTTTTTTTTTTTTTCTGGATGATTGGTTTGACAAGTCTCTCCAATTTGAAGTGGATACTATGATGATGAGACATAGTGCCGAAACCACTATTTAGTCTGACTTCTTCCCTATCTCTTCTTATACCAAGTATGAGAATGTGGGGAACTATTCACCAATCTTTTATATCCATCCATCCATCATCTATGCATCATCTATTCATCTATCATCTATTCACCCATCCATCCATCCATCCTTCATCTATTCATTGATCCATCCATCCATCCATCTATGATCTATCTATCCATCCATCCATCATCTATTCACCCATCCATGCATCCATTTACCCATCTATCTATCATCTCAGTGGACCATAGATTGAGGAGTGAAGTAGTCCATCTTGTTAGTTAACTGCATTTAGGGCAGGTCTTTAAAAAGACTTCATTTTAGCTTTCTCATCATAAAATGTGACTTTTAAGTTAATTATAGAACACATGAAATCATGTAGAGGGAAGGAGCTTTATGGCAAGAAATGTAAGGTAAGCCATTTTTTACGACTAGACGTAAATTCCTGGCTATAGTGAAAAATCACAAATATGTGGAAAGAATAGGTACACGTACATGTAAATGTGAGATATTCATCTTACAGTGTCCAGCATGTAACGGATGGTTAAAAATATTAAGAAAAGGAAGGAAGGAGTTCCTTAGTGGTTCAGTAGGTTAAGGATATAGTGTTGTCACTGCTGTGGCTCTGGTCACTGCTGTGGCATGGGTTCCATCCCTGGCTTGGGAATTTCTGCATGCTGTGGGTGCAGCCAAAAATAAAAAAATAAAAAAGGGAAGGCAGGAAGAAAGGAAAGAAGGAGGGAAGAAGGAAGGAGGGAGGGAGGAGAGTGGGGGAAGGAAGGCATCAGGTCCCAGCTTTTCCTAACAGATGGCATAAATGGATACCAGCGATGATGTAAGTCTCTGCAGTGATTAATCACATGAACACTATAATTTTACTTCTCATACAAGAGCAATATTATCCAGCCTCTCCTAGTTCCAGTTCTAATTCTTCAAGTAGAGCACGTCTGTCTTAGCTGTGTTCATCATTTCTGCAACTACTATTCATAGCAGCGGAAGTGCTGTCTAAACAAAGTCTAAAGTGCTCACAAGTATTAGTGTCGGCGCTGGCCATTCCTTTCCCTTCTTTTGTTTTTACATCCCAGAAAGCTAGAAACAAACTGGGCACTAGTGAAGTGAAGTTGCCAGCATAACGTCGAATAAACTACAGCAATCTTTTGACAAACCCGATGTTGTGAAAATGTGGCTTTGTCTTTGTGTATTAAAATTCAAAATACATGACCTTTTAGCAAATGCTGGACTTGGTTCAGCCTCCTTGGCAATGATGACTTTCCTTTTCCTTGGGTTATGTGTGTCAAGATTGGGGAACTTCTCCCTTCAATGAATGGACAGAAATGTGCTCTTAAGTTTCTCAGTATTTTGAGGAATGGGTTGGTGGTCACAGGGATGGATTATATAGTATTCTTCACAATTATTCCTTTTTTCTTCTTAAAAGGATTATACATTTTTACCCATGCCAGGCCTCCTTTACCGGTAGAGTATTCTTCCCTGCCTTGTTGTCAGGCTTGGTCCTGTGATTCACTTGGAATGACATGTAAGTAGACATAATATATGTTATTATGAGCAGATGCTTTAAATGTGATTGTGTGGTTCACTTTGATCTCTTGCCTTTCTGTCCATTGCCAAGAGAGCAGCATATTCCACATAGGGACCACTTCTTCAGCTGCCTTCTAGGGTAAGAAAACACAAGGGATGGAGCCACAGCTAACCCATAGCCTCCATATATCATGAGTGAGAAATAAATCATTGACAGAAGCTACTGAGATCTGGCGTTGGTTGTTATGTACTGATGCTGGCTAATACCGTTGCATGAGATTTTGTGGAGATTTGCACAAATGAAACAAGGAAGAATATGAATGCAAGAAGATATTACATTTCAAATCAGTAAGGACTAGTTTATAAACATTAAAGAACTTATAGTTTACATTGCATAACATTTGTTGAAGAATCTTAGAAAATCAGGAGGTCCCACTGTGACTCAGCAGTTAAGAACCCCACTGGTATCCATGAGGCTGTGGGTTTGATCCCTGGCCTTGCTCAGTGGGTCAAGGATCCGACATTGCCTCAGGCTGCAGTGTGGGTCACAGATGCGGCTTGGATCCTGAGTTGCTGTAGCTGTGGCATAGGTCGGAAGCGCAGCTGCAGGTCTGATTTGACCCCTAACCTGGGAACTTCCATATGCCACAGGTGTGGCCGTAAAAAAAGGAAAATAAAAATGTCAAGAAGGTTTGCAGGCCTCTTGCATTTTGTAATTAACATTCTCTTGCCTTTCTGCTCTGCCTATTGAGTGTTTTGGGTTTATTGTCCTTGAGATTGATTCAGACCCACTCCGATCACCTCCTTTTCTGCTCTGCCCCCCATGCCTGTGCACAGAAGACCTTGATGCTTGTTCTTGAAAGACGGTCATTGGAGGACAGTGACTCTAGAGAACATGCTGTTTGAAATCTAGAAATGGGTGGATCCAGATAGTGTTTGATACACGATCAGTGTTCCCTGAAAGTAAGCTCAGAACTTAATTCATATAGTGTAAGGTAGAAAAGAGGATTCACTGCTGCATACTCGTCCCTTCCCCGCTGACTTTCTCTCCTACCAGAATCCCGCATCTCGAAGGTGACCTGTCATACAGTTCCCGGTGCCAGCCACGCAGCTGCTCATGGAGACTCTAGGCAGCTGTGAAAGACTCCTGATACCAGGAGCTGGCGCAGCCATCTTGTGAGTGCGAGGAGACAAGACTGAAGACAAAAGCCAATGATGCTGAGGCTGGAGATGCAGAAAGGTGGCGAGAACCCGGCTCCTTAGTATCAGCGTTAAACCTCTATGCTAATTGAGCCTTGAACCGCTTGGCCTCCAAACCTCCTGTTCTACGACATAATAGACACCTTTTTGTTTAGGCCCCTTGGCCAGGTTTTCTGTTCACTAAGGCTGTGGACACCCAGAAGGATACTTTGACCTTTTGCCCTTTTACAAATTGATTCCATGCTGGTCTGGATCTCACAGAAGACAAAGATGGACTCTCTGCTGTAGGCATCTGTGGTCTCTATGAAGAAATAATGAACTACATGAGGGCAGGATCCACACTTTCTGTTACTTTGCTTTGTCTATAACATGCAGGTCCTCATGGGCACCTGAGAGTAGCAGTTGCTTACTTGTCATAAAATAGTTGTTCAACGCATGAATATTTACCGTTGAGACTGTAAAAATGCTCCTACAAAGAAGCAGCCTAACCCCCTTGGAGGGTGACAGTACTCAGGGGAGTCCCAATTCTGCCCTCCCTGACCCAGGCTGAATCTCCTAGGGAACGAGGCTGTCACCAGTCTTGTGAAGCCAGTCCTACCTGGGTGGCAAGAAGTTTACTTTCCTGCCTCTGCTCTGGTGGAGGTGTGCCCTCCCCTTGTGTCAGTAAATTTCATAAATATAACATAGTAAATATGTTTCAATTCAATAAATTAAATATTTGGTAAATTAAATATAATAAGTAATGATCAATGTCCCACTTATCCCCAATAATCATTTTAGGTTTATACCTTCTCTGTTACAGGTATTAAAAGAATCCAGGGATGTCTGAAGCTGCCTTTTCCCCGCTAACCTGTATGCTTTGTGAAGGCAACACCCACATCTGCCTGGTTCACTGTTGGGTCCCTGAGTTCCTGTCCTGTTGTGGGTGCTAAACACATACATAGAGTTAAATAAATGCCCAGCCGTAGTATAGTGAGGGGCCCAAAGCTATGAGCAGGTCAGCCCATATCAGGGCCTGGCAGGGACTCCCTAAGTGAACGCTCTGGGCTTTCAAGAAGACCTCACTATGGATGAGTTAGTGCATTGTTGGCAAAAGGCCCTCACTGAAATCTCCCCATAAATTTGTTGTAGAAAAGGACACGTGGACAGTTAATGTTAACAAGGACAGGAATCCATTACATGAATAAGACCTTTCAGACATTAATTGATTGAATCCTCCCAACTGCCCTGTAGGTTCCATGGCTGACAGCCTCTAAGATGTTCCCTGGTGGTCCTCACCTGCTGGCATCCACTCCCTTGTGTAATCCTGCCCCTAAGTGTGGGTGAGACTCATAGACTCACCTGCAGTGGATAGAGTGTGGCCGAAGTAATGGCATGTCACCTGCAGGATGACATTATAAAACTGGCTTCCATCCTGGGAGCTTCAGCTGCCATGCTATGAACTGCCCTGTCAGGAGGCCTGTGTGGCAAAGGACTGAGGGGGCCCCCTCACCAATAGCCAGTCCAGGAATTGGGACCCTTAGTCCCATAGCCTGCAAGAAATGGCATCCTGCCAATAGCCGCATGCATGGATTTGGAAGAGGCGCCTCCCCCAGTCAAACCTGCAGATGGGACTGCAGCCCCAGATGATAGTTGCCTGCAATCTCCTAGACACCTCCAGCCAGAAGCTCCCAACAAAGTCATGCCTGGATTCGTAACCCACAGACACTGCAAGATAATGAATGATGATTGTTTTAAGCTTCTAGGTTTTGGGGTACTTTCTTATGCAGCATAGATAAGTAATAGTAGCACTAGGTACTAGTATAATTTGCTCTTTATGGAAGAGGAGACTGAGGTTCAGAGAGGATGGGAAGTGATAGAGCCAGGCTGTGGGCCAACACAGTCTGACCTCAGAGGCTACATGATTAATGACTGGGGTCAGTTTCAGATGGCATTAAACACATCACTACTGTTCAGCCAGACTGTGCAGAATCTTAATGTCCCCAGACTTTGGAAAAGCTAGAATACATTTCCTCCCAAGTCAGGTAACATTTTTAGAAAGCTACCACGGGGAAAAATTATAGATCAGGCAAGCAATGATAGAGCATTATCATTCCATTTCTAACAAAGATGTCTCCTGGTCCCCCTTTTCAAAAGGGATCACTCTCAGCAGTTGTTGTTGTTGTTTTTTCTTTTCTTTCCTCTTTATTGTAATTAATTAATGAATTAATTAATTTGCTTCTTAGGGCCACACCTGAGGCATATGGAGATTCCCAGGCTAGGGGTCAAATCGAAGCTGTAGCTGCTGGCCTACACCACAGCCACAGCAACACAGGATCCGAGCCAGGTCTGTGACCTACACCTTGGCTCATGGCAACTCTGGATCCTTAACCCACTAAGCAAGTCCAGGGATCGAACCTGCAACCTCATGGTTACTAGTCAGATTCATTTCCACTGCGCTGCAGTGGGAACTCCCTCTTTTCTTTTTACAGCCACACCTGTAGCATATGAAGTTCCTGAGCTAGGGGTTGGATCAGAGCTGTAGCTGCTGACCACAGCCACAGCCACAGCCACAGCAATGCCAGATCTGAGCCACATCTGCGATGCACACTGCAACTCAAGGCATTGCTGGATTCTTAACCCAGTGGCAGGGCCAGAATCAAACCCGAATCCTCACAGAGACAATGTTCGGTTCTTAACCTGCTGAGTCACAATGGGGCCTCCTCGGCAGTTTCTTCTGTCCTCTAACCCCCTCAAAATTATACAAAGTACAGCAAATGTGTGTATACAATTTTCTTTATGGGAATATAATTTGTAGTATATACATGCACATCCATATATGAACATTTGGGATCATGATCTGCACCTCCTAGCTGTTGCCGTGTAACAATTCACTCCAGAATGTAGAGATTTCCAGCAACAACGGTGTTGTCTTATCTCCTGTGCTTTCTGTGGGTTAGTAGGTGGGAAGGGCTCAGCTCGGCGGTCTAGCTTGTCACTGCCTGTGCAGCTGCCATCAGACGTGGACAGGGCCACTAGGGACTGACCAGGCATCCATCTCTCTCTGTTTGATCTTTCCATGTGTGCTAGTTTGGGCTCCCTCACAGCATGGTAACCTCAGGGCAGTCCGACTGCCCTCATAGCTGTGAAGTCTCTCAGATCATATGTTCTAGAGACGAGATAGAAGCAGCACCCCCTGTCATCATCTAGACTCAGATCACTCATTGTCATTTTTGCTCTATCTTGGTGGCCTGTCTGGTTTGCAGGGAACAAGGCATGGACCACACCTCCCAATGGAAAGAGTGTCACCAATTTTTCAATATACTTTAAAATATACTCACTCTAATGTGGCCTGAGTACATGCACTGAAGGGAAGCTTTAAAACACTGGGGGAAGAGAGAAGAAAAAAATATGAGAGCTGGTATTTCTTTGCTTTAATCCACTCCTTTTGTGCTGTTTTTGTACATATTCATATATGTATCAATCAATCAATTAATATATAAGGGCATTTGTTCAAAAGTTTTTTTACTAACAAGGTGCACAATTTAAAAACTTAGATATTCCTAAATACCTTGTTCAGAGCCTTGCTTTCTTTCCCTACTTATTGAAAAAAATCAAAGGTCCTCTATATAGAGATCTACCAATCAACCTTTAACCTTTTTAAAAACTGCTTCTTCGAGTTCTACTTTCTAGCCAGTCTCAATAATAGACCTTCAGGTGGAGTCCAGCTTTTCTGCTATTAGCAAGGCTGTCATGGACATGCTTGTGCAGTATGTCTTGGCATAATTTTGCAACTGCAGTCATAGGCTAAATTCAGGCAGTGAAATTCCTGGATCAGAGGTTGTAGACATTTAAAATTATGATTGATATTGCTAAATTGCTTTCAGAAGAATCTTAATATTAGCAAAATGACCACCAATTGACAGATCCCATATCAATATCTGCAGACACCTGTTTCTCTATATTTCTTCTTGACAGACACTAATTATTATCCAAGTTAACAATTTTTGACAATTAGGTGAAAAATGGTATCCTATTATCACTTGGGTCTGTGTCTTTTAATTTCCAGTGAAAGTGCTTATTGGACATTTGTGTTATTTTTTCTACAAACTGTCCATTCTTATTCTTTGTCTAATTTTTTATTGTGTTAGTCTGCTTTTTCTTTATAGATGTGTACTAGGTCTTTGTAATTTAATGAGATTATGTTTTCATGTGTGTCGCAAGTATTTTCTCTGGTTTGTCTTTTTTTTTTAATGTACTTTTACTACACAAAACTATGTCTTCTTTTATGGTATGAAATTTATAATTTTTAAATCTATGGCTTCCTTGCTAAAAAGGACTTCCCCAGGCAGAGGTGATCAATAAACACACTCATGATTTTTAAATCTTACAGTTTCAAATTTTATCATTAAGGGTTTTGTTTTGTTTTGTTTTTCCGAGCTGCACCCATGGCACATGGAAGTTCTCAAGCTAGGGGTCAAATTGGAGCTATAGCTGCAGGCCTACGCCACAGCCACAGCAACACAGGATCCAAGCCGCATCTGCGACCTACACCACAGCTCATGGCAATGCCGGATCCTTAACCCACTGAGTGACGCCAGGGATCCAACTCGAATCCATTTTGGATACTAGTCAGATTTGGGAACTATCTATCTTTAAGGCTTTTATCCACATGGAATTTATTGGGAGTAAAGAGTAAAATAAGGATCAACTTTAATTTATTTTTCCAAATGGCTCGCCAGTGGCTCTAGCACCATTTGTTAAGTAATTCCTCTTTTTACTACTTTCAAGCAACTCTTACTCCGTTAACCTGACCCCCTCTCTCTGAGTGTCTTAATTCTGGCCACTCTAGTAGATGATGACTTGTGACCTTGGTTTAGGGTAGAAGCTACTGTTTGGCTTTGGGGGAAGGAGAGACAGGTGAGAGGGCCCATGATACAAACTCTCACTACAAGCAGTTACATGCCCCCCACTCCTGGCCCCCAGCTCTGCTACCTGCACGCCCCATGCCTCTCAGAATGTTTCTGCTCTGTCTTATTGACAGTTCTTACCCATATGATCGTCTTTGGGATCAATGCGGCCGTGACGTTGATTTCACCGAGCACTTTAGGAGACTGCTCAGGAAAAGCTACCAATGAACAAAATGGAATTTGAAGCTGAAACACCTGGAAGACTTGGTATGGACTTGGCCCTGGTCTTGAAGAAGGTACAAGGCACTTTGTCCTGCGTCATGAATTCATTTGCCTTGGTGGGGTGGTGCGGTGTGGGGTGTGGGGCAGTGGGAGGAATCCTCAGGTGAGATGTCACTCCTGGCCTCTGTTGACAGAAGTTACAATTGAGCTGAAGGGATATGCACCTCACCTTTTTTTCTTTCTACTATTTTTTAGGGGGGCATATTGAAGGTCCCAGGTAGAGGTTGAATCAGAACTGCAGCTGCTGGTCTACGCCACAGCCACAGCAACACCAGATCTTTAACCCACTGAGTGAGGCCAGGGACCGAACCTGCATTCTCAGGGATACTAGTCAGGTTCTTAACCCACTGAGCCACCAAGGGAACTCTTACCTTTTTTTCAATTGCCTCACCTAGACTGCTTGGAAAACATTATGCTGGCTCTGGGATTCAGTTCCAACCAGCAGACAGCTGCTGGTGTCACTAGCATAGATATCTGCACTGGGACTGCCCAGGCCAGGACCCAAGCCAGCAGCCTGGGAGCCTCCTTGCCATACTTGAAAGGTACAAGCCGAGTAGACCAGCCCCTGCCTCCTGCAGAACAGTGAAGCCCTCCCCCTGAGCACAGGAGCCAGCCCAGCAAGCACAGGCAGCAGAATTGGGATCTGGGTTCTGAACCCAGATTCTCTGCCCCAGGCTTCCTTGCTCAGTGCCCAGTGGGTCCTAGGAGAGAGGGAAGAGCCCCAGGGGAAACCCCACCCTTGGGGCCTCCGCTCCACAGATAGGAAACAGAAGCAAGGCCACCCAGTTTAAAACCAATGCAAGATATCATGCTGGTGTTCCCATTGTGGCTCAGCAGGTTATGAATCAGAGTAGTATCCATGAGGCCTGAGGTTTGATCCCTGGCCTCATTCAGTGGGTTAAAGAATTTGGTGTTGCTGTGAGCTATGGTTGTAGGTTGAAGACACAGCTCAGATCTGGTGTTGCTGTGGCTGTGGTATAGGCCGGCAGCTTCAGCTCTGATTCTATTCCTAGCCCCGGGAACTTCCATATGCCATGGGTGCGGCCCTAAAAAGCCAAAAAAAAAAAAAAAAGATATCATGTTAATTAAAGGGGTCTGTAGACCCAAGACCTGGCTAGATTCAGATCCAGCAGTTAACCTAAATCAGATGGTGGAGAGCAAGATTTCATGTAAGTAAAGATATGACCCCGCAACGTGCAATTGAGCCGTTGAAGTGAATTTTTTTCCTAGGCTGCAGATATTTCCCGTCATAGATAACATGGTTTCTGACAGAGGAGCATGTGGGTGGGGCTGCCGACTTTTTTTTATTCACTTCAAAATCACTGCAATTTGCTGAAGAAGTTTGAATGATTCCAACTTTTTTTTTTTTTTTTTTTTTTAAGAAAAGCAGCTCTGAAATGAATGGCTTCATTGAGTCAAATCGCAGAAGAGCTCATGCCAGAAAGATCCCACTGCACCCCCAGGCCCCCAGCACCAGTTTTCCTCCTGGGTCACCTTGAAGACAGAGTTTGGTCCTTTCAATAGGGGATCCCTTTATTTCTTCATAGATACTCTAGCCCTGTCTTGCCAGGGAAATCACCTTTAGTTCACACAGCAGCCACTGAGCCAAGTGTTAAATGCAGGGCACCACGCTGCTGTCACCTCACGACTCTCAGGAGGAGGTGTATCCCTGGGCAGGTGGCTGGGGAGGGGCTCCCACTCACCTGTGTTGCTGAGGCCACAAAATGTGCCACCTCAAAGGACTCCAGTACCATTATAGGAGGTGACAGAAACTGTTTTGCAAAAAGAGAACCATAACTGTTTGGACCTTGAAAAGTTGAAGCGTCCCCTTTCCTCCTCAGGAGGCCACGCAAGTCTGAGGCAGGCGCCGGTGGGTCAGGGCAGCACCGAGCCACCAGGTCCCCAAGGTACCATGTTGCATTTCTCAATTTAACTTTGTTTAGTTTGGGGAAAACATTTTTTCGGTCCAGAAAGAAAAAAAAAAAAATCACTGTGGTTTCTCTCTCTTACCCCCACCCTCTATAATCGCCACTTGTAAGAAAGAGTTTCACCATGTTTCCCATAAAACCAAAAAAATGAGGATGCTGGGCAGACATTCTTTGTTTCTTTTATTCCCTGTCTCTCACCCACCCCCTCCCCAGCCCCTCTGCCCCAGGCAGGCCTGTCTGCCCACTGTCCCCACATACCCCTCATACAAGCTGGGCCCCAGCCAGGCCTTGCCCGGCCTTTCTCCTGGTCAGACTTCTTGTTCAGGAGGCCAGCTCAGCACCACCTCGCTAAGTAACCCTCTGCTAGGCAGGAGGCGGCCTGGGCCCTGGGTCTCCTGCCAGCCAGGGGAGCTCGCTGCTGGCCTCCTGGGCACCCTGATGAACCTGCCATCCCTTCCTCGAGAGTCCCTTCTCCCCGTGGTGCTCCTAACTCGTCACCACCATCACCTGGCCGCTACCCACTCCCGGGGGCCAGGAGCACAGCACAGTGTCATTCTGCCCCCGCCCCTTTGTAACTTGTCTGACGCCCCTTTGCGTGCGGGCATGCGGGCCAGCGCACCTCAGCCGCTGCTCTAAGGGATTTCTCGTGTCTTCCGGTTGCTTCCTGGTCGCCAGTCTTCTCCCCGTGGTTTGTTCTCGTCCTGGCACCCAAGTGCTGTTGGCTGACCCGTTCCCTCCTTTCTACTCCCTTCAACAGGGCAGGGCAGGGTGACTAGCTTGTTAGTCAAAGCCCCTGGATTCTCTGAGTGGTCCTGCTGCTGACTCACCAGGGGAGCGCGGATAAGCCACTTCCCTTTCTTACCCCCAGCCGCTCCAGCCTCCCCAGGCTCTCTGTACATCCTGAAACCACACGGCCAGACTGACCATAATGGCCTTTGTACGTGGGGTGACTGAACGCTTGCTTGTCTGGCTGTCACTCGGGAGAGCCACAGGGGGTGCTGCTCGTTGTTCTGGGTTTGCCCCTAGCAGGTTCTAGAATCCCAGGTGAAACCTGGGACAGGTGCAGGCTTTCCTTAGCCTATCGCCTCGTGGCTTGTGGAGACGGAACAACAGCAGCTTGGCTCAGCCTCTGCTGTTAGCTGTGCTTAGAGAGGGGGACAGGAAAGTCAGGCAGTCTCTCCCACATTTCTAACCCACGGGCAAAAATGATCAGGCAGAGCACTCAAGGGCCATCTGAGAAGTGGTAGGTGAGGCTGGGCAAAGCTGTCAGGGTGACAAGGAAGGCTCCTGTCTGCTTATTGTAAGTCCCAGCCTCAGACCTATACGTAGCCCACCCCGTTATCAAGCACTTGGCTGTTTGAAGTCTCTAAAACAACACCTGGCCAAGCCGATTAGGCTGGGCCCAGATGAAAGGCTAACAGAAGTTGGTTTGGCTCCAGAGGGCCTTAGCATCTTCTGAGAATGCAGTTGGTGGGGGCATTTGCATATAAGGCCTGCACTTGGGCCTGCCTCTCCCAGCCCTCTTGACTGAGATCCTTCTTCTGGGAAGGAATATCCCAGGTAGGCACAGAGCACCAGTGTGCAGTCTGCAACCACAATCAGGAATCAGCAGAAACAGAGCCACCCATGTTTGGCTCAGAAACCAGATACCAGGCGCTGGACAGGAATCTGCCCTTGGGAAGCTGTTGCTTAACCCTCCAGTTCCTCAGCTCCCTGCCTCCTTGACAGAGGCCAAGCCCAAGAGGGATCCAGGGCGAGGCTGGTGCCAGCTCATTCAGGGTTAGAGTAGGCTGGGAGGCCTGGGCAGACCTGCGGGGTGCCAGGCACTGGGCGGCAGCCCAGGCGTAGGCAGGTTCCTGCAGCTCCCATTTCCCGTTTCCCATGGAGAAGTGCAGGCTTCCATAGGCTCTTGAGCGAAAGACTCCAGTTGTCGTTATCTTGAGTCTGATGTAGCTAGAACCACTGGGGATCCCTGGTGAAGCCGGATCTGGATCCCGTTACAGGCCTAGCCTGGAAGCAAAGAGAGGTTTGGCAACAGTAGGATCTCCAATTAACACCGTTTCAAGGATGAGCCCAGCCCTATAGTGTAGAGTTGGGATCTGTGGCCTTTGACTCCAAATGGCCCCCTGACATCTTGAAGGGAAGGGTTGGTTCCATTATCAAAGAGAAAGAACGGGAGATGATTGTCTAGGAATATTTATTTTCCTTTAAAGTATGAAGGGAATTGGAAATGTCCCCAGGGGCCACCCACAGCGTTTGGATTGTCAGTCCTTTGAGTGGGCAGTACATCTAACCTCTGTTCTGCCCCGTGTTCTATTGGCACTTGACAAATGGGTGACAACACCTCCTTCATAGTGGCCACCTTCACAGGAGTACCCACGTGGCACAGGAGGGCTTCACAGCCTTCATTGGCTTTCCTCTCATTCCTAGTGGACAGCTGTAGAATTCTGGATGGGTCCCAGATAGATTAACTCAAAGTTGCAAACATTTCTTCCTTCTCCAGGAACCCAGACACAGCACAGGTCTGGGGGAATGTGAAGACAGTGGGCCTCAAGGGCTGGCCCCAGATGATGAGTCTCTGATGCCGGAAGTCCCAGCGAGTGCATTTTCTGCAGGACTGATACTGCGCTTTATCTGTTTTCATGGTGAGTCCCACTCCCATACACACGGACACCCTGTCTCTACCCAGGGATGGAAGGCTGAGTGGCTACTCCTTTTAGCCCCTTTGGTTTCCTCTCACTCAGCTCCCAGTGCAGAAGCTCGGCGCTCAAGCTGCTCCTGGGCGTGGCAGGCAGCTTGGACATTTCCAGAAGATGGAAGTTGGCGGGTGGGGGGTGGGGGTGGGGGACAGGTGGTGGGGGCCGGAGCCGAAGAGCTGCAGCTTCTCAAATGAGTTAGAATGAGTCACCGCCCAGGCCTGTTTCTAGTTAAGCAGAGGCCCTGCCCCTGTTTTGTAACCCTGGCAGGTGGAGGGCGAGGAGCCCGCCCTGATCTGCATACAATGGGGACAGGGCAGTCTAGCTTCTAGATCTGAGGACCCAGCCCCTGCCTGGCAGCCCAGAGGCCCCAGGTCCTTGCCCCACACTCCCATCCTGCTTCCCTGACCTCTGAGCCCTGCAAGTTCAGCTTCCCTCAGTCCAGACAGTCTAAGTTACCCGGCTTCAGCCAGCCGCACATGGCCAGTCCCACATTCAGGGCCGGGAAGGGCCTCTGTGGACGTCACATCCAGGTTGGGAGGAGAAACACCGAGAAGAGGTGAGTCAGGGATGTCGCCATGTGCTCCTACAGCCAGAGGAGGCTTGTTCTCTGGCCAGGGCCGCTGCATTCCTTGGTGCCTGCTCAAGCCAGAGCCCCCAGTTTGCCGAGCAGGGTGGGGTAAAGTCACACCTGGGACCTCACTTATTAGCAGATGCAAAGGACGTATGAGATGAAATGTCCAGCCATCATAAGTGGGTGAATTAATTTATTCATAACTTTAGTGAGGCATTTTTCACTTCTTTCCAAATGAGTGAAAGATACAGGCTAGATTTGGATGGTATTTGATTAATGAAGGGCAGATTTGTTTTTGTTTGTTTAGGTAACTGTTTTTTCTGCAAAGATCTTTTACATTTTTTGATAATAGCAATCGATTTTAAACATATAACCAGAGTGCATTCCAAAATGCATATTAGAAAATGCAGGTACATAAGAAAAATAAAACTAAAAAGGAGTACACTGAAACTTAAAATGGGGTTTTTGTTGTTGTTGTTGTTTTGTTTTATCCTTTTTAGGGCTGCACCCGTGGCATGTGGAAATTCCCAGGGGAGAGGTTAAATTGGAGCTGCAGCTGCCAGCCTACATCACAGCCACAGCAACTGGGGTTCCGAGCTGCATCTGCAACCTATCCCGAGGCTTGCAGCCACTCCAGATCCTTAACCCACTGAGCAAGGCCAGGGATTGAACCCACATCCTCATGGATAAGAGTTGGGTTAGTAACCCACTGAGCCACACTGGGAACTCCTAAAATGTTTTAATGAGAGGCAGATTTTGATAAAAACACTGTAAGGTCTTAAATGCCTCAGACGGTATTCAGAGTGGAGTCACTGGAATTTTACATTAAAAGGAGAACAAACACCATCTTCTCATTCCTAATGCTTTCTGGCTGATGTTAAGGGTTTGCCTACAGTCTCAGCAAACAGTGGACAGTCTCTGATGTGGCTGATGAGTGATTCTGAGGATGGGATGCTGGCTGAGGGGTGGGTCTTTTGTTGTTGGGCTCATCCTGGGCCTTCATCGAGGTGTGGCAGGGCCTCTGGCTGTCCACCCTATCTGTGTCCTGTGACAGGAAATAAGGGTATAAGGACGTGGGGACAGGGCAGCCGGGGGAGGGCTGTGGTGACCTGCCCTCTGATTTTAGGTTCAGGGGCCTCCCTCAGGGCAGCCTGTGTGAGACATGGACCCACAGCTCAGGACCCCACAGGGGCACCCAGCACAGTCACCTCCACCCCAGCCAGTGGCTAGCATCTCACTCAGCTGTGTTCACTGACGGGTTCTGTGTGCAGGACACTGGGGAGTTGAGGGCCTGCCCACCATGGCTTGGGGCTGGTGTGAGTTGAAGGCAGGAATCGAGGCACAGAAGTTCCAGAAACATGGAAGGGTTTGGCCCTCAGTGGGGGTGGTGTAGGGTGGGCTCTGAGAGGAGCTGGGGCTGAATGGGAACAAGAACTAAATTAGGACTCAGAAGGTGCAAGGGTATGCTGGGTATGGCTGCAAAGGGAGCAGAAAGACCACGTGCAGAGGTCACTTGCAGGCAGAAAGGGCAGGGGGCGGGGAACAAGGTGGCCAAGGCAAGCAGCCTTCGGATGTTCTCTAAGGTCAGGTGAGGGGGTTGGCCTGGTCTCAGAGGGGAGCCAGGACAGAGTTTTGTAAGGAGGTGTGTTCAATGAGGCAGTGTTTATTGAGGCTTACCCTGTTCTGGGGATCATGGTGGGTCCTAGGAGTTCAGGCATGAACAAGACATGGTCCTTGCCCTTAGAGGTGTCCTAGTTTTGGGGGACATGACAGATAAGAAACAGATACTTTCAGTTAAATGTGCCCCGTGAGGTGGTAGAACAGGGGTGCTGTGGGCCAGAGCCTAAGGACGTGGCTGGAAGCCTGTCGTGTGGAGGGCGGGAGGCCAGGGATGGGAGGGTAGGCAGCAGCAAGAGTTTGTGCTTTTTCCTGAGGGCAGTGGAGGGAGGCACGGGGGCTGGGTTGGACCTGGGACAGGGGCAGGGCAGGCGGGATGGGAGGAACAGAGGAGGCGGATGGACAGTGGGGGTGGAAAAGGAAGGGGTTGTTAGCTGGGGTAGAAGCGGCTGGCTACACTCAGGAACCAAAGGGTAGGAGATGCTCAGAGGTCTCAAGGTCTACCTGGAAACTCTTGAACTTGGTGAGAGGCGATAGAAGCTGGTGCTGGGAAGGAACTAGAAGAGGAGATGGGCCCCCAGCTCTTGGGGTGGCGCACCCTGGCTCTTCCTGGTGGAAAGGCAGTCGGTGCACCCAGAGGCCTCTCTCTTTGAAATCAGTCTATCGATTCTTTGCGTTTACATAAAAAGAGAATGCAATTCCCCAAGCCTCCCAAAGATCCCTGCAGCTAACACTTTGGAAGTAGTTGTCAAGTCGTTTTTCCTGCCTTGCTGTAACCACACCTTGTTTGCTGTCAGTGCTGCAGTGAGCATCTGCTGTGTCTCTTTTTCTTTCTATTAAATTTATCCTGGTTCTTACAAATGTTCATATTTTTACATATATTTCATGAAAAGGCCCACTTCCTTGCTTTTTTTCCTCCTTAATAGCAAACTTTGAAAACATAGATAGCTTCTCTTTTTCCTCTTTCTCCCTCCTCTCCTGTTTTCCCTCCTTCCTTTCTTTTCCTAATACTTTCTAGCTTCTTCCTTCCAGCTTACCTTCATTTCAAGCCTCCTTTTCCCAAGGCAGGAAGGGACATCTCTTTCAAATCTGCCAGTATCTTTGTAAGACCTACAGCAGAGGATTTCTCAAAGCCAAACTCTGAAAAGTTCTGAGGTTCCTGCTGGCCAGAGGGAAGATTTCTGGTCACTGGTGGCAAGTCTCAGTGGCAAGGGCTGGGGCTGATGGCTGATTACTCCAAACCAGGGACAGCTGTCAGGATTGAAAGGAGAGGAAGGTGAGATAGCCAAGGCATGGAAAGCCATTTCCTGGATTTTTCAAGACCATAGAGTCTCAGAGAGGGGGGAATATGACATATTCTATTTTTAAAAAGTTTTATTGCAGTGTGGTGTTAGTTTCAGGTATGTGGCAGAGTGATTCATTTCTACACATATATCTATTCTTTTTAGATTCTTTTCCATGATAGGTTATTATAAGATATTGAGTCTAGTTCCCTGTGTTCCACAGTAGGTCCTTGTTAGTGACATATTCTGTTTCAAGACAGACATGTTGTCTGTCAGCTATGCCATGGGCCCACACTTAGAAAGAGATGTTTTAATATTATATAATGTTTACAGCAGTGTTTCATAAGAACTGGTTTGCCTCTCCTTTGCTCGGTCCCATTCACAGGTAGGTGTACACAGCCTCGCTCTCTCTCTCTCCCCTAACCCAGTGAAATTTCCAAAAGAACCTTTGTTCGGTCATCATGATCACAAGCTCTCTTTGTCCTGTGTGCCTTTCACTGACCCCAGCCCTTGTATGTTTCTCACCACACCGCCAGGAGGTACCTGCTGTCATCACTCACAGACAGGTTACCTCACCTGTCCAAGGTCACACCACCAGTGTGTGTCAGAGCCTGGACTTAAACCCAGGTCACCTGATCCAAGCCCATCCTTTCCGCCAGAAGACCATTCTAACGATTTCTCTGTTACACATTTTTCACTTTGTAGTTTTTCAAATAGAGGCTAGGCTTCCAGTGGGATGTTATTACAGGAAAACGTGTGATGTGCAAAGCTCTTTCAACTGGAACACAGATTATGTACTAAGACTCTAAATTTTTGCCGTTCAAGTTGTGGGTGACTGCTTTTTCCGGCCAGGTGTGGAGCAACTTGGGAAAGCTCCTTGCCTTTTCCTGACCCATCCAGAGATCTGCTTAGAGCTTTGCCTGAGTAGGACAGTCTGGCCTCAGGGATGTCAAGGCCTTGGGTCCATCTCACATCACGACCCAGGGCCGCAGAGCCCAGGGCAGTGTGTCTGCTGTACCCAGAAGGCTGCCCAGCCCTCTGTGTCTGTCTCCATGTGTCAGTCACGCTCCCAGCCCCCGCAGCGCTGTTCCTATCTCTTCATTGACCAGCAGAGGAAGGTATATATAGAGCAGGGAACTTTGTTGGGAAGAAGAAGTCACCTGTGTTGATTCCTAAAGATCCCTCTGTGTGCCTCCCTCCTGTGAGACCCTGGAAGGACTTTCATGTGGTGTCACAGCCCTGCCTGAAGTCCACCCCCACCACCAGCTCCACCCCCCGCAACCATCCTGCCGCTGGCCACACGCTTCCTGCCCCAAATACCAAGGTTTTCATTTGACCATGATATAACGAGCTGCATAAAATTAAAAACAGCCAAATACCCTCTTATTTACAGTCACTCTCTATTTTTTGAAGTCATCACAAAAACCTGTCCTTAACAATGTCAAGCTCCAGATCGCCCAGGAGTCACTCCAGGCACCAAGCACAACATAAATCAGCTCACAGTCCCAGAGCTCGCTTGCCCTCACGCTGTCCCCAGCCCAGATGGGTTTTTCCATCACATGCTTTTTCTGCAACAGGGTGCTGGGGCAGAGGAAAGGCTCACTTCCCTTTCCCCAAATTGGTATATTTACCAATACCTCCAAGTAAGCAACCAGGCTTCAGAGGAATGCTTGTTTGCAGTAGCAGGAGCCAGGCGCTGGGATTCAGACTCCTGAGTGCCCTTGGCCCTGAGCTTGGGCTGTGGCCGAGGCTCAGTGTGTGAATACACTAACAGATCCTTCCTGCCCCACTCTCATATCCCCATCTGGGTGGACAACCCCGGCTCTTATGGGCTGAATCGTGCACACCCCATCATTCACCTTGAAGTCCTAATCCCCAGCACCTCAGACTGTGACTGTGCTTGGAGATGGGGCCTTTAAGGAGGTGATTAAGGCTAAATGAGGTCTTAAGGGTAGGGATCTCATAAGATAAGAAGAGGAAGAGAGAGACACCAGGGGCGTATAGGACTGGAGGAAAAACCACATGAGGTCACAGCGAGACAGCGGCCATCTGCAAGCTGAGGCGAGAGGCCTTGGGAGAAATCAAACCTGCTGATACCCTGATCTTGGACTTTTTTTTTTTTTTTTGCTATTTCTTTGGGCCGCTCTCGCGGCATATGGAGGTTCCCAGGCTAGGGGTCGAATAGGAGCTGTAGCCACTGGCCTACGCCAGAGCCACAGCAATGCGGCTGCAACCTACACCACAGCTCACGGCAACGCCGGATCGTTAACCCACTGAGCAAGGGCAGGGACCGAACCCGCAACCTCATGGTTCCTAGTTGGATTTGTTAACCACTGCGCCACGACGGGAACTCCTGATCTTGGACTTTTAACCTGTGTTTTGAAAATACAATTCATTTCATAATTTGGGTACTTACTAGTTTTTATTTTTGTTTTTGTTTTTTTCTTAAATATATACCACAATCCATATCTCAGGAGATTATGGGTAACAAACCTCAGTATGACTTCCTGACATGTTTCAGATTGTTTTTTTTTTTTTTTGTTGTTGTTGTTGTTCTAAATTACCTATCCCTACAGTCACTCTTTTGTACTTGTTGAGTGTAGATTTAATTATTGTCATATGCAGTGGGTCTCTGCTTTTTATCAAGTTTTATTCATGCAAAGTTTATGACAAAGTGAATTGCCTTGAAGTAGATTATATTTTACCATAGGAACAGCGATGTAATTGAAAGTTTTATTCTTGATTTAACATCACATGAGTTCCCGTCGTGGCGCAGTGGTTAACGAACCCGACTAGGAACCATGAGGTTGCGGGTTCGGTTCCTGCCCTTGCTCAGTGGGTTAACGATCCGGCGTTGCCGTGAGCTGTGGTCGCAGACGCGGCTCAGATCCCGCGTTGCTGTGGCTCTGGCATAGGCCGGTGGCTACAGCTCCGATTCGACCCCTAGCCTGGGAACCTCCATATGCTGCAGGAGCAGCCCAAGAAATGGTAAAAAGACAAAAAAAAAAAAAATCACATGAATTCTAGATATGACCATAATATGTCAGAAAAGTAAAAACACAGCTGTTTTAAACCTTTTTAATTGATTGCAAGAGTCAAAATAATGCCCAAGCCCTTTAAAGTGGGGTTAAGTAGACTATATATGTTTTGTAATAAAAAGGGCTGTGTGTGTATAAAATGTAAAAATTTGGGGAGTTCCCACTGAGGCTCAGCCGGTTAAGAATGTGACTAATAGCCATGAAGATGTGGGTTCGATTCCTGGCCTTACTCAGTGGATTAAGTACCCGGTGTTGCTGCATGCTATAGTGTAGGTCTCAGATGCGACATAGATCCACTGTTGCTCTGGCTGTGGTGTAGGCCTCAGCCGCAGCTCTAATTCAACCCCTAACCTGGGAACTTCCATACGCTGCAGATATGGCCCTAAAAAGACCAAGTAAATAAATAAAAATAAAATAATAAAAATTCCCTGTTTTTTCACCTTTTCCTTGACAGTCCAGTTTACACACTGGCATAAATTAATTTTAATAATGGATACTCCAAGTTGACAGGCCTTTACTAGTTCCCCTTCTCTTATAGGAATGGGTTGAAATCCTTGAGTGGAAGTTGCCCACTGGGAGCCTCTGCCACCTCCGACTTCCCTCTCCTCCCCTTCCCAGCCTTAGCTCACTGTTCAGCCTGTTGGTCAGGAGCCCCCCTGGGTCCTTCACAAACACTCCCCTCCCTCCGCCCCATCTTCCTGCTTCAGTGCCTTGTTCTCTGCCTGCTCAACCCTTGCCCGTCTCTCCACCCACATAAACCCCTTTCCTCCTTAGGGGCTCTGCCCCAGTTCCTGTGCCTCCCAGACCCACACAGCAAGCCCCTACTGAGCCTGACTACCCATTTAGTACCCCAGAGGGCAGCTGGCAGGCCATCTTGCACCTCACTGGGGCATCACTCTGCTGTTGCTGCTGTGTTGTGCCACCCTGGCTGGATAGTCTGCTCCCTTCACCACTGTGCATCAGTAAAGGGAAAGGAGAGACACCAGCTTTTGCTGAGGGCCTACTATGTGCCAGGCACCATGGCTGGCATTCTTACATATGTCCCCTCATTGAATCCCTACAACCACGTTATGTGGCGGAAATTAGTATTTCCATTAACAATGGACAATTACAGAGGCTAAATAACTTCTTCAACTAACTCAGCTAAGAAGGGATGGGACCAGAATTTAAACACAGAAAGTGCACAGGAAGGATCTAAGACTAGAAATCGGGAGATCTCCAGTTCAATTAACCTCTCTGAATCTCATTTTTTTCCCATTAACAAAGAGGGCTAACACCACCCACCTCTTGGAAATGTGTGAATTAACAGGAGACATATTTTTTTTTAATCAACCGTGGTGACTATGGCTCCTGGTGCTTAGTGCACTCTGAGGCTCAGTAAATATGCGTTGCTAGATTGAATTCTATTTCTTCTCATACAAATTGCAGAATCTCTTAGTCTCGCCTGCCGTGCCTGCTGTCTCCCTGTTCTGAGCTGGTTACAGTTATATTCACATTTTCAATTTGGAAAAAGAAAATCATGCCATGATGGCCTGAGAAGCATTTCCCGGTCCAGAGGATCAGACAGTCAACACGGACCTGCACACATTTGCAAACATTACTCAATGTCCTCGGGAGAATTCCTCCCAGTATTTTGTAATCGGCGTTGAAGAGTCCTAACGAACTCCCCTGTGTCCTGTCTGTTGGTTTCCACTCCTTGAACGATAACAGTGGTTCACCCTCATGGTTGGGTTTCGCACTTGCAGGGCTCACTTAAATGGACTGAGAACCCTTGATAGGAGTGATTTTCTCTGCAGGCCAAGCTACCGAAGAAAGGCAGTATTAGTCACATGCAGAGTAATTTTTTTGTTTGTTTTTAAAAATCTATTTTATTCAAGTATAGTTGATTTACAACCATGTGTTAATTTCTGCTGTACAGAAAAGTGACTCAGTTTTATATATATATGATCTATGCCAGGAGATTGGAGCGAGTTCCCTGTGCTGTACGGTAGGACCTCATTGCTTATCCATTCTAAATGTAATAGTTTGCATTTACTAACCCCAAACTCTCAGTCCATCCCTCTCCCTCCCCTTAACCCCCTCCGCCTTGGCAACCACAAGTCTATTCTCTTGTCTGTGAGTCTCTCTGCAAAGTCATTTATTTTTGCTAAGAGTTCTGTTGTTCCTTTTCACGATAGCGGTAACTGAGTTTTGGCTTCTGACTTATCTTTCCGCACCTTCTGAATATTTGTGCACTATACTCAGCATCTTTTATGGGGTGAGGTTCTGTTATTTACTTGGGGCTTCAGGTTTACTTCTTGGTACTTGTCATTCCTTTTGTGACTACCCAGCTTAGCTCCTTGCAAACGCATTTTCTCTATTCTAATCACAGTATGATTTTGACCCTCAGCCTTCCTATTTAACCTTTCAGAAATTTCCTGAAGCAGACTCTTCTCGCCCTGCTGTAATTAGAGTTCCTGTCTCAGAACTTGCCTCATCTATAATTTCTCTCCTGCTTGTAGATTTCCTTTCATTTAAATAAGTAAAAGCAGTAACTTTTTACATTTTGTTTTATTTATGTATTATTTTTTTGTCTTTTGTCTTTTTAGGGCTGCTCCCGCAGCATATAGAGGTTCCCAGGCTAGGGGTCAAATTGGAGCTGTAGCCGTTGGCCTACACCACAGCCACAGCAATGCCAGATCTGAGCTGTGTCTGCAACCACACTACAGCTCACAGCACGCTGGATCCTTAACCCACTGAGCAAGACCAGGGATCAAACCTGTGTCCTCACGGATACTAGTTGGGTTCATTAAACACCGAGCCACAACAGGAAAGCCTACATTTCTTTCTTTCTTTCTTTTTTCTTTTCTTTTTCTTTTTTTTTTTTGTCTTTTTGCCTTTTCTAAGGCCACTTCAGTGGCATATGGAGGCTCCCAGGCTAGGGGTCAAATCAGAGCTGCAGCCGCCAGCCTATGCCAGAGCCACAGCAACATGGGATCCGAGCCTCTTCTGCAGCCTACAGCACAGCTCACAGCAAAGCTGGATCCTTAACCCGCTGAGCAAGGCCAGGGACCAAACCTGAAACCTCATGGTTCCTAGTCGGATTCGTTAAGCACTGTGCCACGACGGGAACTCCAAGGAACTCCTACATTTCTTAATTGTAGTTTTAATAGCTTGGATTTTTCTGGTAGGAAACTTGCTTACCCTTTGTATTTCCTTTTCCACCACAACTAGCTATACAAAATCATACTTTTTTGGCCACACCTTCAGCCCTGCAGAAGTGCCTATGCCAGGAGTCTAACCCACAGCAGTGACCTGAGCCTAATCCTTAACCCACTGAGCCACCAGGGAACTCCAAAATCATACTTATTTTTAAGATGAAACAGTCCACAAAAATAGGCCCCAGTAGCACTTTTGTGCTTAAAGTTAATAACTTCTAGATATAAATTTTGTTTCTCTATCCTGCATTCTTGATCTGTAAGATTGCTCAGTGATCAAAACAGAAAACTTATCCATACAAATCCATTCTGTAGTATCTATAATATGAGATCTTTTCCTCTTCTTTTCCAATATATAAGCCTTTTTCACTCTGCCTAGTTCAGCTATTCATAAATATTAATCAGTCCCATTGATTTATCAATTCCATTTTACATCTGTTAATAGACACGTCTCTGGATAGGCATCAAATGGTTAATCCACTTTAACTAGTTTCATCAATTCTCTTCTGAAGAACATTTGCTTTAGCAAAGTCAAAGGGAATGTATTTCTTCTATTTTTTCTTAGGGCCTCATCTTTGGCATATGGGAGTGCTGGGCTAGGGGTTGAATTGAAGCTACAGCTGCTGGCCTACGCCACAGCCATGGTAACCCTGAATCCAAGCCACATCTGTGACCTGTGCCACAGCTTGAGAGCATAACCCACTGAGCAAGGCCAGGGATTAAACCTGCATCTTCATGGTTACTAGTCGGGTTTGTAACCTGCTGAGCCACAATGGGCACTCCCCATATTTCCCTTTAAAAAGCTATCTTAGGTTCATTAGTTCCAGAATCATGGATATGATCCTAGTTATAGGAGCTCTGAGAATAGAAACCTGTACTTATCAGACTCAGAGAAATAAAAGCTTGCAGAGTAAGTATAGGAGTAGCAGGCATCCTGGGAAAGCCAACCCACCTGGAGACTGACGACAGGTGAGCTGAGGAAGTGGCCCATCTACCTGGGCAGGTGCCAGGCATCACTGATCCTGGGGAGCTCCCTTGTGTTGCATGGGCATCCAGGGTGGTTTTGCAGGCCCCCCGATACAGACACATGTCAAGGGCATGTGCTTCAGCCTCTGGGAGCTCCCACCCAGGCGTCCTGGCTCACCTGACACTGTCCCACTAGTTCCCAAGCAGGTGTTAGAGACAGACCCCCATTCGAGCTGGGACAGCACCCTCCTGTGCCTTCACTAGTTCCGGGAAGACCACCTGCAGTGCTGAGCATAGCCCACAGATCTGCCAAACCTTTCATCTTAATATTGGTACTTTAATTAAAGGATCCCAGAAAGCCAATTCCTGAAGGAGGCTGGTATGGGGCCAGGCCCTCATGTAACACACCTACTTGCTGTAAACAAGAGAACCAGAGAAAGGTTTTCTACTGGATTGAAATTGCTTCCCTCTTTTCCTGCATCTTGGAGATCAGCCTTGAAACAGTCGGCTAGAAGGATGACACCATCCCGAGTTAATTGTACTTACACGCTCTCCCCCTTTCTGTTCTCCCCCTCCTTACTCCAGCTTGACCTCCACATCTTGGAAGGGAGGAGAGTTTGTTCTCAGCAACCTCCTCCTGTGCAGAGCGCTAGGCTGTCCCAGTAGTAGCAGCAGCCTTGGCCGATGCTGAAGCTTTGGGGAACCTGGAAAGGGGTGGATGACAGCAAAGGAGAAGGTCCTTGATACCCTTCTTATCCTTGCACTGCTCTTCCCACGCCCTCACTGCTTTGTCAGAGGGGATGTTATCTTGTAGGTTTGCGTCACTGTCTTCATCTCGCTCCAGAGCACCATTGGGGAAATTGGGAGGAATTTCCATTAAAAATGAGATAGAGTTGATTTTGAAAAGAGAAGAGCCTACCCTCTCTCATTTCCTGACACTGAGTCAAGTGACTTCCAGTAAAGGTAGGAAGATGATTGACATTCGTCTCCTTCTCTCTTTCTGCTCTGGTTCAGTGACCCCAAAACTGTATCAGTCAGAAAAACAGGGCCTCTCGCCCTCTAGGAGTGGGTTTCATTTCTATGAGGAGCTTGCATGTTACCCTTCCAGCTCCATGTCTTCCTAGCTCTCTCCCTGATGTTGAGACATTTCTGTTACCAGATAAACAGATGGAGGCTGATGGTGACAGAGGACTCTGGGTGGGGTCCAGGAAGGAAGCCACCTGATAGCAGTGCTAGGGGTGTCATTCTCATGTAATCCATGGGGTCACCAAGCTGGAGAGGCAGAGGAGCCACGTTGTGGATGCTTGCTAGACCCTGAGATCTAGGACAGGAGACAGGACAGCTTGGCTAGTCTACTCTTCACCTGAAGGCATGAGAAATGTGTTCAACCTCCTTAACCTTATTTCTGTTTTGCCACCTGATCTGTTAAGAAGCAAGTTGAAAGTTTTAAAATTTCCTATTGCTTTTTTCCTGTCAATTAATACTTCTACTTTGAGCGAGTTTTATTTTATATATGTCATGGCTATGTTACTTAGGACTTAGAATGTATGCCTGTTAACTGTTGCATTCTGGAAGATGATGTTCTTCATCAAAATATCACCTTCTGGAGTTCCCGTCGTGGCGCAGTGGTTAACGAATCCGACTAGGAACCATGAGGTTTCGGGTTCGATCCCTGGCCTTGCTCAGTGGGTTAAGGATGTGGCGTTGCCATGAGCTGTGGTCAAAAATGCGGGTGCTGTGGCTCTGGCATAGGCTGGCAGCAACAGCTCCAATTAGACCCCTAGCCTGGGAACCTCCATATGCCGTGGGTGCGGCCCTAGAAAAGGCAGAAAGACAAAACAAAACAAAACAAAAAAAATCACCTTCTGTGGCCCAGGAATTCTTCCAACCTTGAATTTTAATTTGGCTGATATTAATTTTGTGATATTTATTTTCTAAATAAATAATTGCCAAACACAGCAAAATGTATAAAGCTTCCCGAATCAATTTATAAATTTATGTAATCTTATTACCAAACCTGGGAAACCTAGAACAAAAAAAGCAACTACACACCCATCTCATTTATAAATATACAGATTTAAAAGACTAAAATGTTTCAACAAATGAAATCTAGCAATATGTTAGAAGAATAACATATCACACTGAAAAGATTTTACTCCAGGAATGCAGGGATGGTTCAGTATGAAGATCTAATAATACAGTTTATCACACAGACAGATTTGAGAAAAAAGTTAATCTCAACAGATATTTAAATGGCATTTGGTAAAATTCAACATTCATTCCCAGTAAAACCAATTAATAAACACATACTAACATCACAGCTCACAATAAAATAGTAAAGATATTACTGTTAGAATAAAAAAGCCAGTAAGTATGTTTATTACCATAGCCATTTTAAATGTTTTCCTAGAAATTTCCATTATAAGGCGCTCTGAGAAAATAATAAATAAAAATAACTTCTCTTCTGGGAAATTGTGGTAAAGATATAATCAAACTTGTTGACAAAGATACAAGTATAGAGTGCATACTGTGACTTTATTAATATACCAAAATAAATCTTAAAAATTTAGGATTTATAAATCAGGCAGTAAGGGACTTGCCTGATAAAGTATGACACATCTATACTTGGGAATTACATGAAGACTTTCTAAAATCATGATTTGCAAGAATGGCAGGGAAATGCTTGCTCTATAATACTAATAAAAAAGCATGGTCTAAAAATTAGATATATAATTTTATTTTATATCTATTTTATTAAATGAAACATTAATATTTAATATTATTTGTATTTAATATTGTATTTATAATAAATTTATTTAATATTCAACAATAATTCAATAAAATATAATTAAATGTATTATATTTATTTTACATTAAATATTAAATATTATTAATATTAAACATTATTTAATATATAAATTTATTAAATTTATATATAGAATAAAATCCAAGTTTTGAAGTGAAAGAAAAAAGACACAGAAAAAAATGGGAGGGTATACACTTAAAATTAATAAACTTTTTTTTGATATGGTAGAATATGAGTAGATTTTGTTTCTTTATATTTTTGTGTACTTTCTTTTTTTTTGACAATAGCCTATATTTTACTTTCCAATGATAAAAGTAAAGACTTTTTGAAGTATTGGATAAGACATTAAAAGAAATGTGCTTTAAAATTATAAACATGTGCAAATAAAAAATTACACTTGATTATTCTACTAAATCAGGACTAAACTGGAATTTAAATCAGAGAGTCTAAAAGGCAAAGAATAACAATGGTGAACTGCAAGAAAAATATCTCAAATTATTTGCAAGTCAGAGGTCAGTGTTCCCTTCTGCCTCTGCTTCGGGAAGAGTGCCCAAAGTCTTTAGGGGAGGCAGCATTTCATGCCCTGTCCTCTTCCCGTTCCCACCCTGAATAGCTTTTTTCCCAAAAAAGAATAAAGAATACTCAATGAAAACTATTAAAATGCTTGGCAAAACTACACAGACAGACACAGAGGCCAATTAAATATAAATAGTTCATACCAAAACTATCTTTTTGACCCAGCCACTAATATCTACCCGGCCCCAGATTTAACTGTTTGGATGAAAATGACAAAGAGGACAAAAGCCTGCCAGCCAGCCACAGCGGAGCACCCATTAGAAGTGTTCACATTTGTCTGAAGAATGTGTGTGCAGTATGTTTCCCTAAGACACGGGAGGGATTCAGATATCTGACTACCTCCCTAAACCTGGGAAGGTGACTTTTTCCTTTCAGATGTAATCTTTCCATCACCTACTGTTACTTTTTTGGGGTCTCAAACAGAGGGCCCATTCCCTTTGGATTTTGAAGCTATCAATACTTTTTCTTTTTTTTTTTTTCTTTTAAGGCGTAGCTGCTTTAGACCTTAAAAACGAATACAATAATAACCATTGTGAAAAAAACAGCTTTGATTTTTGGAGGACAATTGCTATGGGGCGGTGTGTTTCCAAGGGCTTAAGTCCTGGTCCTGGCCCTGGCACTTGGTGTGTAAGACTTGTTATGTTCCTTCATTGCCTTGGCTATCAGTTTCTCCATCTGTAAATGCAGGATGGTGGTACCTGCTGTATTGTGTGGTTGCTGTGAGGGTTAAATGAGATAATGCTGTGTAACTTCTTAGACTCTATGCACTTTAAGATACCCCTCCATACTTAGCTAAGTGCTGTACACTCACTGCTCTTGAGGTAAAATTGAGCAAAATATTTTGTAGTGCCAAAATAAAATCACTGTTAGCTTGTTTACACAAGGATTATTAAAGTAGGAAATATGTTTTGATTTTTTTTTTCTATGAGTGAGGATAGGAGTTACCATCATTCATTTATATTGTTTGGGCACCAATAATATGTATTTGTAATATAATATTTGATACAGAGATAGTCACTTAATAGACTGCCTCCATGTTTATTAAAAATCAATTAAAACTATTTCAGAAGCACATCTGAAAACCCCATTTCTAAAAATAGGATGGATTAGGTTACCTGAAATCTCTCCTACTACAGAATGCCTAGAAATGCTGAAAACCTATGACATCCTTTTAAATTCATCATTTGAATTCCAAGAAGGTATGAGAAATCCCTGGGGTGAAAAAGAAAGATGACTGTGAATAGCAAAATGGTAAAGCACAGCTACTGTTGCAACTGCCTGGAAAGAGAACGAGGGGTCAGAGGATGAAAAATTTCACACACACATTCACATGGAAGAGTGAGTCCTCCATATACCTATTGCCCAAATTCAACAGAGCTGATCAGAATTTTGCAAAATTACATTTATCTTTCCTTGTTTTTATCCTTGCTGAAGTATTTTACATCATCTCAGACATCATGTCAATTCACTCTATGTGTGTATCTAAAAAATACAGATTTTTTAAACCACATAATAAAATAAGTCTGAGAGTTCCCATCATGGCTCAGCTGGTTAAAAGCCTGACCAATATCCATGAGGATATGGCACAGTGGCCTCGTTCAGTGGGTTAAGGATTCTGCGTTGCTTTGAGCTGCAGTGTAGGTTGCAGTTGTGGCTTGGATTTGGCATTGCCGTAGCTGTGTGTAGGCCAGGAGCTGCAGCTCCAATTCAACCCCTAGCCCTGGAACTTTCATATGCTGTAGGTGCAGCCCTAAAAAGGAAAAAAGAAAAGAAAAAAGAGGTGTAAACATAAAATCGAGGAATTTAAATAAAAGTTCTATAATGTTAAACTTGGATTTGAATTATTAGCATGAACT
This sequence comes from Phacochoerus africanus, assembly GCF_016906955.1. Taxonomy (NCBI): domain Eukaryota; kingdom Metazoa; phylum Chordata; class Mammalia; order Artiodactyla; family Suidae; genus Phacochoerus; species Phacochoerus africanus. The sequence continues at coordinate 57,228,005 of NC_062558.1, read as the reverse complement.
CCTGATTTGCTTTTATCTCTTAGGAGAAAAGGCCTAGCAAAAATGAAAAGTCAGTAGCAATGGATCTTTGATTACTTCTTTTTTTCCCCTGGCACTAGAAGATGTTCCACAGCCATCTTGGACATTTCTTGTCCCATACTTGTAATAGGCTGTTTCTTCCAAGGAGCTTTGATTTTGGTGAGTGAGAAATTATATTTGGTAACCACCTAGAACTAACACAGATACTAAAATAAACAGACAAGTTTACAGAAGCAATTATTATAACTGTGTCCCATATATTCAAAACATTAAGGAAGATATAGAATATATATATATATATATATTTTTTTTTTTGTCTTTTGTCTTTTTAGGGCCACACCCACAGCATAAGGTGGTTCCCAGGCTAGGGGTCTAATCGGAGCTGTTGCCACAAGCCTACGCCAGAGCCACAGCAACACCAGATCCAAGCCGAATCTGCAACCTACACCACAGCTCACGGCAACACCAGATCCTTAACCCACTGAGTGAGGCCAAGGATCAAACCTGCAACCTCATGGTTCCTAGTTGGATTCATTTCCACTGCAGCACGATGGGAATTCCTGTGGAATATATTTTTTAAATTAAATTTCTAGAGACAGAAACCAGAGCCCAGCTCAGAGCAGGACCCCCCCCCCCTCCGCCAGTGCTTGTTGACTGACTCTGTGTGAGCCAAGGGCAGAGGAGGAGGATGCCACTTAGTAAGCTGGCCACCTAAAAGGCAGCAGCAAGGCCTGGTGGTGGAGCTGGGCAGCCAGGGCTAAAGGAAGGAGGGAGAGATAGTAAGGGTTCTGTTCTGAGGGCCCAGGACAAGTGACCTTTGTAGTCCCATTTCTAGAAATAGAAATAAAGAAAACAAGAACAGAATCCATCTATACTGGTCTCAGTTAGAAATGTTCCATCCAAGAGCTTCTTTTCCTCATCGTTCTATGGGTTCGTGCTAAGTTCAGCCTAAGGCTTCCATGTACTGTGGCCAGTGACCGTCTTAGACAGTCTTACTCAGAGTCCTTTTCTGGATGATGAGAGTGATAATGTCATTTCTTAAAAACAGCAGGCAGTGTGGAGAGCTGGGAAGAAGCTGTCCTTGCTTGGCATCTGTCACCCAGATTGTATGCTGACTTTTCTGGAGCTCTGGTTTTTTTTCTCCCTATGGCTTTTTTTTTTTTTTTTTTGGCCACGCCTGCAGCATGCAGAAATTCCCACTCCAGGGATTGAACCTATACCACCACAGTGACCCAAGCCACTGACAATGCCAGATCCTTAACCACTAGACCACCAAGGAACTCTGAACTCTATCTTTTTTAAAAAAAAATTATTTTATTTACGTATACTTGGTTTACAATGTTGGGTTGATTTTTTTCTGCACAGCAAATGATTCAGTTATAAATGTGTACACATTCTTTTTCATATTCCTTTCCATGATGGTTTATCACAGGATGTTGAACATAGTTCCCTGTGCTCTTCAGTAGGACCTTATTGTTTTTCCGTGGAGCTGTCTTATTCTGCATGTTGATTAATTGGTCTCAGCATCATAAATTATAGACGACATCAAAGTTTCTATAGTTAAGTGCTTTAGAGAGGCGGGGATTCTCAGTGCTCAATAGGGACACTGGATTGTGCTTAGCACCAGTTGAATAAGTTGGACCTGGTTCCTTTCAGCAGGAGACTGGTTAAAACCCACATAGATCTGAGATAATAGGAATTACCTTAAATTGTACTTATTTGCTTAAGGGTATATGTCTTGGTTTCCCAGATAGACTGCAAGCTGCCTGAGGATAGAAACCATAGATTATACCTATTTGTTTCTAGTAGACAGCTCTGTGCATAATTAAGCCCTCAATAATTATTTGTTACATGCATTAATGAGTGAGTTAATTTGAATGAGTAACCAAAGTTGGATATTCAGTCTCCTTGCCTAAACTCTTTGGAACACGCATCTGGCCTACCAGGCCTACTTTGGGGGGCATTGTTGAATCAATGGGAAGCCATAGAAGTTTGTAGCATGCATAGGAAGGCACAGTGGAGGAAGAAGAATGGAGTTAAATCTGTAAAACTATAAACAACCCCAGATTAATATGGATTGGTTGATGGCACATTGTGTGGGATTGCTCGGAACCCTTGGTAATCTCTATATCGCATGATTTGCTTTGTTTTCCCAAGCCCAATTTCATTCTAGCTTAACTTGCTCTAATCACAGCCCCTGGATAATCAGGCTCCACCGTCTATAGCCTATTAGTCTGGTGATGGTTAGAGACTTGACCAGACAGATTATCAGCTGGTCAGCAATCAGAGGCCTCAGAGGGAAGTCACAGGGGAAGAATTGCCCCACTGCCTCCAAGTCCTGCCCTGCATTGCTCCTGGCGTTCACCTTTTTTTTTTTTTTTCCTTCTTTTTTAGGGCCGATCCGGAGGCGTATGGAAGTTCTCAGCCTAGGAATCAAATTGGAGCTACAGCTGCAGGCCTACACCACCGCCACAGCAATGCAGGATCCTAGCTGCGTCTTTGACCTACACCTCAAGTCATGGCAGCATCAGATCCTGGTGCCACTGAACAAGGCCAGGGATTGATCCGCATCCTCATGGATACTAGTCAGGTTCTTTACCACTGAGCCGCAACGGAAACTCCCCTGGTGTTCAACTTTTCCTGCTTTTCTACAGAAACCTATTTCTATCCTTAAAATTCATGCCTTTACATCTTTCTCTTATTCTTTGTAAAACCCGAGCTCCTTTGAACAGGTTGCTGATCTCTTCCATCAGGTGAGCTATGTCTAAAGTACCTTATCAATACCAATTTCGTATCATGGGGGTTCAGTGGGCAAACCGCCGTACCACTGGCCACTCCTACAGAGGGTAGGGACGGTTGAATTATCCAGAGCATCTTAGGCAAAGGAGGCTTGTCTGAACCAGGCCTGAGCGGGCCCAGGATAGAAGGGGTCCAGCATGAGGTCAAGGCAACCTGCTGATTCCTGGTGGGGAGCCACCTGGCCTCTGCTGATGCCTCTAATTGAGTTGACTACACACAGGGGCCCTCGATCCTGTGACAGCAATCATCCCAGCCAACCAGATGTACCTGCCACAGGGTTGTGGAATTCCAGAACTGGAATAGACTTTAAGAAGTGAAATCTCTTGGAGTTCCCGTCGTGGCGCAGTGGTTAACGAATCCGACTAGGAACCATGAGGTTGTGTGTTCGGTCCCTGCCCTTGCTCAGTGGGTTAACGATCCGGCGTTGCCGTGAGCTGTGGTGTAGGTTGCAGACGCGGCTCGGATCCCGCGTTGCTGTGGCTCTGGCGTAGGCCGGTGGCTACAGCTCTGATTCAACCCCTAGCCTGGGAACCTCCATATGCCACGGGAGCGGCCCAAGAAATAGCAACAACAACAACAACAATAACAACAGCAAAAAGACAAAAAAAAAGTGAAATCTCTTAATTCATATGTCAGCTCTACTGCTTTCCTTACAGATGATCACCCCATCTGCGTTTTTGTTGTTGTTGTTGTTTGTTTGTTTGCTTGCTTTTTTAGGGCCTAATGTGCAGCATATGGAAGTTCTCAGGCTGGGGTTGAATCCGAGCTGCAGCTGCCGGCCTACGCCACAGCCACAGCCACTCAAGATCCAAGCCATGTCTATGACCCAAACCACAGCCCACGGCAAGCTGGATCCTTAACCCACTGAGTGAGTGCAGTGATTGGGCAAGCTGGATCCTTAACCCACTGAGTGAGTGCAGCGATTGAACCTGCATCTTCATGGCTACTTGAGTTCATTACCCCAGAGCCCCAACAGGAACTCCCTCACCTCATCTGTTCTTGAATGAGACAGCCTTATTTCTAGATAACTCTATTGGAAAGAATGTTAACCCTAATTTCAAGCCAGAGTTCCACCTCCTCTTAGATTTTTCCCATTGGCTCTAGTTCTGAACCTCTGTAGACATATTCAGACGTAGGATTTCTTAAAGAAGGAAGCCAGTCCTTCAAATATTTGGACAAAAGAATCACATCTCTCTTAAATCTCTTTCTCCAGGCTAAATATGCCAAAGCCTCTAATCATGTCTTTTGTAACATAATTTTGAATCTCTTCACCATCCTTGTCACTTTTTTTTTTCCCCTGGATGTGCTCTAAATTGTCTCTAGGCTATTCTTTTTTTTTTTATACCCACACCCATAACATATGGAAGTTCCTGGGCCAGGGATTGAATCTGAGCTCCAGCTGTGACCTAGGCTGCAGTTGTGGCCGTGCCCGAACCTTTAACCCACTGCACTGGGCCAGGGATTGAACATGTGCCTCCACAGTGAACCAAACCGAGCCGCTGCAGTCAGATTTTTTTTTTTTTTTTTAACAGCCGCACCTGCCGTATATGAAAGTTCCCAAGCTAGGGGTTGAATCTGAGCTGCAGCTTCAGGCCTATACCACAGCCACAGCAACAAAGGATCTGAGCCACATCTGTAATCTATACCACAGCTCATGGCAACGCCGGATCCTTAACCCAGTGAGCAAGGCCAGTGATCCTCATGGATACTAGTTGGGTTCTAAACCCACTGAGCCATAATAGGAACTCCCTATTGCCTTCTATTTTTGCTTATGATTCCTTCACCTTCAGAGCCCTTCCCACTTTTATACTCAATCCTTCTGGTCATGGACAGAATGCTGGCCTAGAGTCAGACTGCCAGGCTCTGATCTGCCTGTGCCATCCTGGGGGCACTAGAGTGGCTGGTTTTGCCCTCCCAACCTTACCCCTCCTTAGACTGTCAGTCTCTGCCAGCACCACCCTCTACCACTGTCCTGGGCCAAAAACTGGGTGGGCCAAGGAGACCCTTCCCAGGTCAGTTAGCTCTGAGGAGCCTTGGAAGATCATGGAGATGTGGAAATGAACCTGCTTCTCTGGATGGCTAAGAGCCAGCAGAGAAGACAGGCTGCAGAGGGCCTGGTGGAGGCTCCTGGAAGCGGGGGTGGGGGGGGTGGAAATAGAGTCAGAGAAGGTAACCAAAGACTTGCCAGTTGCCACAAGTTCCCCCTAAATCTCTTGCAACTAGCTTCCGTGAGGTTTCTCTGTTTTTAATATTAAACTATTTAAATTTGAGATTCTTCAAATGGATTTTGGTTCCAAACAAACAATCTTTGCTAAGATTTCAGGCAAGTCTTTGAACCTCACTGGGCTTAATTTTCCTTATGGATGAATTGCATTGGTTGTACAAGAGTCTGCTTCTACCTTGTGATTCCACTTCTCATTATTCTCATTCTATCCTTCTGTACTCAGGAGGGTGTTAACCATCAAAACTGAGGTGCATAACTTTGTGTATAATCCCTGGTAAATTTCATTTTCATTTTAGTTCATCTTACAAAATGCCTTACCTATGGGAATCTCTTCAGGTCTTTTTTTTTTTTTTTTTTTTCCCTTTTTCTTTTTCGGGCCACCCTCATGGCATATGGAAGTTCCCAGGCTAGGGGTTGAATCAGAGCTACAGCTGCCAGTCTATTGGTCTATACCACAGCCATAGCAAAGCCAGATCTGAGCTGCATCTGCCACCTATACCACAGCTCACAACAATGCGAGATTTTTTAACCCACTGAGCAAGGTCTCATCCTGCCTTGCCTCCTGACTCTACCCTCTCAAGTTCAAAATCTCAGTGTGACTCTCAAGGCTTTCTCTCTCTCTCTCTACTCAACAGGTGACCAGGTGTAGTCGATTCTGCAGACTTAAAGCCAGTCTTCCCACCGTCTCTGACCAGGACCATCACGACTTATCTCCCTGCCCAGGCCTGGCCTCCCTGATCCACCCCTCTTGCCAGCTCCACTTGAACACCTTCAATGACTGTGGTCTCTCGGACACATCCGGCTGCCTTAGCAGGCACATGGGACCTCCCGTGGCCTCAGACATCCCCACTGGTGGCCAGGCCCATCATAGTCAGGCTGGACACAGGGGCCTCCCCTCCATGCTCTGCACACATCAGAGCCCCCCAGGGCCCCTCAGGGCTCTTGCACTTCTGGCTGGACCACCCTGGCCCCCTCACTGTCAAACTCCTCATCCCGCCTTTAAACTCACAGCAAATGTCACTGCGTTTGTGGAGACCCTCCCACACCCTCCCCAGGGGCCCACAGCTTCCTGCCCACACCCCACAACTTCCCCTCAGGTATAGAAGACCCAGTGGCCATGATCTCAACCCTGTGGGAGCCTCAGCACCCGCATGGGCCAGGTTCATGCTGGGTGACCAAATGCCGTGTGGTACACAATTCATAAAATGAGAGAAGAAATGCTTTGGGGGCCTCTGAGCCCAGAGGCTGAGGAACCACATGAGAAGTGAGTGGCACTCCGCATAGGTGGCCCCTCCTTCCCTGTTTATGCTTCAAGATGGCCGAGAACCAGAGCAAGACCAGAAGCTGCAGGATGAAATGATGCTCTGGACCAGACTGGTGGTTTTGACCAGAGGCTGCAAATGAGGCCTGTGTTTGGCTTGACGTGCTCAGCTCACTAAAATGCAAGGCCTCCCGGAGAGGAAGATCTTGCCACCATTTGTAGGTGAGTTGCTGATGTGTGTTCATTACCAAGGCTGTTCTGGGCCAGGCCCCAGAGAGAGAAGAACGTCCCGATAAGCCTTGAGAGTCAAGCTAAGCAAGAGCAAAGCCAGGTGGGAAAAGGGAGGCAGGGCCCATTGGGTTCTGCAGCCACGCCCCTGGTGGGCGGAGCCCCATGACCCTGGTGGGTGGAGGTTTCTCAAGACACACCCCACCCAGAGACTTTGGAAAAATCCAGGGCACAGAAGTCTCCTAAGGCAGGCTAGCAAAGCAGCGCATCACCAAGCAGGGAACGCTGTGGTTTGCAGGCGAGACCGGAGGGGAACAGAGGATTTGGAAACTTTCACGGCCATGGAAATGAGAATCAGGTGGGCCCAGCTCAGAGCAGTCATGAAAGAAACAGGCCCAGCCCGGCAGAAGAGGACAGATGGGCAGGGAGGAGAGGCTGCTCAGCGCTACTGGGGAGGGAACGTGCCAAAGCTTGTCTGGCCTAGTCAGGGATTCTGGGTGACACTGTTAGTAAATGACAGCTGACATGGAGGCGGCTTCGCAGAGGTTAATGGATGACTCAGAGGCATTATTTATTATTGTTATTTTTGCCCCTGCTCACGTGGTTTATAGAAAGTGCTTTGTCAAGATTTGCAGGCCCAGCCATGTATAGATGATCTAAGACTGGTTCTTGGGGGGAACCCCTGTTGACGCAGCTGGAAAGCAGCCTGGGAGCAGGGGGGACTGAAAGATGGCTGAGGGGCACAGAACCAGGACGAAGAACGAGGCTCTGGACCCCTCCATACTAGGTGAGCAGCTCCAAGTCCACAGGCTTGGAGAAGACGGGTCAGGACAGGCTCTGCTGCCAGGCTGCGGAAAAGCCATGAAAATTCTTCAAGGTGACCTGGCCCGGATTGGCTTAACATAGCAGCCGGCCCAGTGGCACATTAATGAATTGCATTATCCCCGGAACATTTGCCAAGGGACTGATGTCTCCAGGATTCACTCAGGGTGATTGGTGACTGTATCAACTGAGAGGGTACAAATTCCAAGCCATCACCTAGCAAGTTCAGTATATGTGAAAAAGCTGGGCTATTCTCCATAACGTGATGAACTACTCTAAGGAGAGCAGGACTGCGATTTTTTTTTTTTCCCTTTGGATCTCTCTCTCCATCTAATCTGTCTATTGCTGAAGACAAGGTTGGGTCAGGCAAGGAAAGAAAGCACTTACCTGGATATGCATTGAATATAGACACAGAAGCTTTTGAGAATCTTAGAATGTTTTCTGTTATTTATGTGTTTGTCTCATTTTTTTTTCTTTCTTCCTTTTTATTTATTTGTTTGTTGGTTGGTTTTTTGGTCTGGCCCATGGCATGCAGAAGTTTCCTGGCCAGGGATCGAACCTGAGCCACAGCAGTGACAACTCTACATCCTTAACCACTAGGCCGCTAGGGAACTCCCTCTTTCTTTCTTTTTAAAGAGACTTCTTTTAGGTTTGGAAATCCCAAAGTGTGAGCAACTCTATTACGACTTGGATTTTGGCTTCTGAACACGCACGTTAATATGCGACTATATGCTCAAGTGATTTTTGCGTGAAATTCACCCAGGCTTTCCAGGAACCAAGGAATCCAGCAGAGGGGTTTCGTGAGAGCTTGCATGCAGGCCATGAATAAGACCATTGAGCAACTTTCTTGGGCTATAAATACCTCTGCGGCAAGCTTAAGAATTCAGTGAAATCCAGGGGGCACACGCATCTTTGAGGGGACAGACCCATGTGGAAGAGGGCCAAAGTCAAGACATGCTTTCCCTTGGGCACCATTTTTTTAGACTGCTCGTGGTGGGATTGGCCCGTATCTCTCTGCCCACACAAACTCACAGCTCCTAGCAGCTCTTCTGGAACATCTGGGACTTGCAGCAGCTGGGCGAGTGGAGTGGTCCAAAGGAAGAAGGGACTGGAGATGAAGAAGGGCCAGGCTGCCAAAACTCAACTGAGAAGATGGCCAGCATGACCCCCCTCCTTCTTAAGGACCGGAGTTCCTTCAGAATGAGCCAGATCCAAACAGGGCCCTCCCCGACCTGTAATGCACAGCTTAGCAGAGGGTCTTAGGGAAAACCAAAGTCCAGGCTGATGCTGCAGGGAAGTCCAGGGATCTTTCAGCCAAAGGGATTGGCTAGGGGTGAGGCTAGGCGGGAGCAGAGCTTGAGCTCATGGTACCAAAGGGACACAGCCTTAAGGACAGCACTTCCAATCACATGATAGCATGACAGGAAACAGTAAATGGAGAAACCAATGAGAAGGCCCAGGACACTTCTTTGGAAAAACCCAAGAAGGCCTTGAGCACCAGCCAGGATTCTACAAGGGCTGTTCACATTTGGCTGGAGGCCGGCTCTAAGGAGAAGTCACAATCAAACACTCCCTGAATGTGTCTTCAGAGGAGTGATGCACACTTCTGAGCTCCTCTGGGGCCAAGCGAAGCCCCAAGGTCCCCAAGTAAACAGAAGAGGACCTCCCACACTCCTGGCGCTAACACGCAGGAAGCTGCTGGCCTCTGGCCCCTTATTGGCTGGGCCACACCTCTCATGACAGCCTTCTTGGCCTTACAGGCCCTAGTCATCCCAGCTGGGTTAAGAAAAGGTAACAGAGTAAGTGGAGAATTCAGGGCACTGGGCGGAGTTCAAAGATAGACTTCATCAGCATAAGCAGCACTTTCCTGTTTTTAGGGCATATAATTACAATGTCTGCATTCAGCTTGGGATCCAGCTTCCTAGACTGACTCAGTCCACAGCAGCCCCTCCCTCCCTGTCCTTCTCCAGGACATGGATTGCCTTGAATCATTCTTAAATGTTTCCTGTATATACCACATTCTTTCCATTTTCCTAATCCTACGCTGTGCCTGGAACAAAACTCAGAGGCAAGGAAATAATGGCCCCTTCTTGTCCTCAAGGGGACTTACAGTCCAGTGAAAGAACAGGCATGCAGAGAATAATGTTACTGTGACAGCACAGAGGTGAGCGACCCAAGGCCGGCTTGGCTGGTAGGCTCCACAGGAGGAGAAATGGACCAAGATGTTACCCAGGCAGCAGTAGGTGTGACTTGATACCTCACACCAGAAGTAGAAGCCAGGTGGAGAGTCACTGTGGAAAAGCACCTGGAAATCTAAAACCAGGGGAGCCTGAGTGGCCAGAAATGGAAAACTCAAGTGGGGGTGGCAGGGGCTGGTGTTGGTGGGGGGGTACACAAAGCAGAAATCAGGAAGCAGAGAGCTGAGACCAGTGAAGCGGAAGCTGGGGCTCTTGCCTAAAATTGCCACTACTCACAGCTTGGGGGAGGTGGGGGTGAGGCCAGGACAAAGCCTGTAGATGGGTCAGCTAGACTGCAAAGATCAGGGGCAGAATGACAAGAGATAGCAGATTTAGGAGATGATTAGGAGGCAACTGACTATGAGGCAGGAAGGAGAAGGAAGCATCTAAAATAATCCTGAGGTTCTAGCCTAGAGGCGGCCTGGCAGGCGCCTGGTAACATAAACCAGCAGACTAGGGGAGGGGCAGGCTGGAGAAGGAAGGGGCTGGTCCCTCTGGGGCATGTTGAGTGTCAAGGTTTTCACGGGGTGACCCAATAGACTGGTTAGGGAGTCACTGGAAATACAGCCTCTGTACCCCAGGATCCGGATCAAGACTGGAGACCGCATCTGGGGGTCATCCACCAGGAGTGTAGACGGTCACCACAGAAGGTGATTGGCAGGTCCCAAGGCCAAAACATAGGGATCCTGCATGTCCCAAGAGCAGCCCTGAGTATTATAGAGCCATGTATTGGGGAGGCGGGGTGGGTGCAGACGCTGAATCTCAGAGGCGGGGAAACAGGTGGAGGAGGGGACCTTGAGGCCATGAAGGTACCCTTCTTCAAAAACGAGCTTGATGGTGAAGGGAAGGCATGACACGGGGCAGTCATTTGAGAGGGGTTTTTTAGAGCAGGATGTCCTTGGCATGTTCCAAGGACATGGGAAAGGAGCCAACAAGTAGACAGCATTGAAAGTTCAAAATAGTGGAAATGATGGCAGGGGGCAGGAGGTCTGGGGGAAGGGCTGGCGAGGGGTCAGGTGGCAGAGCATCCTTTAAAGGGCCGCAACCCTTCATTTTCAGAGGCTGAGGGAGGGCTTGCAGGATGGATGAGAAGCTGGGCAAGGTGGTGGTGCCATCAAGCAATAAACATACCACTGCTCCCAGGACCGTGTGTGTGTGTGTGTGTGTGTGTGTGTGTGTGTGTGTGTGTGTGTGAGGGGCGTGAGAGAGAGAGAAAGAGATCTCAGATTATCAAGGCAAGGAGTTCCCACTGTGGCACAGTGGGTTAAAGGATCCAACATTGCTGAAGCTGTAGCGTAAGTTGCAGCTGCAGCTCAGATTCAGTCCCTGGCCTGGGAACTTCCATATGCCGAAATGTGACCATAAAAACAACAAAAAAGATTATCCAAGCAAGTCTTTACAAAGCGCTGAGTACCAGTCACTCTTCATCTCTTGAGAGCTGGGCTGTGCCTTTAAAGGTTATTTGTATTGACCTGGCACACTTTGCCAGCGTGAATTTAGTAGGAATAAGATGAGGAGAAGAACTCAACTTACAGTTGAAAAATAATAATTACTCAGTGAAAAGAAAGGATATTAAAAGAAAGAAAGCGTTTCCTCTCTTTTAAGTTGCTATCTTGTTTATATGTCTTTTTTTAAATTATAGTTTATTTACTGGAATTCTCCTGTGGCACAGAGGGCTAGGGAACTGTATTTGTCACTGTGGTGGCTTGGGTCACTGCTGTAGCACAGGTTCGATTCCTGGCCTGTGAACATCCACATGCTGTAGGCACAGCCAAAAAATATAGTCAATTTACAATGTTGTGTTAGTTTCAGTATATGGCAAAGGAATTCAGTTACACATTCTTTTTCATTTTCTCTTCCATTATGGTTGATAACAGGATATTGAATCTAGTTCCCTGTGCTATACAATAAGACCTTGTTTATTTATTTTATATGTAGTAAAAGAACTCCAAACTCCAAATCTAGCTCTCTCCCCCATCACACACACCTTTCCCTTTGTAACCATAAGTTTGTCTTCTATGTCTGTGAGTTTGTTTCTGTTTTGTAGATAGGTTAATTTGTGTCATATTTTTATTTTTTTAAGTTTCATTGAAGTATAGTTAATTTACAAGACTGTGATCATTTCTGCTGTACCGCAAAGTAACCCAGTCATGCATATACACATATCCATTCTCTCTCGGATTCTTTTCCCACATAGGCTGTCACAGAATACTTGGTCCATTGGCTCTACTGGGTAGAGTTCTCTTTGCTGTACAGCAGGTCCCTGTTGGCCAGTCATTCCATACATCTCCGTGTGCAGATGCCAGTCCCAAACCCCCAGTCCATCCCTCCCCCCGACCTGTCCCCTTTGGTAACCATAAGTTTTTCAAAGTCTATGAGTCTGTTCTGCAAATAAGTTCATTTGTGTCTTTTTTTTTTTTTTTGGCTTTGCTTTTTAGGGCTGTACCTGTAGCATATTGAAGTTCCCAGGATAGGGGTCAAAGTGGAGCTGCAGCTGCCAGCCTACACCACAGCTCATGGCAATGCCAGATTCTTAACCCACTGAGCAAGGCCAGGGATCAAACCCACACCCTCATGGATTCTAGTCGGGTTCTTAATCCATTGAGCCACCGTGGGAACTCCCATCCATATCTTTTAGGTACAAATTTTAGATTCCACATATAAGTGATATCATATAGTCTCTCTGTCTTTCTTTTTCTGATTTACTTCACTTAGTACGATAATCTCTAGGTCCCTCCATGTTGCTGCAAATAGCATTATTTCACTCTTTTATGATTGAGTGATATTCCATTTTATATATATGTACCACATCTTCTTTATCCATTCCTTTATTGATGGACATTCAGGTTGCTTCCATGTCTTGGCTATTGTACATAGGGCTGCAGTGAACATTGAGGTGCGTGTATCTTTTCAAATTTTAGTTTTCTTTGGATAGGTGCCCAGGAAAGGAATTGCTGGATCATACAGCATTAAGTTACTATCTTGTTTAGAGTTTAGAGTCAGGCTGAGCTGGATGGACCTAAGGTGTCAGTTTGGCCCATTGGCTCTTTTAGCTTCCCTCCATGTCTCTTTATTAGTCTTGTTAGGGCACACACTACACTTCCCATAAACATTCAGCTAAAGTGAGTCTGTGAGCTTTCGCCAGCTAAGCAAAGAGCAGGGTGTTGTTTGGCTTCATCCCGTGGCTTTGGCTAGATATTTGACACAGATCTGCTAGGAAGTTTCCTCTTTGTAGCCACCTGGGCTCAGCTTTTCCCTTCCTGCCCACTCACAACATTTAAAATGCACCCTCTTCATTGTTTGCACCTGATTATACTCCATTTCGCACCTTAATAGTGCTTACAGCTTCCCGTCTCATAGTGTGTAGTCATTGATGTTCATTCTTATCTTATCTCCTTTACACATTAAACCCAAGTTCCTGGAGAACAAGGTCCATAACTGATTCATCTTTATGTTCCTATCACAGCAACTGGATTAGACACTGAATGCATATTTGTTCTTGGAGGAGTAAATGGTCCACTGTCTCATGTGTTCGTGCTTTTCTGGACTCGGCTTTCTCACTTACAGGATGAGGCAGCTGAATTAGATTCTGTAAGGTCCTCCCCACTCAAACTTTCAAGTATTTAATGGGTCTTGGTCCCTTCCTGACCATGCACATTAGAGAATCATTCCTAGGAGTGAACCACTGTTTTAGCCCTGAGCTAAGACATAGTAGATTTAGAATTTAAAACCTATTGAGAGAGACAGAAATAACCCATATGAAAATAGCCCAAAAGATGAGAATTTCTTATGTTGAAGTCTGAATTGTGTGCCAAACCCTGGAGATGAGAAAACAAACAGATAATCAACGCCGGGGTCCAGATGTGGGCAGTGTCACTTTAGAAGTTCTCTGCTGTCACTCAATACACCAATATGGCAGATGGCACTTTCAGTTGTGTTGGTCCTTATCTGATCATCCTTTAGAAAAGGAATCAGAAGTGGAATCAGTGACCTAATTCAACAGAGAGCAGAAACAGGGCTGGGACTGTTGTGTTTGGATGAAGGGTTGCCAAAGGGCTGGTCTGAAGAGGGTCTGGATACACAGTTGGGTGTCAGTAGGCCATGAAGAGCCTGAGTTGTGAGAGAACCCTGGGCCCTCAAGGGAGGGAGCATGTACAGAGTCAGATGAGGGGGAGAAAAGGGAAGAGGATGCCTCCGAGGGCTGGCATCATTCATTCCACTCTTGTGTCTAGGGCTGACTGGCTCCTCTACGGAGAAGGCATCAACAAAGCTGGAACAGAACAGAGAATTCACCTTAGGATGTGGAGCCTAGAAGTGGGCGGGTGACCCGCTGGACACAACATGTGAGTACTTCCTGTGTGGCTGGTCAGTGGAATGGATGTACAGGGGGTGGGGCATAGGGTTCCACCTCCCAAAAGTGGACCTGAGTGAACCCCCAGGAAATGACAGTGTGGTGTCATTGCTGACCCCGTGCCTTCTGGATCCTGGAGCATTGAGAGTAAATCTGCTTTCCTGTCAGTGTGACAGCATTATATCCGACCCAGCCCCCTTCGGCACCTTGGCGAGAGACTGAACTGTTGGCACCTTCATGAAAGTGCCCTGTGAGGGTATGTGTGAGAGCAGGGGGCTTCTGGTTTCCAAGAAGACCTTCTCTGGGGCTTTAGCTCTTCATGAACAGGAGGCACTCATTTCAGTGTCTCCCAGTCTTGGAGCATGTGTGCAAAGGGCATGAGGCTGTTCTCAGGTTGTACAGAGCTTAAACATGGTGCTCGTTAGGCCTGGTCATGTGAAAGAGGCCTGGGGGCCAGCTCTTCTCACCATGAGACCTCCTCAAAGGCTGAGCTGAGCCTGTGACCCTGACCCCCCAGCATGCCATCTCTGTTTGGGGGAGAACTTCTGTCTCTTCTGTCTTATGTGGGTTTTTTGTTTGGTTGTTTGTTTTGCTTTTTAGGACCGCATGTGCAGCATAGGGATGTTTCCAGGCTAGGGGTTGAATCGGAACTGCAGCTGCCAGACTATACCACAGCCACAGCAATGCCCAATCCAGGCTACATCTGACCTACACAGCTCATGGCGATGCTGGATCCTTAACCCACTGAGGAAGGCCAGGGATCAAACCTGCATCCTCATGGATACTAGTCAGGCTCGTTACCCCTGAGCCACAATGGGAACTTCCTGTTTGTCTGTTTTAATCACCCATTTGGAGTGTCCTCCTGATTCCTGGCCACCTTTGCTTTGCTGGCAAGGATTCACCGGAAACAATGCAGAAGGAGGTAACAAACTCCACGAGACCAGGACTTCCTACCAGAGCTGGGCTGTGGGTTGGTGGAAGGCATGGAGGCCCTGTACTGGCTCCGTGGGCTGCCCTGTCTTTGAAGAAGGGGCATCAGAGGTGAGGAACTCCAGAGGCGAGGCAGGAGCTGTCCTGGGCCCAGTCTGTCCCCTCAGCTCTGCTCAGGGTGGTTACAGCTGCCTTCAGTCACTTGCAACATCCAGGAAGTGCCCCGGACCCTTGGCCCAGGGCTTGCTTTGGGTTTACTCCAGAGGCTTAGTTAAAAGGGCTCAAGCACCGAGGGCCTCCTCTGCAGTTCATTCCAAAAATGAGTCACGTTCTCTTCAAATATTTGGTAAATATCTGGACTTGGGGCCCAGCCACAATATGTATGTACTTGGAAGTCACAAAGATTCCTAATGCAGGGTCTCAGGTCCAAGGGATTTGTGGTGCAGTTGGGGAAACACGCTCCTTATGGCATCAGTGACTATGTAACTAATGCTTCACACATTTGGTACACGTTCTGCTGTGACACAGGCGGTCCTGTCCTCGCTGTGCCCACAGTCTCATAAGGGGGGGTGGGATGAATTGAGGTACACAAAGGAGGAAATAGATGAGGACTAGGGGTGCCAAGTGCTGCACTGAAACCACGGGGGGAGCCTCCCATAGACAGAGAGGCATGAAGGAGGCTGAGACCTGGACGCCAGGAGTGAGAACAGAACACCAGAAAAGGAGAAGGGAGCCTGTGCAAAGGACCTGGGGCGAGAGGGAAGACTTGGAACCAGCAGCAGGCAATGGTGCTAGACAGAAGAGGGGGGATACAGAGGGGGCAGGGTTGGGGGGGTGCAGGACCATGGCCACGGGTTATGTGGCTTTATGCAGACTCATTGGGAAGGGAGATGATGACGCCTGAATGTGGTTTCTGATGGCTCCGGTCCTGCATGGAGAGGGGACTAAAGGTAACCTGCAGAAGCAGCCGCACAGATGGGATGTGTGTCAGGGAAGTTCACAAGCCAGAGGACGGTTCCTCTCAGTGTCAAGGACAGTGAGGAGTCTACTCCATGCGAGGAAATACAATAAACAAAGCCAGGAAGACTGCAGCACACAAAGTCAGGCGGAGGAGGCGTGGTCAGGAGGGGAGAGCCTGGAGGGGAGAGCCTGGATGGGGACATGGAGTTGGGGGGAGTGGGGGTTGGCTGCCTGCACCCGAGGGGCCAGCTGAGGACTGGGTCCTGGTCCTGTGGGCAGTGGGGATCACAGAGGCCCCGTCCAGCTGCTCCTTTCTGGCCTCTGAGTTGTGCCCGGGGCTTCCTGCGCTGAGATGGGTGTTATGGGTCCAAGGGCAAAGGGCTACTGGGTAGGGTCACCCTGAGGGTGAGAGAGACTGAACAAAAGGGGTGGAAGTTAGTGTCCCAGCTCCCTGCACTGGATCAGGATGAGAAGGGCTCCAGCCTCAGGCTGAAGGCCCAAGGCGGGCTTCTCTCCATGCCCCACCTCCCCCATAACTGCGCCTCTCGACCAGAGGCAGGTCAGGGTCAAGGAGAGTCTCTGCTTGTTATCTTCACCAGGCCCAGCACTGGTTGTTCCCCAGTCAGCCTCAGCCTCAGCCTGAGCCTCATTGGGGTGTTTGCACTCGATGACTGTGTGAAGGGGGACAGGCAGCTGCAGGAAGGCTCCCGGGGTGTAGGGAGGTGCAGGGACCTGTAGGGGTACCCCAGAGCAGGCCCTGTGGAGGGGCCCATGGAGGGCAGAGGCCAAAGCCATGGCTCTTCCACAAGGCATGAGCCTTGTTTGGGGTTCAAGTGACGAGTGTGGGCTGGAAAGAGGAGCAGCCTCCTGAACCTGTGCAGGACCCAGGAGATTTCCAGGCCAGGGACTGACCAGGGAGGAGGGCACAAAGCGTTCTTGAGGGGGCATGAAGCCTTCATGGGGGAGCACAAGGCGTTCATAGAGGGCGCCCAGAGTGTTCACCAGGGGCTCTGGTGTTGGGCACTGCCCTCAGGTGGTTTTGCCACCAAGCAGCAAGGCCAAGAGGGCTACAAGAGGACTCACGGGCACGTGTTCAAAACCCCCACCAGGCCTCCCAAGGCCAGGGGGTGGGGGGCGAGGGGGCCTACTTGATGTAATGCCAGGGCCCTGCAGCCAGGGGCAGGGAGGCTGCAGTTACTCCTCTAACGGTGGGGCAGTCTGAGCGAAATATGCCCTCCCAGGGAGCAGGGACCATTCACCTTGTACCTGTGGCTGCCTCACCTCCAGAGTGCCCAGGACGGCTCTCGGCCCAAGCATCACAGCTGCCAGAGCTCCTGGGCATGCACTCATAGTTGTCAGACGTCAGGCTCTGCTTTTATTTTTCACTCCACCATGTCTCCCACACTCCAGTTTTCTGTTATGGTCATTTGTGGCACAGGGGCTTGCACAGAAAAGGCAAATAATAATCTCTGAGTGACTGATAAATTGAATTGTAGAAATGCTTTGGCAAGGAACAGTTGAAGCCTAAATTTGATTTTGTTTTGCTTTATTATTTTATTTTATTCAGAGGCTTTTATTTATTTATTTATTTTGGCCATGTATGTGGCATGCAGAAGTTCCTGGGCCAGGGATCAAACCTGAGCCATAGCAGTGACCCAAGCCTCATCAGTGACAACGCCTCATCCTTAACCCACTGAGCCACCAGGAAACTCCCAGAAGCTTTTATTTTAACAGTAACTTTGTGCTGCATTTGGTTCTTGGTCACAGCATGGTCTTGGCTCAGCAGTGGGGTGAGAGCCCCTTGACAATGTACAAGATGCTCTTGTTTACCTGGAAACCCAGTGACCACACAGCTGTCTTGGGAGCAGGTCCTTGGGGCCAGGTTGTAGCACAGCTGGTATCCTGGGCTGAGCACACCCTGGGCTTCATAGATTTTTCTCCTTGCATTTCTGAGGCTGAGTTAAAGACTGACACTAATGAATCATGGTCATGGTGAAAAACTAGAATAAGAATGAAGTTGAGATAATCCATTTTTCAGAGTCCGTGTCAAAGTTTTATCTCTTTGGCTGGGTTTGATTTAATCGATAGTTAATACTTCGGTTAATTACTGATGGATGATTTATAAGTGGATGTAGGAAATGTAGTATGAGAGAAATGGGAGTTGAAGGAATAAGTATGGAAGGTCAAAGACCGTGAAGTTACTAACAAGGCTTAAAGCTGGTCCCCTGTGCTCCCAGTTCTGGTAGCAGCTCTCCATAGATGGAAGGAGAGCCTGGGAGTCCTCCTGGACCCTGCTCTTCCTCTCTCCTCCCTCCACCCAGCTTTTCATCAATTTAGACTGCTTTCGCCATGTATTCCCCTGGTCTCGCTCCTCCTCTTGGTAAGACTGAGGAAAGAACAGTGCCTACCTCACTGGGTGGAGGTGAGGATGAAATGCCTCGATAACGTGACCAGGGCCCTCCGTAAGTATTAGTGCATAATGTTAGTAAAAGCCTGGAACACACCTCTGGACCATGAAAGACCGAACACTCCTAGCCCCAGAAAAGGTAGACTGTGAACCACCCAGGCTTCCAAATTAGCCATGGAGTTCCAGTGGGAAAATGGCCTGTGCTGTTTGTTTGGGTTTGGTGGGTGGGTTGGGGGTAGGGGACGAGGTGGGGGCAGACAGACTGGGAAGAGGGCCAGGGAGTTGCAACTCTGCAGGTAACAGAGATATATGACTTAGAGCATTCAGGACCCAGTGTGGGCGAGGGATCTGTGAATTCCGAGGGAGACCGGATCCTCAGAACCTCGGTCTTGGGGTTCTGTGGGGAGCTTTGCAGAGAGGTTAGAAGATGACCATGAGGGACAGACGTTTCTGGGAACCTCCAGGAGATGGGTCCAGGCTGGACCACACGACCTGGAGTTCTTTACAAGTTCTAAACCAGACAAGTGACTGAGAAAGACAGTCTCAGAATTCCTGTTGTGGCTCAGAGGAAAACGAATCTGACTAGTGTCGTGAGGACACAGGTTTGATCACTGGCCTCGCTCAGCAGGTTAAAGATCTGTCATTGCTGTGAGCTGTCATGTAGGTTGCAGACACACCTCAGATCCAGTGTTGCTGTAGCTATGGTATAGGCCGGCAGCCACAGGTCCAATTCGAACTCTAGCCTGGGAACCTCCATATGCTGCAGGTGCGGCCCTAAAAAAGACAAAAGACAAAAAGGAAAAAAAAAAGAAAGAAAGACATTCTCATCTACTTTTGTTAGAAGGCGCTCAAATGGTCATGAGTCGCTTTAGAAAAATAAAGGTAAAACATCCCTTACCCTTCAGTGCTGAGAAGTATATTACTTGTATGTTTCTGCTGTGATCACAAATAAAATTCACTTTAAAAAAAATCACAAAATTTGCAGTAATTTTTTAGTCTAGATGCATTTTCCCAATCAGTGTCACTAAAAGTACTACTTTGACTATGGGAGGGTCTGAGAGGATGTTTTTCCTTGCTCAGTTTGGGTCCTCACTGTGGAACCCGCTGAGAAGGACTGGCTTCTGGGTAAAGTCTAATTAATGTGGTGCAGGATTCCTCAGTGGGAATCCTGCTGATCTTCCAGCCTCATCTCCCAGCATCCCATACACCCTCAGGAAGGTCAGGTGCATGTGTTCATTCATTCATTCAGTCCACTAATATTTGTTATGTACCGGATGGTGTCCAGCTCAGGTCAAGGCTCTTGGGAAAGAGCAGAGAGGACCCAGAAAGCCAGCTCTCCAGGCGCTGCCATCCTAGTCCCCTGACAAATGGTGCTGCTTCACCCCCACACACCGTCCTTTCCGCTGGCAGGTTCCTTCTGCCAGACCCCCACTCGTAATACAAGCTGTTCTGGCTTCCACCTTGGCAGGGAACTTTTCACTTCTCTCTGGGATGGCAGAGTCCCTGCACCTACCTGATCATGCTCCCTGAATGTGGCTCAGAGCCTGCCCTGCCGGTATGGAACCAGCCTTTATCTCTGAATCCCTCATGAACATGCCAAGGTGCCATGCAGGCTGCACTGATGTATTGCTGGAGGAGCCCAAGCATGGAAGCTGTGCAGAGTAGGGCTCCTTAATGTTGTGAAAACTTGCTCAAACCTTGGTAGGGGCCTATTCCTGGGATTATGGCCACCAATCAGGAGCTCTCAGTGATTCTCAACCCAGACTGCACGTTAAAATCATCTGATGAGCTTCTTAAGAGGCCGCATTGCCAGCGAATCTGACTTAATTGGCCAGGAAAGGTGTGCCCAGGCATGGGTATTATTTCCAGGCTCCCTAGGAAATTCCTCTCTGCAGTCAGTGTTGAGAACAACCTAGATAGAGGCACAGAAAATTTGCTTCTTTTTTTTTTTTTTTTTTTTAGGGCTGCACTGCAGCTTATGGAAGTTCCCCGGCTAGAGGTCGAATCACAGCTGTAGCTACCAGTCTACACCGTAGCTTCAGCAATGCCAGATCCGAGCCTCGTCTGTGACCTACACCATAGCTCATGGCAACAACAGATCCTTAACCCACTGAGCAAGGTCAGGGGTCCAGCCTACATCCTCGTGGATACTAGTCGGGTTCATAACCCGCTGGCCCATAATGGGAATTCCATGGCACAGAAGATTTGGCTGCTCAGAAGGTAGCTGCCACTTTCATGTGCATATGGAGGTTGTGAAATTAGCTACCAGCTCAACACAGACTCTATACATGCCTGGCTGGTGTTGCCATCACTCACTGCCAGTTAGCAGATACCCAGGCATGGGTAGAGGCCACAAGGGTTTGGGGGTGGAGAGACCAGTCCTTTCCAAGGGGACAGGGATTGGTGGTTGGCAGCAGGGCATGAGCAAATCCACATTGGCCTTCTTGCTGGGAGTTGTGCCAACACCTGCCAGCTTGGTTCATACTTCTAGAACCTTACAAGATGTGTTCATAGACCGTTGCCCCATCTCAGAGTAGAGCACCCCCCAGGACCCCCTCAATGAAGAGTGTGATGCATGTAGGGGGGGTGACAGCCCCCCCAGCTGTTCTGCTTCTCCCCAGCCCGCCCCCTCCCATAGTGGTAAGGTGGTGACACTCACTCCTTCCCAGAGCATGAGTCGGGTCCTCTGAAGGAAAGGAATACAAAGAAGAAAGGTGTGTGTTTTCAACACATCAGGGCCCCAACCAGCATCATCTTCTCTTGGAAAGGGGATACATAGTGGAATCATCCATCATGGCTTAATTTCTACTGGTGTCTTCAGGGTGCAGACCAGGAAATTAGATTGTGAGCCTTCTGAGCCAATCAGAAACCTACATCAGGCTCTGTAGCCACAGGCAGAGCAGAGCAGCATCTTAAAAGAAGCAAATAACAGGACACTTCCCAAGACCACAGTCTGAGAGCTTGTGCCCTGTAGTATAGCCTCTACCCTGTGGTATAGCCTCTACGCTTCCAGTGAACAACCACAAGGGAGTTTCCAATCTATTTATTTTTCCCTCAGATTTTTTCCTACTTCCCCCCCAAAATCTTTGAAAATCCACTAAGCATTAGATATTTTAGGATTTTTGCTCTTTTATTATCTAACCTACATGCTTCCTGCACACTTTAAGTCTGTTTTAATTTTGTGTACTATTTAGTGGTAAAGAACGGTAGGTAACCCCAACAGAATGCTTTATACTTACAGACCAATTATTCAGTCAGCCCTTAATTATTCAGACAAAGCAATGACATCAGTTTGCGTGTGTTCCCTGGGATATTACAGCAACAACAGCCCTGTTTCAGAACATTCGAAGGATAGAAAACTGATGGTTTAAAATCGCAGTCAATTGCCTAGCTTTTCACCCGAAATAAAATTCAGGTACTGGAATTCCCACTGTGGTGCAGTGGGTTAAGAATCCAATTGCAGTGGCTGGGGTTGCTACGGAGGTGCAGGTTCAATCCCCAGCCTGGCACAGTGGGCTAAAGGGCCCAGCATTGCCACAGCTGGGACTCAGATTCAGTACCGGGTCCAGAACTTCCATATGCCATGGGCGTGGCCATTTAAAAAAATGCAGGTACCATTTAGTTCACAAAGATAATTTTACTTCAAGATTTATAGCAGTGCCACTCATCTGAAGTAATCTTCCTCACCATCCCCCAGCCCTATGTCTTTCTTCTCAGCCCTTAAACCTACAAGGCTGCCTTTGAAAATGATGAATCAAGAATACAGTATAATGGAAATAGCTGCTGTATTAGAAAAATGCACTGGGGAATCTTTGAAAGCCAGGGAGAATGTATTGAATACTTCTTTGATAAAACCCAAAAAGGGCAGGTTCTACCTCAGCGTAAGGCTGAGGTGGTATCTTCCCAGGCCTCCACTGGGTTCTTTGTCCCGTCTCAACCCTCATCATTAATCACAGCAGGTGCAGCACTCCTGGATAGTGAAGCCATGTGGAGCCACTGCCCAGGATCAGGAAAGGCCCAGCACATGCTGCTGACCTCTTCATTGTATGCACGCCAGGACTCAGCAGGATGGCCTGAGACAACCCTACGGTAGGACACAAAACTCAGGCTTTGTTGGTGACCTGCTGGTTCTTCACTTCCTCTGCTTCCCTTGAGGACTGTCTTTGTCTTGCTTCAGCCTGGCCACTTCCAGGTCGCATGTGTGTAAAAGGGAGACCCTCATGCTTGCTCCCCCTCGGTGACAGGAGTGAAACAGAAAACGCAGATGGAGTTCTAAGAATTCTCAGGTAGGGGACGTGGGCAGATTCACAGCTTTGGCCACTGTCGGGGCTGAGAAACATGGCAAGATCATGGGGAGGAACCATGCCTAGGGTGAGTTTGTAGGTGGGCCCTTAAAGATTTGGATGTAGGGCTCAGTAGGTGTGAATAAATACACTGAAGGCACTGGGAGGAGATGATTTTCTGGGTTCTTCATCTCTGGCCTCCAATTCAGCATGAAGCAAGGATAAAGGAGATTCCAGCCTAATAATTGGGAGGATTTCTTAAAGCACATTCCACAGAAGACTGCATTTTTCTTGTCAAGCTACTCCAAAATCAACAGCAAGGGAGCTTGTGATGAATTCAGCTGAATTTGGTTTCTCACTCCAGTGAACCAAGTAACAGCAAAGAGGATCCAGAGAAACAGGGTCCCGGGGTTCTGGACACTCCTCTTCTCTTTGGCCATGTGCCCCCGATTGTTAAGGAGAGAAGAGTAAAAGATGGTAACTCTTAAAATGGAGACCGAAGGGGACTGTGCCTTTGAGGGGCCCATAGCCTAGGTGAGAAGAAGGATCAGGAACCAAAGTTGAAAAACAATGTAAGACGCATTTAGGAGGTGCAGTCTTTGGAGCAAGAGCAGTTATAATGAAGCAGTTACAGGTAAGGGAGAAGCCAGATTTCAGTGAGTTAAAAAGGAGGGGAATGAGTGGAAACAGCAAGAAAGGTGTGTGTATGAGAGGCAGTGTCGAGAAAGCTGTGTGGACTATGGGGCGCTCCTGTCTGCAGGGTGGACTGCTTCAATCATACCGTGGACTTTAGGGCACCTTCAGTGTAACAATCTGTTCAGCCACGGGGATATCAAAATAAATAAGACAAAGTCCACATGCCCAAAGAGCATTCCATCTGTGGTTCCAGAGAAACATATGAGCAGACACATCAAAATGCAAAGTCATACATTCTGGACAGAGGCGGATGGAGCACAGGATTAGGAGGGAAAAAACACAAACCTATTCTCAAGGAGCTTATGGCCATTTTTTTTCTCATCTTTTTAGGGCCCATGCCCATGGCATATGGAGGTTCCTAGGCTAGGGTTCGAATCGGAGTTACAGCTGCTGGCCTACACCACAGCCACAGCAACGCCAGATCCAAGTTGTGTCTGCAACCTACACCACAGCTCATGGCAATGTCAGATTCTTAACCCACTGAGTGAAGCCAGGGATTGAACCTGTGTCCTCATGGATGCTAGTCAGATTACACTGAGCCACTACGGGAACTCCCTTACAGCCATTTAGTGTGTCCACAGTTATAATGTGTCCACAGTTATAGTTAGTATAACCCTAACCTTAACCCTAACCCTAACCCCCAACACAGGGGACAACGCTTTAGGAGAGGAGCATTGTACTTTGGGTACCTAGAAAAAAAAATCAAATACCTTTTAAGTGAAGCTTGAGAAAGGTCTGCCTGAGAAGGTGGCATTTGATTCAAACCTTGAACAATGGGAATGAAGGCTAGTGGGATAGCAGAGAGGGTCACTTCAGGCAGAGGATGTGATGTTTTAGGAGAAGGTTTAGGAGAAACTTTTGGTCACACTGTCTTTACTTGCAGGAGTAGGAATCAAGGATGAATCTAGAACACAGAGTCAGGCTTCTTGGAAAATTTCCTAGAATTGAGCCTTTTATGTCTTCTTGGGTCACCAAGATCCAGGCTCCTTAAATGCTCTTAGACCAAAGGCTGGCTCCACACCCAGGAGACTTCATTAACATTTCATCCTCCCATGGCTCTGTGATGAAGGCAGTAGAACAATCCTGCCCTTTGTTGTGAGGGGCATTTGTGTGTGTGTCTTTTCCACGAATCTCCCCTAGTGCATCCTTGGGCAAAATGTCCTGTTGGCCTCAAGGACAGTAAACATGTCAGCCTACACTGATGAGAGGTAATTAAGCAACCCTATGATATACTCATGTTGCAGGGTCCTGCTTGGAGTTCCATCACAAAGACCCTATTGTCTCTCTTTTAGAAAGACCTCACGTCTCGATTTAAGGGTTTTTTGAAACTATTGGATTGTATTGAAAATTTTGTAGAAAGACAGGGCCTCGGTAAAAAAAAAAAAAAAAAAAAACAGAGGAATGTGAACTTTAAATATAGGTGAATGAGGGAGTTCCCATTGTGGCTCAGTGGAAATGAATCCAACTAGTATCCATGAGGATGCAGGTTCGATCCCTGGCTTCGCTCAGTGGGTTGGCGAGCTATGAGCTTCAGTGTAGGTGGAAGATGTGGCTCAGATCCCCTGTTGCTGTGGCTGTGGGGTAGACTGGCAGCTGCAGCTCTGATTTGACCCCTAGTCTGGGAATGTCCGTATGCTGCAGGTGCAGCCCTAAAAAGCAAAAAAAAAAAAAAAAAAAGAGTTGGGTGATTTTTTAAAATCCAAACTTTGAATGAAGGCAAAGGAGCTTAATTTAAACAAATGAATGATTAGAGTTGCCTACCAATATATAAACATCATGATTTAAAATGTAATCATCATTCTTCCCCATTCAGCCATTATCCTGGTCTGATTTCTAGCCCTGTTCTTTCTACACAAGAGCTAAGGATTTGGCCTGTTTTAACAGCCACTTTTTTTTTTTTTTTTTTGGCAAACAGCAGGACAGAACACACTGCAATCAAATCAGCCTCTAAGTTGGCCCCAAACATCAAATGGGCCTGGGCATGATGGCGTATTTTCAGGCACATATAAACTTGGCCTGTATTCCTCAGGGCGTGAGTCTGGCACCTCTCTGGATCAGTAAATAGGCTTTTTGAAAAGCCCAAACAAACCATAAGGAAATCCTGCATTCTGAAACAAAAGGTATAAAAGCTAAGTAAAGACACACACTGCCATTGTCTGCTTTGCCAGGATGTGAGCTGTTGCCTTGGGAGAAAGATAACATGAAAGAGGCCATAATTGCAGGGCCAAGACTGCAGGCCCCACAAAAACAGGACGAAACATAGCAAAAGCGGGGGGGGGGGGGGGGGGGGGGGGGAAGCTCCATGTGCTCTCAGCTGAGCCAGGAGAGAAAAAAAAAAAATCAAAAGAGCAACTCCTTTTTTAGCGTGTTCAAGAAATGGAGACAGAGGGCGAGGAAAATGAGGAAGATCACCAGGATTAAGTTAGTTTTCAGGAAAAACACGAGGGCGGGAGAAAGAAAGAAAGAAAGAAAGAAAGAGAAAAAAAAAAAAAAAAAAACACCAGGCAGAACAGCTAAAGGAAGTAAGGGGAAGAGGACATGTTTTTTTAAACACATTTGCTTTTTTTTTCTTTTCTTTTTTTGTTCAAGGGGAGGAGTGTGGAAAAAGAAAAAATAGGGCCATTTCATGAATGAGGAGAGGGTTGAAAGCTAGACAGACGGTTCCATATTAGCTGAGCTTCTAGATGGCTCTTTAAAAAGTATCTTAAACCAGGAACATGAAGATAAGGACTAAGGACAATTGGGAAATAATGAAGATGTTGTCAATAAACTATTGATAAGGAGGGGTTAAAGGAGTATTTAGAGAAATTGAAGATATGCAAATGAGAGGCTGAAATAACACATGCATCCGAGGGTATTTAGTGGAACAGGCTCAAGAATTTGCGACACTATGAGGCAATTACTATTATTTTTTTAGTTGAAGTGTAGTTGATTTACAATGTTGTGTTAGTTTCTGGAGTGCAGCAAAGTGATTCCTACATATATATATATTTTTTTAACACATATCTTTTATATTTATCTAGGTATATCTTTCTATATATATCTTTTTCAGATGATTTTCCACTATAGGTTATTATAAGATATAATGCCCTATGCTATATTGTAAATCTTTGTTGGTTATCTATTTTATATATAGTGGTGTGTATCTGTTAATCCTAAACTAATGTAACCCTTCCCCCATCCTTTCCCCTTTAGTAACTGTGAGATTGTTTTCTAGAGGCAATTATTTTTAATGCCATCCTGTGCAAAGGGGGTACTAAACACAGGTGTCTTAACACGACATTGCATCTCACATTGCTGTGATGCATGATAAATGCATTTGCTGTTCTCAGAGTCACACATATTAGTCTGGGTCTTATCCTTACCTCCTCTCTCAGTAACAATATGAGAGGCTTAACTAAAGCAAAAGGAGTTTAAAAATGTTGTTTGGGGAGTTCCCGTCGTGGCGCAGTGGTTAACGAATCCGACTAGGAACCATGAGGTTGCGGGTTCGGTCCCTGGCCTTGCTCAGTGGGTTAAGGATCTGTCATTGCCGTGAGCTGTGGTGTAGGTTGCAGACGCGGCTCGGATCCCGCGTTGCTGTGGCTCTGGCGTAGGCCGGTGGCTACAGCTCCGATTCAACCCCTAGCCTGGGAACCTCCATATGCCGCGGGAGCGGCCCAAGAAATAGCAACAACAACAAAGACAAAAGACAAAAAAAAATGTTGTTTGGTATTAAATAGAACCTGCCCTCCCCCCCCCCAAAAAAGGAAACTGAGGCATTGGGTAATCAAGGGAATGGTTGAAAGATTCAACGACTGAGTTATGACCCATTTTCCAGAATTCAGACATCTTCCAAAAGAAGAAAGCGCACAGAGGTAAGCTGGGTCTCAGGTGCGAATACAGACGGGTTCACTACTGGGAGCCACCAGCGCAGGGAGCCAGCCTGGAAGCGGACCTTGGTCTGCATCCACGACTCGGCCACTGCCAGAGCTGGTTTTTCCAGCCCCTTTCCTGCTCCCAGGTGGCAGAGCTAAAAATCAGGACACCGGCTCATTCTTTCAGTCCCCATTCCAAGCAAATCTCAGGTGGACTCTAGCTATGCTTTGTGAATTGCACCTGCCAGAGCTGCACAGCCAAGCGAGAGGAGGGAAATGCCTTAGTGGTTTCTGCACATAGACCAGACCAAGGGAGAAATTAACCTTAAGCTAGTGAGCAACAAAAACGTGCTTTGAGAAGTCAAATGAAGGAGGTGATGGTGGTTAGCGGACGGCCCTACACACCTTGTGTGTGTGTCTTGCTGAATCACTCTGTCCAAAGCTGGCAGGTGACAGACACAGGGTTACCTCCTGGATCGGTCTCTGGGGGTCCCTCCAGTTTCTGCGTCTCCAGACTGGGCAGTGCATGCAAGGTCTCCCCTGCTCACACCTGTTACTCATCCCAGCCACCTGATCTGAAGCGTCCTTGGGGACACTGTTTTCACTCTGCCTGCTCTCTTGTGCTGGTGGATCGATGACAGTCAGCAAAGAACAAGCTGTGCCAGAGAAGAACGTCCTCTTCCTCTGGGCTGACTCAGCTTGGGACAGGAAGACGGGGCATCTGGCATTTGGTGAAGCCCTTGATTGTCCCTTACGAAATATTAACCGAAATGGATTGGCGTTTGCCTGGTTCTGAGAAGGTCACCCAGGATGCGTTTGAAAGGAAGAGGCCCTGTGTCAACAAAGAGGAGTGATAAGCAGCCCGCCATTTCTCTGAACTGATGCGCCCGATCGTGTACTGCAGGCTCGTTTTTCTCTCTCTCCACAGATCAGTGTGCTTTTATGACAACCATCTCCATAGCAACCAGGTGTCCAGACACTAAATGGATCATGGGGATATGAAATCTCAGCCTGGGAAGGAAAGCCCACCCCCCCCACCCCGCCGCCCAACTGCCATTTCCGAGGCGCTGTTTTTGGATGAGGGCTGTTGGGTGGGCCCAGGGGACACGGGTGGCCTTCCCTAGGGCCCTGCTGGGCACAGGGACAGCCGGATGGCGGAGGAGCATTTTTTTGATTATGTTTACTAATGACCCAGAAGAAAGGGTAAATAACAGGTCATTGAGACACTGATGAAACCAAATGGGAAAGAGCTGCAAACACCAGAGAGACCAGAGAAATTATATCAGTGGCAGTGGAGGAAAGAACCTGGGGAGGGTTATCCTGGGAACCCCGGAGTTAGTACTTCTGGGGGCCCAAGATTCCCAAATGAGAAGGTGAACAATGCAGGGATTGTTTGGCGGGATCTGGGAGAGAAAGATGACAAGTAAGCTTAACACAGGGAAACACACCAGAACAGATAGCGAGGAGCTCAGGGAAGGGGCCGTCAGCCCAGGCTCCCCTGAGTGGTTGAGATGAATCCAGACGGCTGACCCTGGGAGGCTCAGAGGGAGGTGGTGGGGATGCAGCCCAGGATGCAGGGTGTCCACAGAGCAGCATCCTCAGGGCTGGAGGCAGCTGTGCCATGAGTCACACTGACTTCTCCCCAAAGGTGAGTCTCAACAGTCCTGCCATACCTGGAGCTTCTTTTGTTCAGCAATGATGTCCACATGCTGACAGCGCATGGAGGGCAGAGCGGGAAGGAAGGCACGGACAGATACAGTGGAACAAAAGGAGTTGTAGTTGGGACCTCCAGGAGGAATTTTCCCGAGTGACATCTAAATAGGCTGCAAATGGCCCTTTGGAGGGAACTCCCATCCCTTGTCATAATCTAAACCAGGACCGGACTGGGAGGGGTGGCAACACATGGATGTCAGGGGGAGGGCGGGGCTACCCCGCTTCTTTGTCTTGTCAGCCCACGACCCACAGGGTTGAGGCTTAAATGTGCCATTCATCTACTGCACGAGGATCCTTGAATCCCCACACTAGGTGTGTCCATTGAAGAGAGTTCTGCCCTCTCCCAGGGGAAAGCTGGGGGTTAAATCTGTAACTGTCAGCCTGCCTGGCAACAAAATAAAAGGAAACCACATTCTTCATGAATGAAGGAAGGAGCAGGAGGAAGGTAGTCCCCCTCCACCTTCTCTTTTTTTTTAAACATGAGTAAGATCCTCAATATGTTTGAGATTATTTAGCAAATTCTCTGCAAGGGACCACAGGTCACTAGCCAACAGATCATGGATGTAGAGACCGCAGGCTTCTTCCGACCCTACCTCCCACCGTTGCCCCCAGAGGTAGCAGGCTGGGCATCACAGGGGTCTCTGTTTAGTGAACCATTAATGATTTATCAAAGTCCAGACCCCTGCACCATCCGTCCAGTGCTCAGAATGTTATTAGAAAATCCTATTTCTGGTCTGTTATGAAACAGAGGTTTTGATGTGCTGCCAGGTTTATGGGGAATTCTGGAAACAGAACACTTGCTGCTCTGAGGAGCCGAGGCCAGTGGGTGTTACATAAAGCTTTCCTAGCAACTCAAGTTTATCAGAGAATGTGAGGCTGCAGTGGAAAAAAAGCCAACAAGTTAATGCAAAACATGAGCCAACCCACTATCCCCGCTTGCTCTGAGGCCAGCCAGCACATTCATGGGAGTGATTTTAACCCGCAGTGTCCCGGCAGGCCTGAGACTCCAGTTAGCTGCAGGTTCAGCGCAAGAAAGCTGGGGCGGCTCAGAGCTGAAAGGCACCTTCTCACGGACCTCATGATATGCCAAGCCGCCCTTGCTGCCTCTGCACCCACAGCTTATTGAAATTCATACAAATGCATCTTCTTCGGCCTTCTCGGGGCTGCTCCCGCTTTCTCTGAGCACTGCAGAAATAAATGAGGGCAAGGTCACAACGCAGAATCCCTGCCAAGTTAAATGCATTGGATGGCGCGACTGTCCATCTGAAGTCAATGGGCGAGAATCTAATTTCCAAACCCCAGGATCCAAAATGATGCAGCTCAGGATCGAATCCTTTTCTGGTGGTTGGTTGCCAACTTTTGTTCAGTTTCTGAAAAGCCTATGTCCAATTGGTTGTTTTAAATCTCCCAGAGCTGGGAGGGTGGGGGTGGTTGGAGAGACCTGGGAACAGAAAACCACACAAAATCCCATTTTAAAGCTGCAAATCAGAGCCAATTGCCATCATGATCTGCTTACCCATGACAGTCTCAACTGCAGCGTTTTTGAGAGGAAAGGAAGCTTTCCCCACCCCTGAAGGTGAGTCCAATAAGCTGAGCAGGACTGGGCTGAGGGGCATGTGTCAAGAGAGAAAGTGGTTGAGTTGAAACTCAAGGGGCCCAACGAAGGTATTTGGAAAGCAGTGTCCCCTTGGGGGACAGCCCTCCACAAACCTGCCAGGGACTGGAGGGCCCTGTCTGTGATGCCACCAGACCCCAGCTCAGTGCCCACCTCCCCAAGTCAGTCTAGAGCACCATCACTCCATTTGGGCAGGAAAAGAATGATTTTGTGAAATCCCGGAGCCCCATCTGTATGATGACACTCGTCCAGTGGGAGGATGGCCTTTCCTGACATAAATGGGATCACCCCAAATCTAGAGGGTCTGTATCCCCAGGGCTTCTCTGCTGAAGAATGTGCAAGGGGCTGAAAAGTGTCAAAGCTACCTCTTTGCCTTAAAGCTGCAAAAGAAGCAAACCCCAAGACATCCTAGTTGAACTTGAACTTAAATTCACCTAGTAGAAGGTGAATTTCTATTTTAGGTAGTCCTTGAGAAGTCACCAGAAATCCAGAAAAGAATTTGCTCTGAGATGCCTCTTAAAAGATTTCATTCAAAGTGGACCAAAAAAAAAAAAAGGGGGAAAAAAGGTGGCAAATACTCAAAAGAGGGCCACTGACCAACCCAAGGAGAACAGAGGCATCTAGCCACAGTCCATGTCCCAGTAGGTCTCTCTATGTCCATTAAACAATCAGAGGATGGGAGCCTCCTCAGAAGCCCTCAAGCATCCCTGCCCCCTCCAGGTGGAGGCACCTCCTGCAGCCCTTGGACGCTGACGAGTGTCTGCTGGTGGAAAGCCATCCGCACCCAGCACGGCCATAAATGAGTCCATTTCCATCGCCATGAGATCAATACTACTCATTTTTCTCTTGCTGGCTCCCGAGTGATTCATGAATCTGAAAACTAGTTCATGAATCAGAGTGAGGTGGGGGGGGCGGGGGCGGGGGCCCATTTGTGCAGTCGGAGAACCTCCATTCCTTTCATGAACCCAGCCGTTAGTTGCATAACGCTTGCCTGCCTGCTGGTTGAAACCAGCCTTGGGGGAGGGGCAGGGGAGACACTCTTGGCTTCTACTTACTCACCTGGTCTCCTGCTTGCAAGGAAAAGAGTGACCCTGGGTACTGATTGCGTGTCCGCCTGTCTCAGTGTGTATCTCTGTACCCTTTGTTTGCATGACTGTGGGTGTGTGTGCAGGTGCTCACACGTGTGCAGTGGTCTTTGTGCGCACATTGTGTGTGTGTGTGTGTGTGTGTGTGTGTGTGTGTGAACGAGCAACATATGACCGGCCTCGGGCCCTTTAAACCTGAATGGGAGCCAAATTTATTTCTCAGCGGAGCTTCATAAGGAAGCACAAGACGAGGCAGTTGGAAACCACAGCCCTGCGAGTACTGATTACAGCCTGCTAAGGAAAATGAGATTTTTATCTCACAGGAATTCAGTTATAAAAATAAAATACAACGTCTGGCTTGATTCAGCGAAATGTACGAGCACCAGGGCATTTTTAATTTTGCAGGGATGCCGGACAAGGGGAATGACCTAAAACATTGCGTTTAAAGCGAGGCAGAGGCTCGGGGAGCAGCCGCAGGAAGGAAGTGGGAGTGGAGGTGTGTGTGAGAGAGAGATGGAGGGAGCGAGGGAGGGCGGGAGGTGGAGAGAGAGGGAGAAAAACCACCCTGCTGGCAAATGAATGCAGCGGGGATGATGTCATTGGAACAGTTGGAGGAGAGGGAGAAAAACAACTCGGCGCTGGGCTAATCCTGTTTGCTGCCCTGAAGGGAATGGATGGCGGCCAAGGCAGGGGGTTCTGGGAAACCATATAAGGGTGCCAAGCAGGCTTTGCCGTCAACATTAGGAACTGACAGCTTTGTTCTTTGTAACTTGGCTGCCCGCCAGAGGCCTCATTTCAGCTCTGCGGCATGATTACCCTGGACGGCCGCCAGCCCCGCGCTGAGAGCTCCTTTTCTTCTCTCCCAGCTTTTTTTTTTTTTTTTTCTTTCCTCTTTCCCTTTGCCAAACATGCAGCAGTTACCATGGCAGTCGAAAGTAAAGTTTCAAAAAAAAAAAAAAAAAACCACACACAACAAAGTCGAGAGGCATGCCTGGGCCCAGAGGTGCCACGGGAGCAGAGGAGCAGATAGAAAAGGCAGGTCACCTATTCATCAGTCCTCCGACGGAAGGAGCAAACACGGAGCGCTGGCTGTCAAGCTCCGGGAGGTGACTCCAGGATAAACAGAGAGGGCCTGGCCCGGCTGTTGACAGAGAGGGGCTGGCTCCCAGGCCTTGTTTTCCTTCTCTTTCTCTCTCTCTTTTCCTGAGGCATTGTGGAGTGCGTAATGTGAAACGGAAAATGTCATGATTTCCACTGGGAATGCATCCACAGTTCTGAGAAAGCTCCAGAAAGCCTGGCCCGCCAAACACTAAAGGGAGCAGGAAGGCAGGGAGAGGGTGTGGACCGTCCCAGCGGCCCCCGGTCACCGAGGTGAACTCAGGGAGCAAAAGCTGCTCAGTGGCCACAGCCCAAGGGCCCTGTGGGTGGCTGGGACACAGACAAGCGGTGACTCCTGGCTGGACTGTGCTAGGGTGCCACACCAGAGCATACTGGCAGGGGGAGGTGGTGGTGGTGATGGTTCAGTGCAGCGGGAACCAGGCCCACCCAGTCCCAGAGGGAACCTGAGGCCAGGGACGGAGGAGCGCCAGTGGTTTTGCTTTATAAGGGGGACTCTGTGAAGAGTCCAGCCAGCTATTTTTAACAGGGTTCCTGTCTCACCTGCTTGGAAAGTGGAACATCTCCTGAGAGGTGACACATGGTGACCACAGGCAAGTCTCCAGACCGAGAGCTAGCAGGTGACGTAGAAGTGGGGTCTGGGTTGCTGGCTCCCCTCACTGTATAGATTGACACTCCCAGCCCTGGGTGCAGCAGGATGCTGGGAAGGGCCTCTTCTCGTTCTAGAAGTTTCTGCAGCAGGGGCGAACCGGGCCGTTTTGTTGGAGGAAGGCCGGGCCCTGGCAGGGACTGCTCTCCCAGGCCCGCAGTGGCCTCACTGTGAAACGTTTCCTTCTGATGGACCACGCGGGCCCTCTGAGAGGGGTCATGGCCCCTCAGGAGTGTGCGTGCTCACTGCCCCGTCCTGGGCTGGGGGCTTGTCTTCCGCAGTCTTGAAGTAGAGAAGGGCGAGTGGTGGGGGGAACAGTCTCTTCCCTCCTGGGGTGGGGGAACCAGAGGGCTCCTGGACATCCCTCCAGCATTGCGGGGTGGCGGGTAACCATGAAATGGAGGATTTGCCCTCCCCAGGGCCTCCTCTTGCCTCTGGATCCATGAATTTGACATTGCATGTATGAAACAGCAGAAAAACCATTACCTTCACTTATAGATTAATGTAGCTTGCCTATTGGGTTTGTCAGGCAGACAGAAAAGGAGGATCCTAGGGGATTTTTCTTTCCTGAGAAACCAAGAGAAAGCAAAAACAGCGCTGCATGTGTGCACTTGTGCGTGTGTGTTGGGGAGAGGAGGGGGATGGAGAAATGGTAAATGCCTTTTTAGCAGTCACAGAGACCCAAAGCAATAACAGTATTTGCAAACAGGTTACCTGCTCAGGTTCTCCTGTGATCTTTCATTTCTGGTGCTAGTTTTTCCCCCTCATTAAAGAAACCCAATTTAATTTCTTGCTTCACTTGCATGGTAAAAATAATTACCTACAGACACGAAGCCTGCACTAAAAATCAATGTACAGAGAGAGTCCACCTTCGCCTTGGGTCATCACAAGACTTCACAGCCATAAATAGAAAGCATTTGAAATATTTCTCTTGGTAGACAGATGAGTGAAACTTGTCACCAGCCTTCTAGCTCTTGGAGAGAAGCCTTTGTGTGTTAAGGCAAGTCAGGGATCAGAAAGTCCCATCGGGCTGACATAGAGTTCAGGGCCTGTGTGCTCACCAAGAGAAGGGTGCTAGGATGATGACCAGGATAAAACACTCGAATGTGAGGTGCCGGCTCCAAGGTGCTGCTGCTGCTTTAATGGGCGCAGGATTCCTTACCTGGAGCCTAAGCCTGAAGTAGGGACATAAATGGACACTGGTGAGGCCCTGGGGGCCCCAGTGCCCTGCACCCCCACTGACACAGCCCCCTCATGCAGGCAGCTCTCCCCAGGGGGTTAGGGTGGGCTGTGTGCATGGGGCGGGAAACACAGTGGCCATGTTCACTGAAGGTCTTTTTAGTTCCACCCAGGTAGGCTTGGAGAGTTTGAAGACTAATTCAGGTGGCGGCAGTTCTGTGCAGTATCAGTGTGGAGCTTGCAGAATTGGCTGGGCCCTAAGAAGCCCGCTCCAGCTATTTCTAGCAGGAGGGGTTAGAAAAACAGCCCTTTTGGAGTTCCCAGTGTGGCTCAGCAGGTTAAGAACTTGTCTAGTCTAGTATCCATGAGGATGGAAGTTCAATCCCTTGCTTCGCTCCATGGGTTAAAGACCCAGTGTTGCCGTGAGCTGTGGTGTAGGTCGCAGATGCAGTTTGGATCCGGTGTTGCTATGGCTGTGGTGTAGGCTGGAAGCTGCAGCTACGATTCGACTCCTACCCTGGAAACTTCCATATGGTGTGGATGCAGTCCTAAAAAGAAAACAAATCCATTTTTAGGAGGTTAGGATTAATAGATACACACTGTTGGTTATAAAATAGATAACCAACAAGGATTGATTGTATAACACAGGGAACACTACTCAGTAGCTTGTAATAACCTATAAGGGGAAAGAATCTGAAAAAAGAATACATATGTATATATGTGTATGTATGTATATGAATCCCTTTGCCGTACACCTGAAACTAATACAACATTGTAAATCAACTTTACTTCAATTTCAAAAAAAAAAGGAAAAAAAAAAAACCAACCCTGCCATTTGGGAAACAAGTATTGAGGATTTTTAGAAACTTGGAGTTTTGCACTAACATGTGGAGGTTCATGAGATTTCTGTGTTCTGATATGGGCGTCTCGTGGTGGGTGAGGTGATGCCTACATGCATGGACCCCTGGGCAGTCATGTTAAAATCATGCTACCTGGACACATCTAGGATTTGTCAACAGGTCCATCGTTTTATCTCTACGGCTTTTTCTACCGGTGTGTCGAGGCCTCCCAGTGCAGGATGGAGAGTGGAAGAGCCCCGCCAGCCTTGTGTGTCAGGGACAGTCGCCTGTGCGTGTGACCCTCCCAACATCACAGAGGCCATGGGGGCAGCTGCTGTCACTCCCACCAGTTCAGGTTGACTGGCCAAGGCCATGGAGCTGGAGTGGCAGTGGTGGGCTCTGGACCCAAGTCTCCGGGCGTCCTCTGCAGGCCCCGGGGCCATTTCCAAGGTGGGCCCGAGCAACACTGAAAACCCTTTCAGGCCCCAGCTCCTTCCCTCAGAAAGCCCAGCTCAGAGGCCAGCAGGAGTGTCTTGTGACTGCAATCGTGGCACTGATTCTTCGACTGCTTCCTGGTCCTTTGCTATTTATTCAAGAAGGCGTCTCTTAAAACCAGGAATGTTCTTTCTTGCCACAGAACGAGTCCTGGGGCATAAATCTGTGCTGATGTCACACACACTTGCACTGGCCTGTTGGTGATCAACTCAGGACAGGACCTAAAGGGAAAGAGGCCGTTTTCTCTCACTTGTCTGCAGAGAGGGGCCGGGGACTCTAGAGGCCCAGCTGAAGGGGTCACTTGGCCCCTTTCCAGAGATGGCAGGGCCCCTGTTGAGGCACCACAGTCTGACTGCTCCTCCTCCAGCCCAGCCCCTAGACGAAGGGAGAACTGGTGGCCTTGGGGGTATCACGGGCCTCTCCAGATGTCTCAACGTCCCCATTTTGGTGTGTGACGTCTCCAAAGCACGTGACAATTCCACTATCAGATGATCGAGGTGCCAGAGAAACTTAAAAATCACAAATTGGGAGTTTCCATGGTGGCTCAGCGGTAGCGAACCCGAGTAGTATCCATGGGGATGCGAGTTGGATCCCTGGCCTCGCTAAGTGAGTTAAGGATCGTGCGTTGTGTTGCCCTGAGCTGTGGTGCAGATTGCAGACCTGACTCGGATCCCGTGTTGCTCTGGCTATCACGCAGGCTGGCAGCTTCTGCTCCGATTTGGCCCCAAGCCTGGGAACTTCCAAATGCTGTGGGTGTGGCCGTAAAATGACTAAATAAATAAATAATATATTTTTTTAAAATCACAAATCACCAATGGCAACGTGGCAGAGTTAGACCAGTAGTGGGGGCCATCAGCGTTCCCAGGACAGAAAGCACTTCCCAATCCCGCTGGTTCCAGGGCTGCCCTCCCCAGCTCTGCACCACTGGGGCAAGGGTGCTGTTCCCGAACATTCTACCTACGCACGTGCAGATGCACCATCAAGCCACACAGGTGCAGAGTCACACCGGAGCAGTTATCCAAGCGCTACTTGTCTAATGCTTCCTGGCTTCCAGCCCCATCCATGTCTGAGTCTTGCAGGGCCAAAGCTGCATAGCACCTGGCAGGACCCAGGGTCTCACTGGAAACTCCAGAAATCTCTTCTTGGTAGACTGAACCCTGAGAGACGAGACATATCCCCTATGAGATACACATGATCTTCAGCGCATAGTCTAGACTTGAGGAAGTCCTCACACTGGGCTCAGCATGCCAGCGTCTCAGAAAAATCAAGCTTAGCTGTACAGGTGACCGAAAATGCAAATGGCCTCAGGGCGATGTGGAACCACCTGACAGTTGCCATTGCAGGGGTCAACCAGCCATCCATTGCCCCATTGAGGCCTGGGCATGCAAGCACACCAGAAAACCACCCATTCTGGGATGCTGTTTAGCCCTGGCCCCCTTCTGGAGCATTTAATTCTGCTAACTGTGGCTGGCACATTCAGGTCACTTGATGTGTCATCACAGTAGAGAGGCTGGGGTTTTTTATTTTTGTGTGTTTAAAGATAATGGGAAAAGTCTCTCATATTTCATTGAGAATGTATCCTTATGGCCGGTATGGACGTTCAGCCAAGTGATTCTGTTGGTAATCAGGAAAAGGCAAACACGTATGTTTATCTTCATCCCTTTCAAACGGCATGAGATAACATCAAACTGCAGGAAGTATCCCGCAAAAAGGATAAACGCAGGCTCTTCAGCCCCTGGCATGCCCGCCCCTGCCTGCTCTAGGAATACCCTAGGGCAGATGAGGGTGAGCAGCTGGGAGACACAGACACACCCAGCCCCCAGCTCATCATGCTGGGCTGGGCTCCGGTTTCCCAAGTTAAAAATCACCTCTGTGCCTGGGTTGATTCTGCTGAAGTTTAGTTCCGGTGAGTAAAGAGGCTCCAGCAAAAGTTTCAGAATTGGCTTTGCCTGGATTTTGCCCAGTTTGTATGCATTTATTACACATCCCTATGTGCAAAGCCACCTGGCAGGGAATGTGACCTGAGGAAGGTCACAGGTGAGTAGGGGGGCAAGAAAAGTGAGGGAAGATTCCTGTGTTGGCTCAACAGTAACGAATCTGACTAGAATCCATGAGGATGCAGCTTTGATCCCTGGCCTTGCTCAGTGGGTTAAGGATCTGGTATTGTGGTGGACTGTGGTGTAGGTTGCAGAGATGGCTCGGATCTGGCATTGCTGTGGCTGTGGTGTGGGCCAGTGGCTACAGCTCTGATTCAACCCCTAGCCTGGGAACTTCCCTATGCTTCAGGTGTGGCCATAAAAAGAAAAAGAAAAGAAAAAGAAAAAGGAAAGTGATGAAGACAGCCTGCCTTGATTCTTGGGGAGGATGCTGATATGAAAGTGTGAGAAAGGAGAACGGGGACTGCTCTCCAGGTGCTGATTCCTGCCTAGACCCCATCAGGTGTGGTAGAACAGGGTTATCATCCCTGTTGGTGGTGCCCCCACCCACCCCTGCCCCAAGATATTTAGTGCACACCCTGCACAACAGTCCATGGCCCCCCTGCCTTGCCTGGCCCTGGGGCAAACTTCACTCTCCTGAGGCAGCAGTGGGTGGGGGAGGAGACACCCATCACACACCCCAAGCTGGAGATGGTTAGCCCCCCTCTCAGGGGACATGCCACAGCTCTGCATTAGGCCATCCATGCTTGAGGCTACTTTTGGAGATGTTGCAGGGAGCCGAGGAGCCTGAGCGGTAGGGAAGCCCATCTAGTGTTGGGAGCCTGCAGACCAGAGATGGCGGTTTCTGAGCCGATGACTGGTTACTCGGGATACAAGGAGGCATGTCTGCTTCCTCCAGGACATCTTCCCCCTGGGGGCAGGCTCACCCGACCACAGCACCCCTCCCAAGAGCTCTGTGCACCGCCTCAGGGCTCACAGTCTTCCTTCCAGTGAGAGCTGTGGAAGCCCCAGGATGCTTCTGGAGATGCAGGCCCCAGAGCAGACAGGCACTCAAATCAGGGGTCCTTACAACGCAGAGAAGAACAGGTCGAGCTGGACCAGACAATGGCCAGCGGGAAGTGACCTTCTCCAACCAAACTCCCGCAATGCACTCACGTCACCATCTCCCAAAGCTCTAGGAGCTGCGAGCTCAGTCACGGGAGGACCTGTCCCTACCACACACCATTCCTGCTGCTCAAAACCAGACTGCTGGGAATGTGAATATAAAACCCAAGGAAGCGCCAGAAACAAAGGAGGCTTCAGTCACCCCCCAGCTCTTCACATCAGACACACATCAGCTGTGACAAAGGCGGTGACGAAGGCCCCCTCCAGACAAATCCGCTGATGCCTGCATTGATCTGATTCTTATACCATCAAAGGGGAATGCAGTAAGACCAGCAGGAGGAGAAAAAATGAAAAGAATTAGAGCCACCAGGAGAGACTAGTAGTGTTTTCCTGGTGC
Source organism: Phacochoerus africanus (assembly GCF_016906955.1). NCBI lineage: Eukaryota > Metazoa > Chordata > Mammalia > Artiodactyla > Suidae > Phacochoerus > Phacochoerus africanus. The sequence goes on along the minus strand of NC_062558.1, from coordinate 57,188,803 downwards.
TGAGTCATGCTTTTACAATGACCTGGGCCTGCGGCTTTAACTGGTGACAGATAGTGAAAATCTGACCGACATTCTCTCTGATGTCCTCCCTTGGGAATAAACACAAGAAAGAGTCCATTTGTATATATTCACATCTATGGGATCCATTAGAACTCACAGAAGTATTTAAACACTGGATTGTAGTTAGAATCAATAATCTCAAAGTTGGAAGAACAGTGCCAAGGACAGGAATTTCAAATTTTCATTGGAAAATCATGTTCTGTATGCGTGTTGACAAGGGGGAGAAGGTACCTGTGTGTCGAAGGTGTTGGGGAAGGAGGGGGTCCTGACGCGGACATGAAGCCCCCAGCCCAGCCAGTCCTGTGCAGGGCTCAGGGCCTGGTCAGGGGTGGCCCTCTTGCTCTGCCTCCTCTCCATCTGCCCAGTTCCTACCTGCACCTGTGTTCCCAAAACCTCCCATTTCCTGATCACGCAGGCTTTCACTCCCACTTCCAGGCCTCCTTACGGAAACCCAGCTTCTTGGCCTGGGCCCTCAGAGGCTTCCCAGGACACAGTGGATGCCATGCTGTCCCTGTTCCAGGCTACTTAAGATACCCCCCGGGACCCTCACTCTCTCCCTCCGCCCAGAGCGCCTGGGGCCATGGCTCCTCAGGTAAGGAGGCCTCCTTTAATTAGCACCCACTGCCCCAGGGCTTGGAGAGACAGCACAGAGCACCAAGTGTCTGCTTCCAGGGGGCTCCCCCTCTAGCAGGTGGACTCCGAGAACAAATAACTAACCACACCTGTCAGCTTGGGAAGAGCACCCAATGCTGACTGCCTTGCAGAGAACCAGGTGGGTAGGAGAAGGCATTGGGCAGTTGGCGAAGGCTCCCTGGACAGGTGACCATTAGGCCTGGGTGGAGAAGGAGCCAGCTCTGGGAGCCAAATCCCGAGGGGGTAGGGACTGGGGGGAAGGCTGGTCCACTGCCTTGAGGCAAGAATGAGGCTGTTGTGTACGAGAAAGACCCTGGATGTGGGAGGCTGGTGGGAGCTGGTAGGACTCTCAGTATATGTTCTGAACAGGCTGGGAACCCAGTTGTTACAGGGCTTTAGAGAAGCAGTGAGGGTTTGGTTTACGAGGGTGAGATGTCACTTTGCTGCGTGGAAGTATCCAAGGGGAAGCCCACACGTGGGCAGGAAGCCCGGTAGGAGGTGCCTCCTGGAGTCCCAGTGAGGGAGAAGATGCTGGCAGGGTCACAGCAGCAGCTGCTGCAGGGGCTCTCACATGACCTTGGTGATACCTCGATGGGCTTGGTGTGTGTTCAATGGGGCCCTCATCACCTGATGTAGGTGGCGCCTACCCACGTGACATCCTCTCTGGCCCTCCTGCCATAGAGATGCTCTACCTGGAGGGACAGGGACCCTGAGACCTGGCCGAACTGGCTTCAGGGCCTGTCTTAGCCACTTCCCAGCTCAGTGGTCCTGATCAAGGGGCTGATCTTCCTGGAGCCTCAGTTTCCTCCTGTTTAAAGTGAAGACAGTCAGGACGTTCTCGCTGTGGCTCGGCAGTACCGAACCCAGCTAGTACCCATGAGGATGCATGTTTGACCTCTGGTCTTGCTCAGTGGGTTAAGGATCTGGTGTTGCTGTGAGCTGTGGTGCAGGTCTCAGACGCAACTCACATCCTGCTTTGCTGTGGCTGTGGTGTAGGCCAGCAGTTGAAGCTCCAATTTGACCCCTAGCCTGAGTACTTCCATGTGCCACAGGCGTGGCCCTAAAAATATAAAATAAAATAAAATAGGATAAAATAAAAATGAGGACAATCATTGCCTCATAGAATTGAGTGTGAACTATTATGTTAAAGTGCCCAGCACAGAGCCTGGCAAGTCAAAATAAGTCTCAGTGGTAGTGCCAAGTGTAGTAGAAATAAAATAATATTCAGTCAACAAATATTTATCAAGCTTCTTATGTGCCAAGTTCTAGATGCCTGGGACACATCAGGGAACAAAATAAACCCAATCCTTGACCTCTGGGGCTTATTGTCTAGAATGGAGGACGCACAAAGGAGTAACTATTTTTTTTTTTAAGAGTTAATAAAATCATTTGTTAAGAGGTGATGAGAAAAATGGAGCAGGATAAAGGGAATGGGCATTCAGGGATCGGGTGGGAGAAGCCCGGCTCTAGGCAGGGGGTCAGACCCTGGCTGCCTCCATCTCCTGGCTTCCTTCTCAGCTCAGCTCACTCCCTCAGCCCAGTGGCTTTGGGGACAGTGATGTCAGGACCCTCCTGCTTGACTTGGCCTGATGGTGCCAATGCTGGGCCCTGTCCAAACAGGCAGGGCTCACCTGAACTGGCCCAGCTGGTGGGCATCCCTGCTGAGGCAGCAATAAGAAGAAGGCAAGAAACACACTCACTAAAAGGGGGTAAGAGAGGAGAGAGAGGCTTTTCCATGTGGATATCTAGTGGGTGTGATTCTAGAACAGTCGCCAGAATAATGATGAGCGTGGCCAGTCCCTGAGTGCACATCCTAGGCTAGCCTGGCCAGGCACTGGGCATCCTCAGATCTCACCACAGCTGTAAGGTGAGGACTTGCCCCCCAGTTCTGATTGGGGAGAGAGATCTCAGATAGCTTTAGAAGAAAATCAAGAGAGCACAACTAGTGGTACAGAGAGCAATTCATCCCAGGGCCGTTTCCGCAAAGCCTGAACCTTCCTCCTTACAGCAGCTCCATCAGTGACTGCCTATACCACTCTGACATGGGAATGTGGCAGAGCATCTTTGCTCCCTGCTCCCTAAGAAATTCCACAGAAGGAAGATCATCACAGGCCCAGCCTGGACCCCAGGCTGGCCCCACTCCTCTGTGTTCATTTTTCCTGGTTACTGTGTTTGTGTTGAGGGCTTTTGGATCCCTTCTCCAGGCTGCCCTTTCTGCTTCCCTCAGCTTCTCAGCTCCTTGGGGGAGGGACTGAACCATAGATTTCTTGTTTCTGGTTCCACACTCGGTGCTCTGTACCGGAGAGCGCGCGGTGGATGTTATCGACTGGCTGACTCAGGCCCTGTCTGCTCACATGAACCATTTTGAGCAGCTTTGACTGAAATATGAACAAAGTCCGCTGAAGGAGATTAAGCAGTCTGGTCGATTCTCTCCTTCCTCCCCACCCCTGTTCCCAGTGCAGCCGGGGATTCTTTCTCCTGTGGGATCTTTCCTTCACAATGGAAGGCAAGGCTGCAAAGGCCCCAGCTCCTCCCAGAAAGGAGCCAGCGCTCTCTCTGGAATTTGCCAGACGGATCCTGATTCTCCAAACTGAGCTGGCTCGAGGCTTGCAATGGCCATTTTCGCACCATCCCGCCCCTCCACCTGACAAGAGTCCTGCGCACCTGTTCCTCACCTGGCAGAAAGGAAGAAACGCGACCTGGCTCTCTGAGCCTCTTTTCTGTCATGCTGGGAGGGAGGTGATTCTTAACATTTAAAAAAAGGAGAGCGATCTGGGATTACCCAAGAATTTACTTACTTAGTCCTTAAACAGATACCTGAACAAGTAGAGACTTCATCGGGGAGGTAAATTAGATATAAACAGGTCAAGGTATGCTCACCGGGTAGGACCTTCTAAATCCTAAGACCCTCCTTTCTAGGAACCCATATTAAAAGGAAAAAAGAGAATGAAATACACAAATGCACTCACTTGTGAACACAGTAAGTACCTCTGGTACAAACTGGTCACACTGGTTGACTCTTGGAAGGGGAACTGGTGTCTGGGGGCATGAGTTGGAGGGAGACTCTTCACAATCAAGTCTTTGGAATATTTTAAATCTTGCTCACATGACTAAGCAGCTTATTTAGGAAGAAAAGATGGGATTTTTTTAAAAACAAAAACAGAGACGTGAAATCATCCAAGTTGTAGACCACACCAGTGCATGCCTAAAACACAGGCCATCACAATGACGACCCCGTCAGACTCAGATTTGGGGGGCATATTCAAATACCTTTCTATAAGGACCACCTCAGAGTTCCCGTTGTGGCGCAGTGGTTAACGAATCCGACTAGGAACCATGAGTTTGCAGATTCGATCCTTGGCCTTGCTCAGTGGGTAAAGGATCTGACGTTGCTGAGAGCTGTGGTGTAGGTTGCAGATGCGCCTCGGATCCTGTGTTGCTATGGCTATGGCGTAGGCCAGCAGCAACAGCCCCGATTGACCCCTAGCCTGGGAACCTCCATGTGCAGCGGGAAGTGGCCCTAGAAAAGACAAAATGGCAAATAAATAAATAAATAAATAGATATAGGGACCCCCTCTTTCAGAGTTGCTGGGTGGCCTTTATCCTGATCCATCGGGCACAGACCAGACTTAATGGAAGGAAAAGTGGTGAAGAAGAGGTGGGTGGGTTGACCCTGAGCTGTTGCCTGTGACCTCACAGAATTCAGTGAAAACAGGGGAGGTGGGAGCAAGGGCTGAACAATTGCTTCCCAGTTGGCATCCCCCCAAGTCAGCCTTGAATGGCTCCATCCCGGACCCAGCCTGCTCAGTCGTCCATTGCTTTGGGCCTTGGTATGGAGGTCAGGAAGAGAATTTAAAAACAAGGAAGGAAAGAAAAAGATCAAGACGAGAGGCAAGAGCAAGCAGTCAAGGCCATCAAGTCAAGGTCGTGGACATAGCCGGTGGGGGGAGGGGGTAAAAGTTCTCTATCTCAGCTCCATCTGCATGACCCCACCTGAAGCCAAAGGAGCTTGTAAAAGCCTGCCGGCCAATTCCTTAGCCTTCTGAGGCGAGCCTCCTGCAGCAAAGGTCAGATGCCATGGCAGGTTCCCAGCTGTCCCTGGGGGCCTGCACACCCCCCACAGCTTCGGGCCTCTCCGAGGCAGCTCCTCCACCCCCACTGTGGGCGTGCAATCCAGGGAGAGGGAAGAGGGAAAAAGAACTCTCTTGGAGGGTGGGATATCCCCCTCCAAGAAAGTCTTCTCTTTTTCTAGGAACTGTTGGCTTCGAGGTGGCATCACTCATGAGCTGCTTTCCATTTACAGATAAAAAGAGAGGGGAGAGAGGAGAGAGGGGGAGAGACATAAGCACAGATGTGAATTACTGGGTACTGCTGAGCAGCTCCCCTACTGAGCCTGTTGCTATGGCAACACACTCTGGTTATGGACCACTTTTGGGAGGCGGATGGTGCAAAGAATCACAGGGATGCATCAGGAAAACAGCAGTGTGAGTTTGGGCCGAGTCTTTCTGTATTTCTGGAAGCATTCTTGGTACAGATGCATTTCTTACCCCTGCATATTCAGCAGTCATGAAGCATGTCCAAAACTCTCACATTTTCCCAAATGGAAGGCATGTTCCCGGTCTTTTTTCCCATGCTCACAACTTTCCATTATGCAGCGTGGCTCTCTAGGTCTGTCTTTCCTAAGTAAAGCAGGAGGCTGTTGCATGTGTCCTCTAAACATGCTTTAATTACACTTGCATATTTGATATTGCTGTACTCAACCTTGCATCTATAATAGGGAATTACTAAACTTCCTGGGTCCATCACATTTATACTTTGAGCAACTGTCTTTGTTCTGTGCCTTCATCTCACGAGAGAAACCATGAGAGGGCAGAGCTTTCTCCGCAATGCCAAGAGCTTGGTCAAGTTTACAGTAGGGGTGGTTGTTGAAGAGGGCAACCTCATGGCTGTCACAGACCTTAGACAGACAGAGGCCTAAGTAAGAGCCTGGCCATTCAATCTACATTTGATCTTAGCCAAAAGAAGTGATGGCCATTCAATCTAGTAAGTGGTGGTCCAATTTATCCTTGAATACCTCACCACTTCTGGACAAGGCCTGCTCAATTACTTGGCAATTTCCTTCTGAAAAATCCTCAGCGTGCTGGTTCTCTTGTGGGTGGGACTGGCCTGTCACGCTTTCAGGCCCTCCTATGACACCCTGAACTCCTAGGGAGTGTCAGGTGCCCTGTACTTTCTTTCATTCTCACATGACTTCCGTGGAGAAGGGCATTGTTATCCCCACTTTCCAGATGAGAAAAGTGAGGTTCAGAGAGGAGCACACCCAAAGCCACTTGCTGAGCAAACAGTAGAGCTGAGATTGGACCCCCACTGTGTCTGATTCGCTGTCTCCTAGAGGGATGATGACAAAGCTGGTTTGGACCAGCTGGAGAGGGACAGAGAGGTGGGATCCCAACCTCTAACTTTTTAATGTATCTTTTATATTTCTTTTATAGGCAGCCACTGACCTGCTGTCAGAGCTGCAGTCTAAGCGATACAGGTCGGAGCTCAATGTCACCGAGCAGATTATTGCCATGGCAGTTACATTCCTTCTCACCACCACCCTCTTACTAAACACAGGGGACAACAGGGCAAGAGGGAGGCTGGCAGGTGCCAAGCCCATTCGCCCAGTCCTAGTTTATGGTCCTATTTGGAAGGGGGGGAGCTTAAATAGCTTGTTCCCTGAGGTGATGGCTGTGTCACAGCAGGTATTGGCATTTACAACAGTAATAATCCCATAACTGCCATTTATGGAGTGTTTATATACATTGCACTATCTTAGATGCCATATAGTCATGATTTTATATAACTGGCTCAAAAAGTAAAAGTGATTTGCCCAAGGTCCCATTGATAGTGAGTGGCAGGATATCCACCTGGCCCACCTGGTTGCAAACCCGTGCTCTTTCCAACACTGTTCACCAAGGCCCTGAGCCACGGAGTCAGTCGGCAAGTGTTTATTGAGGCCCTCCCATGACAGGCCCTGCTCCCAGCCTGGGGATACGTCAGTAAATAAAATCAAGATCCTGGACCTCGTGGGAGCTGAAGGGGAATGTTATGGGAAAAATGCCCGGAAGAACAAAAATAAAAAACAGAGAGGGAGGGAGTTCCTGTCGTGGCTCAGTGGTAATGAACCCAACTTGTATCCATGAGGATGTGGGTTTGAAACCTGGCCCTGCTCAGTGGGTTAAGGATCCAATGTTGCCATGAGCTTCGGTGTAAGTTGCAGACATCGTTTGGATCCCTTGTTGCTGTGGCTGTGGCATAGGCTGGCAGCTGCAGCTCCAATTCCACCCCTAGCCTGGGAACTTCCATATGCCAAGGATGCAACCAAAAAAAAAAAAAAGCAGAATGGAAAAAGAGGGAGCAAGGATGCTGGCATGAGCTGGGGGCCAGGGATGCAGGCAAGTTCAGTGGAGGGGGAATAAGAGCCAGTGCTCAGTGAAGGACTCAGCCAGAGCCCCAGCAGGAGAGAGTTCCAGACAGAAAGAATGAGCAGGGCAAAGGCCCTGCAGCGGGAGTGTGCCTGGCTTGCTGGAGGAATGGCAAGGAGGCCAGGCTGGCTAATGCGGAGTGAGGTCAGAGGCAGGTTGGCAGAGACGATGGAGGCAGGTGTGATGATGTTGGCTGTTCCCTGTGTGCACTGGAAGCTCTGAGTGGGTGTCACACCACCTGCCCTTCATTTTCAAAGAGTCACTCTGGCTAGTGTGTTGAGAGTGGCATGTAGGGGTCAAGGATAATCCAGGGTGAAATAGTGGTGGCTCAGGGTGACAGCAGTGGAGGTGATGAGGGCTGGCCAGACCCTGGAGATATATATATTACATATTTTTATAATTAGTATTTTTCTTTTTTTAATTGAAGTGGTTAATTTACAATGTTGTGTTAGTTTACAATGTGTTAGTTTCAAGTGTACAAAAATGATTCGGTGTATATATACACACATACACTCACACACTCTTTTTCATATTATTTTCCATTACAGATTATTACAAGAAATATCTGGTACCATACCTTATTAAATATACTTCCCTGTGCTGTACAGTAGGTCCTTGTTGATTATTTATTTTCTATATAGTAGTGTGTCTGTTAATCCCAAACTCCTAATGTATACCCCCCATCCTCACTAGCCCCTTTGTTACCCATAAAATTGTTTTCTGTGACTATGAGTCTATTTTGTAAATAAGTTCATTTGTCTCATTTTTTTTAGATTCTTCATATAAGTGATATTATATGATATTTGTCTTTGTCTGATTTACTTCACTTAGTGTGTTCATCTCTAGGTCCATCCATGTTGCTGGCTGCAAATCACATCATTTCTTTCTTTTTTATGGCTGAGTAGTATTCCATTGCATATATGTACCACATCTTCTTATCCATTCCTCTGCCAATGGACATTTGTGTTGCTTCCAGACCCTGGATATATTTTGAGGAGGTAAATGGGATCTCCTAACAGGAGGGTAAAAGGGAAAGAGAGGTCAGGAGTGGTTCTAAGGCTTAAGTCCTGAAGAATTAGAAGCAAAAGATTCCCCACCCCACCCCACCCCCGCCACAGATGAGATGGAGAGGCTGTGGGTAGAGCAGGTGTTGGGTGGAGGGGGTCTGGGAGGAGCTGGGTTTCAGACATGTTGAGTTGGGGGCATCTGTTAACCTTGAAGAGATGTCAAGGAGACCTTTGATGTATTTTGAATGTGAAAAGTATTTTAGGACATTTATTAATAAGTATGACTTTTAAGATTTCAGATGTAAGCTTTGTTAATCAGGAAACGAAAAAGAAACACCAAACTTCTTATTCCCATAAGATGCCTCACGGTTTAAGCCCCATAGTAGTTAGTACAGTAGAAATTCTGGGGCTGGGTGGGCAGGAGAAATGGAGGGAAGTAACCCAGGAGCATGTTTCAGATAATCAAGAACAGGCTGAATGCAATCAAGGAAAACTTAGGTTTGAGAAATCTGATGAATTTGAAACAAGGTACTTTATCTGAAGGGAGACTCCAAATCTTGTGTACAGATCTGGCAGTAAAAGTCCTGGTTAATTTCACATCAGGTTCACCAAACTCCTGAGAACTAACTCTTAACCAGCAGTTAACCAGAGGGCACCAAGGTGCGTTATTGGTAATTCTTCCCCTGATTGCAGAAGTGAGGAGCAGCGTAATTGCTCTATTTGCCCTGACACCAAATCTACTTTCAAGTGTTACCACATTTCTTGGCTGATGACTACAAGCCCCAGGAAAAGGACCTGGCTGCCAGGAAAGGGTTGGAACTCTGATTTTAGATAAGTCACTGCCTTTCCTCCCGGAGTCCAAGTGGCTCTGTGTGCCTTCTGATATTTCTACTTTCTGATGCATGGAAATGAATCTCATCAATGCAGATCTTGGGAAATTACCAGCCAGGACTGTGAAGTTTTGAGTACAAAACAATCATGAAGGGAGTTCCCGTTGTGGCTCAGTGGTAACGAATCTGACTCATATCCATGAGGATGCCGGTTTGATCTCTGGCCTCACTCATTGGGTTAAGGATCCAGCATTGCCCTCAGCTGTGGTGTAGGTTGCACATACAGCTCAAATCTGGTGTTGCTGTGGCTGTGGTGTAGGCCAGCAGCTGTAGCTCTGATTTAACCCCTAGCCTAAGACCTTCATATGCCGCGGGTATGGCCATAAAAAACAACAAACAAACAAACAAACAAACAAACAAAAAAGTGAAATAATCATGGAGATGTTGAGAATAAGCCATACCATCCCAGTCTAAGCAAAGTTCAGAGATTTCCTGTACAGTCCCAAATGGGTCCTTCTCAGCAAGACAGAGCTGAGACTTTTTTTTTTTTTCTTTTTATGGCTGCAGCATATGAAAGTTTCCAGGCTAGGCGTGGTATCAGAGCTGCAGCTGGGGTCTATGCCACAGCCACAGAACACTGGATCCAAGCTGCATCTGTGACCTACACCACAGCTTGCTGCAACACCGGATCCTTGACTTGCTCATCGAGGACAGGGATCGAACCCACATCCTCACAGACACTATGTCGTGTTCTTAACCCACTGAGCCACGACGGGACCTCCTAGAGCTGAGACTTTAATGTGACAAGGAATATGTTAAGTCTTGTTGGAGAAAACTAGGCACCATATCACGGAAGCCACTTACAGACACCTTGACCCTCTCACCAGTTTCTCTGTCTTGGGCTATGGATTCTGTCTACGAATCTCCCATCCTGATCACCAGCAGCGTGCATGATTGAACAAAGAGCGTCTGGGCCCTCGTGAACACTGGCGATCTCTGTTGGATGAAGAGTGGCAAGGAAGCCCCTCTATTTCCCCATCTTAGCCCTTCACACTTCATCCCAGAAGCTCCACAGGACTTCCGGAGGGCAGCTCCCATCATGAGAAGCCTGCTGAGAGCAGGGAAGTGGGCTTGCAGGCTCCTAAAGAACCAGGGGCACTGCCTACAGAGGGTGATGGACATCTGGCCACATACACACACACACACACACACACACACACGCAACTCACACACACTCATATACACACAACATGGTTTGAGTGTCAAATGTCCACGGGCATCATCCCCATTACAGCTGTATTTGGGAAACATCAATATTAAATATTAGCTATATATGCTTCACATATTACAAGGATAACAATCTGTTCTCACATCTGTTCTCTCTACCAGACTGTACGTCCCTTAAAGACAAAGATGGGGGTCTATCAACTTTATATCCGCAGCAGGAGACCCTCAGCCCCAGCACACAGTGGGCGCCGGATAAATATTAATTGACTGAATCAGGAAACTGAAGCACGTCCTCAAGGCCACCCCGAAACCCAAGCCTGGACACAGCCTCCAAATTTCCATTTGCAGTCTAGTGCTTTGGCCAGGGGTAGATGAAAGCATGTGCTCCAAGCTTTGCATGATCCACAAAGAATTTTTTCTAAGCTCATTTCTAAGAAGGGGCCAAGGAGCTGTGCGTCTTTTCCTCTGGACCCAGGCTTTCATGCCTCTGCCCGATGAGTGCAGCCCGACTGCCGTGCGGAAGATAGCAACCTGTGGTCTCTCTGAATGTCACAGCTGCTCCCCGCCCCCCACAAGCTGCAGGATAAACATCAGCCAGGAGGGGAGATGCTGCTGCAACGGCAGGCTGCTCTCTGCTCATCCTGCCCAGGGTCACGCTTTGAAAAATATCTCTGATTTTGTTTTCCTAGCTTGTTAACCTTTTCCTTCCCAAAACAATGCCGGTATTTGTTTTGGCTGCTTCTGCGCACGGAGTACGGGTCTGAGTTGGAGGCACAAGAGCATTTTTCCCTTAATCTCATTACAAGGGCTCCTCACTCTTGAATTCTTCCCAGGGCTCACTTGCTGTGAAGTGATTTCCTCTTGGAGTCGTTTTTTTTTTTTTTTTTTTTTTCCCTCTTTGTGAAGCTGGGAGAACAAGTAGCTTTGGTTTTGTGGGGAAACAGGGAGAGACAGCAAAGACAAAGGCAGAGAAAGCCAAGCCCAGCCACCCGGGCACACACACGGGGCAGTTCTAAAGTAAAATGGACCCAACTTAAAATCTCTGCCACTCAGATTTGCCTGGGGGGACCACACTGAGGATGCGCCTCTCACTGCTGCCTCTCTTCTACCTGAAGTTTATAAAATCTGGAATGAAAAGGGCCAGTGCTCTCCCAGCTGCCATTGCTCATGTGCTCAGAATATCTTATTTCATCCTTTCCAGCCCTTGAATGTTATCCGCCTGCCTGCGTAGCCACCCTGACTTTGTTCTCACAAGCGTGTGACTTTCCCACACTGTTCCTTCTTAGCCCAATGGACAAACTCACCTTGACTTTCTCATCTTAGGTTTGAATGTTCATCCTCAAGCCTTAGAGGAATTTTCAGCCTAACCCATTTTTTGGTTAATTTTTCTACCTTTCACCAAAGTATTTCTTTCCCCCTTTGAATTGTTTCATAGATTGTGTCCGCAAATACAGAACTGAAACTGCAAATACAGGACAGAGGGTTCTGGAAAATGAATGGTGGAGCCGGGGGGTGGGTGGGTAGAGGGAATCTGACAAAGTACACCGACAATCAGTCCGTCGGCCGTGGCCTGAACCAGTCAAGTGACCAAGGAAAGGGGCCAGGCACATTTTGCCTGTTGTATATTGTATCAACTATTGTGTATTGTATGACCTGTGGATGGTATGTAGATTGCATGCACCCTGTTGCATGGAACGGAAACATGCCTTCACCTTTCCCAGGCCCACATTTTACTTTACAGGTTAACTAGAGAATGGTGCTTCCTACCCTTTGGGAGGCAGTGTGGGCCAGTGGTTAGACCAGGTGTTTTCAGCAGCTTTCCTGGAACTGAGCCCCGGCCCTTTCTCTCATTAGCAACTTACTTCTCCTCACCTATAGGATGGGTGTGGAGTCCCAGAGATCATTTTTTTCCTCCCCTTAAGCATTTGGACATGAACTGAGAGAGGGGAATATAAAACACAGTCCCAGGAGTTCCCATTGTGGCACAATGAGATTGGTGGTGTCTTGGGAGTGCTGGGAGGCAGTTTGATCCCTGGCTTGGCACAGTGGGTTAAGGATCCAGTGTCACTGTACCTGTGGCTAAGGTGGCAACTGCGGCTCGGATCTGATCCCTGGCCTGGGAGCTCCATATGCTGCAGGGTAGCCAAAAAAAGAGCAAAAAGAAATTTAAAAATAAATAAAACACAGTCTCTGCTCTTTGCAAGCTGAAAAGCCAGTGAAACTCACAGGCAGAAAAGACGGGGATAGGAGCAAATTCTTGACAGCACCTCCCATGTACTCAACGCGTTCTTTGCTGCTATTCATGCAAAAGCGTGTGTGGGTGAGGCGAGGATTCTGGGAGGCTGCAAGCCCTGGTCCTCCAGCACTTATCAATCACCATTAATCCTGGGGGCTCCTAGCCCCCGCGCTGAAGAGGCGTGACTCATCCTGACTCAAATAGCAGTGCTGACACTTAATTGAATTCCAGAGCTAACGTTGCTTCCTACCTACGGTGGCAATGCTTCACAGCTCAGAACCCAAGACTGCTCTAAGCCAGGCTCTGTGTTTGGGAGAGAGAGGGTGCCTTTTTCAAGTGATTGAAAGGTCGTGTGGATGTGTATGATTCCATTTCTCTTTGACTTTCAGGCTTAAAACTTATGCAAATGTGGTCCAGGAGATAATGGACCAGACAGCAATTAGAGCTGAAGATTGCTTCCTAGGAGGCGGAGGGCAATGGCAGAACGGCCTCTTGGCACTCCCTGCCTCGCCAGTGCAATCGGCAAGCAGCTGGTCCCTCCTTTAATAATCCTTTATCTTCCCAGCAGTGACCAAGGGCGGTCGCTATTTGCTGGCTGCCCGGCTGCTGTTTAGAAGGAGAGAAATTAATGCAAGTGCAGAGAATTTTATTGAGGAAAGATTTATTTCTAGAGTCCCAATTCCAGAGGAGAGAGATGATGCTGAGTGAGGAAAAGATCATTGTTTTCCTTGGGAGCATCATGTGTTGGGCAGTTGGGTACACGGGTCTCATGGAAGTCAGTGTGTCGTGGACTCAGGCCGAGGCAGGCGAAGCCTGCAAGAAGCAGTGGATGTTTCCTTCACGTGGTTTAGCACACTGTCTCAGTGATCGTGTGCACCCAAAGCCAACCCTAGGCCATGGAGTCTGGGAAAGTGATCCCCAGCACCAGCCCTGGGCCCCCCAGAAGCTCTGTGGGCAGTGATGGTTTCTCAGAGTTGGTCCAGGTTCCTGGTTATTCAGGGTTTACTAGAGGCTAAGTGACGACTTAGGTGAACTCCTGCGGGCCACCTCCTCTTGAGTTCCTCTTTGTTCCCAGGCAGGGCCAGGCCACAATACTCGGCCTGAACAGGCCTGTCTGCCCAGGACACAGCCAAGGTCGGGAAGCTGCCCAGCAGGTGCAGAGAGAAGCTTTAGGCCTGGGGAAGTGAGGGGGCAGAGGGGAGGCCGGTGTGGAGGGACAGTCCAGAGCGTCAGGCCCCACACCCGTATGGCAACGACCTCAGGGTCCCTTCCAGTTCGTAGTGTGAACATCTCACTTTCTGACCATGGTCCTAAGGATCAGAGAAATGTCTACACAGGCAGCTTAGTGAACCACACCTTCAGCTGCCACTTGTTACAGAAGAAAGATCTGACTCCCCCGTGTTCATGGTAGAAAGTTGGAATCAGGAATTCAGGTCATGGCTCAGTGGAAACGAATCTGACTAGTATCCATGAGCAGATAGGTTCAATCCCTGGCCTCACTCAGTGGGTTAAGGGTCCGGCATTGCCCTGAGCTGTGGTGTAGGTTGCAGATGCAGCTCTCATCCTGCTGTGGCTGTGGCTGTGGTGTAGACCAGCAGCTGTAGCTCCGATTGGACCCCTAGCCTGGGAACATCCATATGCCGCAGGCACGGCCCTAAAAAAAAAAGGTCTGAATCAGACCCCCCCCCATACTTATTCTAAGTCCCCTCTCAGACCCTGCAGAAGCCAGCCGTATATTGGTGGGGGCGGGGGGGGGGGCGCGTGGGAGGGGGCTTTAGACCAGCTGATTTGGTTTGGAAACACTGGTCTTCAAAACACTTCTATCCTATAGACTCTTTCCTCCAATAAAGGTTGTAGAAATTCATTCAAGACATGCCGACCTGAGTCACGGCTAATTAGCTGAAGTGACCTTGGAGACCTTCTTAACTTCTTTGGGTCTTGGTTTCTTCCCCTGAAAAATCTAGAATAATAGTGGTAATGATAATACCTTACTTGCTGAACTGTCTGGATTAGCATGAGAGTCTGATGAATAATGACTATGAAATCAGCTGAAAAGGATAAAGTTCTTCAAGCATCATATATTATTATTATTTTGGGGGGCCGCACCTGTGGCACATGGAAATTCCTGGGCTAGGGGTCAAATTGGAGCTGCAGCTGCCAGCCTGCACCGCAGCCAGAGCAACTTGGGATCAGAGCCACGTCTGTGACACCTCAGCTTGTGGCAATGCCAGATCTTTAACCCTCCAAGTGAGGCCAGGGATGGAATCTGCATTCTCACACACACTATGTTGGGTTCTTAACCCACTGGCTCACAGTGGGAACTCTATCATATAGTATTATTGATAACAATAATTTCACTGCATTGCCATGCCTTTATAAAAAATAATTGCACTCTATTTCTTTGACTTCTACCCCAAAAGGCTCTCTCTGACCTTCACCCTTTGGGCTGGCCACCTGCCGTGTGGGGTTGGATCCTGACACTGATATTCACCTTTGGTGTGATCTAGTCAAGTGACTTAGCACTTTTTGTGTCTGTTGCTCCCCTGTAACATGATGTAATCATTCAGAGATGGCGCGGTGGGGGTGGGGGTGGGGTGGGGTCCTGCTTTGCTGAGAAAGATGCTGCATCGTAGTGATAGCAGCCCTGTCATCATGTAGGCGTTTGATGGGTTTGGAACTTGCTCATGGGCTTCCAAGCTTGACATTCAAGGCCCTCAGTGGCTCAGGCCTGTCCCAGCCCCCTTCCCAGCCCCTTTCCTTCCACAACTGGGAATGCCTTCTCTTTTCTCTCCTGAGTTTCTGACAGGTCCATCACAGCCTCCCCGTGCCCAGTCTTCTGAGTCTGGGCACCTGCTCCTCCTCCTCGAGGGTTTCTCTGAGCATCTCAGCAAAAGGCACTACTTGGCTCTCAGAGTTTCCGTGGCTCCTCTGCCGAATTTCTCTTGTGCCCCCTTTCACATCCCACCCTACGTCTTAGACACTCATTGGCATGTCCCCTGCCTCCTCTGAAATAAATGCTTGCTGAAGGAAGGGCTAAATGTGTTGCCTCGGAATAATTGATTTATGGTAGAAGTGACCTCCATAATTAAATTACAAGGTCTTAACAGGCAGGGACCACATCTTATCCACAAATATAAATTCAATTAATCAGCACCTTGGAGGTGCCTGTCTGACGTGGCCCCAAATGAGGTGCTTTTGGGGTGGGGGCAGAGATGTGTCTCACATCTAGCTGGAAAGGAAAGACCAGAAAATACACAGAGAAAACAATGCAAATGTACAGCAATAGGGGAAGGGATGAGGGGTTCCCTGGTGGCTCAGTGGGTTAAGGATCTGGTATTGTCACTGCTGTGGTTCAGGTTCTATCACTGGCCCAGGAACTTCCTCAGGCCACAGGTGTGGACACACACACACACACACACGGGAAGGTATGAACAAGAGAAATAATTGTATTACTGTGATAGACTACTCTTCAGCCCCCCAAATATGCCAACTACCAATACACTCAGCATTGATGAATCTCAAAAAAGTCATGTTGAGCAAAAGGAGCCAGACACTAAAAACTGTACTATTTGATTTCATTTATAGCATGTTCTAGAAGAGGAAAAACGAAGCTTTGATAATAGAAATTAGATCAGTGGTTGGCTGAGCTGTTTGGGTAAGTGGTGGGAGACAGAGAAGGAAGAGGGGCACATGGGAACTTTCTGTGGGGGAGCATCTTTTATCCCTTTGGGGTCCTGGTATTCACATGTCATCAAACTGTATACACTTCAATTCTGTGCGTCTTATTGTGTGTAAATTATATGCCAATTAAATCAACTTAAAATTGAGTTGAGAACTAAGTAGTACTTTTTTTTGAAGTGTTCTTTTTAAAATTTTTATGTTTATTGAAGTATAGTTGATTTATATGTTGTGTTAGTGGTGTATAACAAAGCGATTCCATTTTACGTGTGTTCTTTTTTTAATATTCTTTTCCATGATAGTTTATTACAGGATATTGAATATAGTTCCCTGTGCTCTACAGTAGGACCTTGTTGTTTATCTATTTTATGCATAGTAGTTTATATCTGCTAATCCCAAACTCTCAATCCATCCATCCTGCCCCCTCCCTCCCCCTTGACAACCACAAGTCTCTAGAGCTGTCAGTCTGTTTCTGTTTTATAAATAAGTTCTTTTGTGTCATATTTTTTCCTTCGTCTTTTGTCTTTTTTTAAGGGACTCACCTGCGGCATATGGAGGTTTCCAGGCGAGGGGTCAAATTGGAGCTACAGCTGCCGGCCTACACCACAGCCACAGCCACAGCCACAGCCACAGCAGGATCCGAACTGCATCTTTGACCTACACCACAGCTCACAGCAATGTCAGATACTTAACCCACTGAGCGAGGCCAGGGATCAAACCTGCAACCTCATGGTTCCTAGTCAGTTTCGTTTCCGCTGTACCACGACGGGAACCCCCCTTCTGTGTCATATTTTAGATACAAAAGTGGTATCATGTAAGTGATATCCCAGGGTACTCGTCTTTCTCTTTCTGATTTACCTCACTTAGTGTGAGAATCTCAACAACAACAGCAAAAAGAGTTCCCATTGTGGCCCAGCGGTTAACGAACATGACTAGAACCTATGAGA
Source organism: Phacochoerus africanus (assembly GCF_016906955.1). Taxonomy (NCBI): domain Eukaryota; kingdom Metazoa; phylum Chordata; class Mammalia; order Artiodactyla; family Suidae; genus Phacochoerus; species Phacochoerus africanus. Next base: position 57,171,718 of record NC_062558.1, on the reverse strand, counting down.
ACACAGGTTCGATCCTTGGCTTCGCTCAGTGGGTTAAGGATCCCGTGTTGTGTGAGCTGTGGTGTAGGTTGCAGACGAGGCTCGGATCCCGAGTTGCTGTGGCTGTGGTGTAGGCTGGCGGCTACAGCTCTGATTGTACCCTCCCAGTCTGGGAACCTCCATATGCCACCTGTACAGCCCTATAAAGGAAAAAAAAAAAAGACAGAGAGAGAGAGAGAGAATCTCTAGGTCCATTCATGTTGCTGCAAATGGCATTCTTTCATTCTTTTTTTTCTGACTAATATTCCAATGTGTGTGTCTGTATGTGTGTGTGTACGCTACTAAATAACACTTTGAAATGTAAGAAACAGTCTAAGACAACACTGGAAGAGACACGGCAAGTAGGGATTAAGAGTAAAGCTTAATTATACAGACAACATTTGCATTGAGGGCTCTAGGGGGCAGGGGGCTCTCCCATCAGGGTGGGTGGTGGTGTTTTAAAGCAGGGATTCGTGCAGGACCTTGAGGATGACCAAAGGGAGGAAGAGTTGCCCTAGGTGGGGGCATCTTATGCTCCTCGTGTGTTGACCATAGCCCTCATCATAGACCTAAAATCCCAGAAAGCACTTAACAAATCATTTTTTGATAAAATGATGAGCTCAGAAGAATGAGGTCTTTCACCCTCCATCCAGGGAGTGTGGGCACACGAGTCTGTGGGCACCTCATGTCTCTGACCCTTTGCCCAAGCTGTTCCCTCTGCCAGGCACTCCCTCCCTCTCCCTCCACCTTCTCTCCCTGGAGAAACCTTGTTTCTTGCCCAGGACTCGGCTCCTCTTGCTTGGGGGCTGCCCTGCAGGCGGGGTCCTCTCGCTGAGTAAGGCTCTCAAGGGGCCTCATTCCCTGTGCTTCCCGGTTCCCCCCCCCGCCGCCCCGTCTTGTATCCAGGCCAGAGGTCTCCCATGCACCCGCGAATAATTCCTAACCAAGAGCTTGCCACGTTAAGCAGTTACTCTTTTTTTTTTTTTAATAAATTTTATTGACTTATAGTTGACTTACAAAGTTGTGTTAGTTTCAGGTGCACAGCAAAGTAAATCAGTTATACATGTACTTACAATACTCTTCTAAAGAGAGTGTATTTTTTTTTTTTTTAATCTATGTGAGACACAGTGCTACACATTCAGAGCTGGCTAAGGGCCAGTCTGGTTTCATTTTCACTCCAACCCCTGCTACCTGGTGGGATACTCAGCCCCTCCAAACTATCCACCTGGGCAGGGTGGCTGCCTCCTGGACACGCCTGACCCACAGCCAGCCAATGACCTGCAGGAGCTGTTCTCCTGAAGGTTCCGAGTGCTCAGCATCTAGAACCCAGAAGGCTGTGAGCCGTCTGTCACTTGCATGTCTCCATGCAATAAATTGCACGCAGAGAGAATTTCCACGTGGTAAATCCTCCTGCCAGTCAACCCTGCTGCCTGGGGGCTGGGGACATGATAAGGGGCAACGGCTGACAGAGTCATGGGGCACCTAATGGTAGACGCAGCCAGAATGATCGTCTAATCTAGCCCGTGGGGAGACGGAGTTTTCAAAGGCGAAATGATAGTCTCACTGTGGGGACCTTAAAAAGCCAGCAGAGACCAAAAGAAAATCTTTTTGTCCTCCTCTAAACACAAGGGGTGGCATGGGGAGGAAAAAAAAAATCAATCAGAGTTACCTGGAACAGAACCCATCCCTAAGGAAAGACATGCTATTTTCACGTTTCTAAAAGGACATTAGTAACAGTTGGGGGGTGGGGGGGGACACACATAAAAACTGCACTTGATAAAGGCCTTTTGGAAGCAGATAAAAGGTGTGTTTGGCTGCCTGGCGGCCTTGAACCTTTCACTCTGCTTTGTCCAGCTGGGTTTGGAGATTGAGGTCTGGGAGTGTGATTGTGTATTTGTTCCAACTGATACTGGAGTTGTTTGCTTTGAACAATGTGACTTTGTTCCTTTGTTGGATGGGGCCCCGCAGCAGAGCTGTTGCTTAGGAAAGGAAAAAAAAAAAAAAAACCCACACGTCGGGAACTTGTTACAAGTAGAAGGGTTTTATGGGTCATATGTTGGTGCGAGAATCCAGGCAGGTTAGTGGGGCGATAGAGGCAGAGACTCAGCTGTCCTGGTGTCTGGAGGGACAGCCTCAACGGACTTCCTTTCCATGGCTGCCCTGAGGCAGAGGCACGGGCCCTGGGCTATTTCCAAGAAGGTGCTCCCAGCAGTTTACCAGGAGCTGGGAAAGAAAGCTTCATTTTATTTAAAAATCATTGGCGGAGTTCCCGTCATGGCGCAACGGAAATGAATCCAAGTAGGAACCATGAGGTTGAGGGTTCGATCCCTGGCCTTGCTCAGTGGGTTAAGGATTTGACATTGCTGTGGCTGTGGTGTAGGCCAGCAGATTTGACCCCTAGCCTGGGAACCTCCATATGCTGTGGGTGTGGCCCTAAAAAGAAAAAAAAAAATCATTGGCAATTTGCTTCCCCCAGAAGAGGGGACTCTTTAGCTGTACCCTGTAGGGCAAGGCAGCCACAAGCTGAGAGCCCTGGCTGGTGTGAGCTGAAACTGTAAGCACACCTACTGTATGCCAGGCAGTGGACCCAACACTGCTAAACACGTGTCTATGCCTCATCTCGTTAAAGCAGCTGATGACCTCATGGGACAGGTCCAAAGCTGTGGACTGCAGGCAACTCACAGAGCCCTTCCCAGCCCCACATCCAGAGACCTTAGAGCACTAGGTCGAAAAGTTGGCCCTGATGGAAGTGTTTACACCATGGAGATTGGCAAATGCTAGGAGTTCAGAAGTTTGTTTTTTTGGGGGGGGAACTAGTTGTTCAACACACCATTGGATAGACATGAGAATATCCCCAGTTTACAGAGGAGAAACTGAAATCTTAAAAAAAAATGTTTTACTTTACTGAAGTATAGTTGATTAGCCATGTTGTAATTTCTGCTGTACAGCAAAGCAATTCAGTTATACATTCTTTTTCATATTCTTTTCTATTATGGTTGATGACAGGATATTGAATATAATTCCCTGTGCTGTACAGTAGGACCTTGTTGTTTATTCATTCTATATATAATAGTTTATATCTGCTAACCCCAAACTCCCAATCCTTCCCTCCCCCATCTCCTCCCCCTTGGCAACCACAAGTCTGTTCTCTATGTCTGTGAGTCTGTTTCATAAATAAGTTCATTGGTATCTTATTTTAGACTCCACATAAAAGTGGTTTCATATGACAGTTGTCTTTCTCTGTCTGACTTACTTCACTTAGTATGATAATCTCTAGGTCCATCCATATGGCTGCAAATGGCATTATTTCATTCATTCTTTTGTGGCTGAGTAGTATCCCATTGTATATACGTACCATGTCTTTTTTAGCCATTTCTCTGTCAGTGTGCATTTAGGTTGCTTCCATGTCTTGGCTATTGTGAATAGTGCTGCGATGAACATAAGGTACATTTATCTTTTTGAATTGTGGTTTTCTCCAGATAGATGCCCAGAAATGGTATTGCTGGATCATATGGTAGCTCTACTTTTAATTTTTCGAGGAAACTCCATACTGTTTTCCACAGTGGTTGTACCAATTTACATTCCCACCAACAGTGTAGGAGGGTTCCTTTTTCTCCACACTCTCTCCAGCATCTGTTATTGGTAGATTTTTTTAAATGATGACCATTCTGACTGGTGCGAGATTTTACCTCATTATAGTTTTAATTTGTAGGAAATCAGGAGTTCCCGTCGTGGCGCAGTGGTTAACGAATCCGACTAGGAACCAAGAGGTTGTGGGTTCGGTCCCTGCCCTTGCTCAGTGGGTTGACGATCCGCCGTTGCCGTGAGCTGTGGTGTAGGTTGCAGACGCAGCTCGGATCCTGCGTTGCTGTGGCTCTGGCGTGGGCTGGTGGCTGCAGCTCCGATTGGACCCCTAGCCTGGGAACCTCCACATGCCGTGGAAGCGGCCCAGGGAAATAGCAAAAAGACAAAAAAATAAAATAAAAAAATAAAATAAAAAAAAATTAAAAAAAATAATTTGTAGGAAATCAGGTCTTAAGAAACTTGTCGGGGGGTCACACAGTTTCAAATCCAAGTCCTCCAAAAAAAAGGCCTTCCGCTGAGACCTCCTGCGGTGTGCATTTAGGAGAAAGCTAGAAGAGGCCAGGGAGCCTAGAGGGAAGGGGTAGAAAAAGCAACTTTTGGAGCTAAACTGTCAGGAAGAGTGAGGGGCAGTGATTTTGTTGGATTGCCACCTGCCACATGTCTGAAGGACCCAAACAATAGGATTTTGCTGCGAGATTTCCTGCAGCCTCAGGAACTACTAGGAGAAAGAGCCAAAAGGGACCTTCCTGAAATGAGGGTCTTGGGGGCACTGGGATCCTGGGGGCTGCTCTGAGGTCTTCCCAGATTGCTGGGGCAGGGCAGGAAGCCCAGAGGATTTCTGCAGAGCCGACCCCTGCAAGCTGCTTGGAAGCACCCCCGCAGAGCCCAGAGGCTATGCTCAGGGCCTGGCAGACGCAAGCACGACCTCGCCCAGCACACAGACCCTCACCACCTGCCCTGGGACCGGCCCTCCTCACTTCCTCTTTGGGACAAGAAACCCATATTCCATCCCAACAACCCTGGAAGTGCTCTGGCCATTTCCAGGGTCACCAGACTCTCAGGAGCGAAGAGGTGAAGGTGGGTGTGCTGGGAGTAACTCCTTTGGGTGTCCACCACCCCGGTTTGCAAACCTCAGACCGTGCTGGCCAGTGCAGCACTGGGGCAGCCAGGTTGTCAGGAAACTGCCCCCATAGAAGGTTGGACACCTGCAGGGAAGACTCTGGGGTGCAGACCATGTGGGTGTGATTTCTGGCCCTTGTGATGTGGGGCGGGGGGGGGGGCAGGGAGTGGAGTTGGGAGGAACAAGGGACCTCAGGAGAACCCATGAGTTCTCTGAGAAGGAATGGGGCAGGAAAGATGCACAGGGATTCTCGAGTTTAGCTGCTCAGGTGAGAAGGAAGAGCCGCCCTCCCCACCTCTACGTCTGTACCACCCTCCACCTGCTACTGATGAGATTCTGTTCTATCTCCCTTCCCGCTGGGTCATGGCTCCGGGATGGATGGTGGCTGCCCAAGCTGGCTGGTACATTTCTATTCCTTTTCTGTCATGGAGACCCCGAGTCAGCTCAGGGGCCACCTGGGACACCCACAGTCCAGGTGTGTGATATTTGCATTCCCCTCCAAACTGGGTGCTAGGAAACCCAGCTTTGGGTCATGAAGAGAGATCACATTTCCCATAAAGCCCATAACAAATGCAGAATGTAATCGAAACAGTGTCTAGCACCATTTTGCCCTTAGTGGAGCACCATTATAAATTGCCTCTTGTTGTGCATTGGTAAACTTTACAAGATAATGGAGCTGGAGTGAGTGGTGACATTGTTGGAGGTTTCCCCTCCCTCCTTAACTTTCTAAATCTTTCCTGGCTTTGTGGAATTGCTGCCTAGTGCAGTAGTAAATGATGTATGAAATGAAGTATTGCTTCCCCCCAGCCAAGCAATGGCTTTGCCATCGTTGCTCCTATATTTATTATTTGGAGTTATGTTTGGGCTGGCTGCCGTCAGAGAAGCCCAATGTTTAAGCAAGCAAACAAACAAAAAGACCAAGAAGGAAGGTGAGGAAGAAAGAGGAAAATAAGAAAAATTTGTATGATAAGCAAAATAGCCTGGGGAGTTCCTGTCGTGGTGCAGTGGTTAACAAATCCGACTAGGAACCATGAGGTTTCGGGTTTGATCCCTGCCCTTGCTCAGTGGATTAAGGAGCTGGCGTTGCCGTGAGCTGTGGTGTAGGTTGCAGACGAGGCTCGGATCCCGCGTTGCTGTGGCTCTGGCGTAGGCCGGTGGCTACAGCTCCAGTCAGACCCCTAGCCTGGGAACCTCCAATTGCCATGGGAGTGGCCCTAGAAAAGGCAAAAAGACAAAAAAAAAAAAAGAAAAGAAAAGAAAAATAGCCTGGGTCTGTAACACCAAAATATTGGTTTGATTGGCTTCTCTCTAATAGTTTAGGATTATCCAAGCAAAGGAAAGGCCTTTTCCATCACTGCTCTGCACCCTCTTATGTGGGGCTCACCCCTTCCATCTCAGTCATGGCAATTTCACCACCTGGTTTGTTGCATTTGGGGCAAACATATGTAGATTTGGTTGTGCTCACTGTTTAGCAAAATAGCGCAACAAGGTGCAACTTCTGTCAACTTGTATAAGTCCCATTTTCCATGGACATTCTCCGTGAATGGTTAGCACATGTGAGTCCTGCCTCCTTTCAATTGTTCAGATCTTGCATTTGTTCTCCATGACCAAATAATTAGCTCCTTATTATAGTCTGTCCATTCTCTAATGATCTCTGTGCCAAATGGGGCCTGTTTTTATTTTGGCACGTAACGACGTCACTTGTTCCCTAATTATTCCTGGAAAGAGGCTTGGATCTACTGTCTGAGTTCAGATCCTAGCTTTATTTCTTACTAATTCTGTAACCTGAGAAAAATTGACTTTATTTCCCTGTACCTGAATTTCTCCTATAGGTGGTGGCATATTGTGGCATATAGTGTGTTTGCAAAAGTTACTCATTTTTTTATATCACTTCAAATATGGGTGCTTTCTCCCTCTATACCCCATGCAGACTGTGGGCTCCATGAAGTCAAGAATTATTTTGCACATTTCTTGTATCAGTTGTAGTATTAAGCACAATATTGGATGTTTGTTGATTGACAAGCTGTTTCTCCAGCTTGCAAACAATGAAAACTATTTCCCAAACTCTTTTTTTTTCTCCTGTTAATTTGGGTGTTAGCTAGCATCGTCTTATAAGCCAAACAATTATTAGAGTTACTAGAAGCAACACAAAATATGCTCCCAAGTTCAATAAGCAAAAGCAATTGATCTAAATGACAAGCTCCATGTACTGAAAGAGGCCATGCATTCATCTTTCTGTGGGATCAATTTGGGGCAGATGCCATATCACTTTTCTTGTAAAACAAGCAGTGATTTTGTGTTCACTATAATGGATGCATTCTATTTCTACATCTTGAATCAACATGGCTTTTACCTGAGTTTACTAATAATAGCTACATTTATTGAGTGCCTACTATGCAGAGGTGTGCTGATAAATAGGCTCTCGAGGGAAAAAAAAAAATCCCTGCTTTGTAGCATCTCCTGATATCCATGGAGGAAACACTCCAGCCACAGCTAATTTCAAGCTCCCAACATGACATAATTGACCGCACGGACAGCCCCATCTCCTCTACTATGGCTGGTGCTATACATGTATTAGCAATAATTTTCACAGTGTCCCTGCAAGGAAGACATTATTCTTCCCATCCTGCTGATGAGAGAACAGGCTTGGAAAACACTTTGCCCCAAATCGCACAGCTAGGAAGAGGTGACCTAGGGTTTAAACCAAGGTCCACATGATTCCCAAACTTCTGGTCTTTCTAGGACACCACATTTCCTTGCCATGCCACTGGGAATGAATGGATGGGTGTGGTGGCCCACTAGTCACAAATCCTGGCAGGACTGGGTGAGTGGCATGGTGTCCAGAGACCCAAGAGTACCCAAGTACTATGGACCCAACCTGAAGAGACATGGACTTTCTCACAGCTTACAAGATGCCGCCCATCGGGCTAGTCGGGCAGTTGTTACCTTGTTTGGTTCTGGCACGTTTCCATGTGATGTCATTAACCTGGCCATGTGGTACTTACCACGTGTCCGGCAGCACCATGTGTTGTCATGGTGTCCAGGGGGGACTGTGGAAGGAGGGGAGCCCTTCACAGGAGGGGATGGAAAGGACACAGCCATGCCTGTCCCTCCAACATTTTGCTGGCCACCCAAGTGCATCAACTTCAACAATGCTGTCGTGTGAGCAGAAAGGGGATTTTCAGCACAGCCCAAAGGTAGTTTCAAATGACTTCTGCTGGTTAGGCTTCTTTCTTCTGGTACCTCCAGGTCTGCCAACTTCTCCCTGCCTTTAAAACTGGGGACAATGGTGTTCCTTTCTTTATATCCCCAGAGGATTAATGCGTTAATGTCTGTGAAGGCTGTAAAACCCTCAGATGACGGAAGCGTACAAATACATAATGCTTTTTTATTATGCATGTTAAATGTACGTAGGTCTTTTGGTGGTATTTTCCTCCTGTGACTTGGTTTTCTGGATGTGACAGCTTGCTATCATAAGACTCAGATGTAACCAGAGCAAACAAAATAATTGCTTTCCATATTCATTGCTGTTGTAAAAGGGTCTTGTGTTATGAAAGGATGATAATGACAAAAATAATAACACCTGTGTCTAGGTAACACCTTTCTTCTGAGGAGCTCAAAGCACTTTACAGACACAAGAAGAGTCATCAACAGACAATTTATAGGGAAAAAAAAATTGACTCATGTTTTAAGAAGTTACTCTGTGGGGGATAATGGTTCTGTTATTTTCACAAATTGACTGGCAAACACAATATCTATTTCTGGTCTAAACCAGGAATAACAGTGCCATGTAGGAGGGAAGCAGGGGGACTTGGGGTGAGCAAAGGGATCAAGAGAGCTCTTCTTCTGGTCATTTACCTGAACACAGTCTAGACGTAGTCTGGAACAATCCTGACCCTAAGTGACCCGGTAACAAAAGGCTGCTCATTGGTCTGGAAGTTACTATGAAGACACAACTGCCTGGGAGACCTTCCTGGGGGTCCAGACGGAGCTTGTTGGATCACCCCAGCAGATGCTCAGGATGTTGAAGCTGGGAACTTGTCCCCAGAGCATCTCTCCTAAATGAATTGTAGGCCCCACCTGCTTCTTAAATATTTCCCTCCTGCATTTCCCTAAGACTTCTTGGTTTACCTCCTGATATTCACCCCAAATCCTCAAGCCACACACCACCAGCTGCAGATCTCAGAGGTGACTTGGATCAGACTGTAGAAAATCTGATCATGTACAGAGGATACAGAGGCAGAGGCATGTACAGAGCAGCCACTCTGTAAAGCACAGCCCTGGGCACCTGGGAGGGGGGGGGGAGGATGGAAAGGGGGAAAACATTGATGAAGTAACATAGTAGGTATTGTACCAGATTTATTACAAATACTGTCTCATTTGATCCTCATCAAAAGACCCAGTGGGAGTTTCTGTTGTGGCTCAGCAGGTTAAGGACCCAATGTTGTCTCTGTGAGGATGTGGGTTCAATCCCTGGCTTCACTCGGTAGGTCAAGGATCTTGTGTTGCTGAAAGCTGCAGCATAGGTCATAGATGCAGCATAGGTCATAGATGCAGCTAAGATCTGGCATTGCTGTGGCTGTGGCATAGGCCCCAGCTGCAGTTCCCATTCAGCCTCTAGCATGGGAACTTCTATAGGCTGCAGGTGCAGCCATAAAAAGAAAAAAAATAAAAAAGACCCAGTGACGGGAACATGTTATTCCCATTTTCAGATGAGGCAATCAAGGCTTAGAGAGGTTAAATCATTTTTCAAAGGCCACACAGCTATCAAGAGGCAGAATCAGGACAAAAAATTCAGGACAACCTGGTCTTTCCTCTTTAGTAGGAACTTTGGGAGAGGACCTGAGGGGAAGTTGATTGCTACTGGCTAGAGAAGGCATTGCCTTAAAGATTATGGTTAAGAGGTGGAAACTGAGAAATTGCCACAAACCCGGGGTATATGGAGACCAACATTCCAGCAGTTATGAACAGAATAAACTGCAGATGAGAGAGAGACTGAGAGAAGGGAAGTTGGCAGGATGTCTCTGGATAAGAGATGATGGAGCAGGCATCACCCAGATGAGGAAGGCAGAGTCTGCAGAACACTGTAGAGGAAGAACTTTGAGGGTGGATTATCTGTGGGATAAGAGTCAAAGATGTCACTGGTGTCAAAGATGACACAGGGTGGTGGATCTTAATGTACGTTGAGTCAAGACCCTTTTGATATTCAAATAAAAGCAGTGCCAACCCAGTCTGGCCCAGTGTCTCCAGGAGAACCCCAGCCCACGCCTGCACCATCTCCAGCTGTTACTGCCAAGGCAGCCCTGGCCCCAACCTGCCCCTCTCCAGCCCAGCTGACCTGCCCAAACCACTGGTACACACAGTCTATGTATGACACGGTCCTGCACAAGGTGACACTTTCAAGACAAAGAGAGGAAGCTGTTTCACTTAATTCATAGAAAAAAATACAGGGAGTCAAACAAAATGGAGAGACAGAGAAAAATATTCCAAATGAAAGAATAAGGTAAACCACAGAGGGACAAAAGACCTCTAATGAAATGGAGATAAGTAATTTACCTAATAAAGACTTCAAAGGTTATGATCATAAAAATGCTCACTGAGCTCAGAAGATTGGAGGAATGCAATGAGAATTTCAACAGTAATATATATGTTGATATTAATATCATATTTAATATTAATCATCCTAAAATGGGTATGGAGCCACAAAAGACACCAATCCCAAAAACAATCTTGAGAAAGAAGAACAGAACTGAAGGAATCACGTTCCCTGATTTCAAAGTATACTAGAAAGGTACAGTAATCAAAACAGTACAGTAATGGCACAAAAACAGACACATAGATCAGTGGAACAGAATAGAGATCCCAGAAATAAACCCACACTTCTATGGTTAATTAATCTATGACAAAGGAGGCAAGAATGTACAGTGGAGAAAAGACAGTCTCTTCAATAAGTGGTGTTGGGAAAATTAGACACATACATGTGAAAGAATGAAGCCAGACCACTTTCTTACACCATGCACAAAAATAAACTCTACATGGATTAAAGACTTGTAAGACCTGAAACCATAAAATTCCTAGAAGAAAACACAGGCAGTACACTCTTCGACACTAGTCTTAGCAATGTTTTTTTGGATCTGTCTCCTTGAGCAAGGGCAATAAAAGCAAAAATAAACAAATGAGACTACATCAAACTAAAAGGCTTTTGTCCAGTGAAGGAAACCAACAATAAAAAGAAAATGCAACCTACTGAATGGAAGATGGTATTTTCAAAAGACATATCCATTAAGAGGTGAGTACTCAAAATATATAAAGAATTCATACAACCTAATATTAAAAAATCTGACTAAAAAATGAGCCGAGGACCTGAACAGGCATTTTCCAAAGAAGAAACTAGAGATGGCCAACGGGTACATGGAAAGATGCCAAGCATCGCTAATCATCAGGGAAATGCAAAACAAAACCATGATGAGATATCAGCTCACACCTGTTAGATTGGTTATTTCAAAATGATAAGAAATAACAAGTGTTGGTAAGGATGTGTGGAAAGGGGAACATTTGTGCACTGCTGGTGGGAAGGTAAATTGGTGCAACCACCATGGAAAACAGTACGGGGGTTCCTCAAAAAACTAATAGAATTAGCATGCAATCCAGAATTCAACTTGTGGGTATTTATCCAAAGAAAATGAAAACACCCATTCAAAAAGATATACACCCCCCACAATGTCCATAGCCGCATTATCTATAATAGCCAAGATACAAAAGCAGCCTCAGTGTCCATCAACACGTGAATGAATGAATGAACAGCAGCAGGGAGTGAGGATGGGCAAAATAGGTGAAGGGGATTAAGAGGTACAAACTTCCAGTTATAAAATAAATAAATCCCGGGATGTAATGTACAGCATAGGGAATGCGGTCAATGATACTGTAATACGTTGGTACAGTGACAGATGGTAACTAGACTTCCAGTGGTGGTGTTTTCATAATATAGTACAATACCAAATCACCATGTTGTCTGCCTGAAAGGAATATAATATCGTATGATTTCAATTATTTGAAATTATTCTAAATAGTTTGGAAGGTCCCATATTTTACTGCCTTGTGAAATAAAACTTCTTCACTATGAACAAAAATGAAGGCAGTGGATCCTTCTACAAAATGCACACAGCCCACTCAAACACAGACATTTTTTCCAAGAGTTTCTGGTTCTAGGTCAGGGACTCTAGCTCTGGGAGGAGCCGACCAGAGCGGGAACATCAGCACCATGTATTTTGGGCTTGGAAGTTTGTCTTCCTGCAAAGAAAGGTGGGAAAGACAAAGCAAAGTCAGGAAGGCTCAGGGCGCCTGGAGAAGAAAGTAAGAAAGGTCCTCAGCAGTGGTTTCTCTCTGTGTAGAGGAGAAATAAGAGCTCTCAGATCCAACTCAGAACCCACTTGGCTTCCCCCAATTCAGTGTTGACGCTGCCAGTGTGAGAGCAGCCTGCTACCGCCACCCTGCCCCCAACCCAGGGGCCTCAAAACCTACCCTCACGAAGGCACTGGGGGAAGATGTAGCTGGTGGTGTTTACTTCATCCTGTCCACACTACATTGGTGGAGATGGTTATTTCACTCTTTAATTACTGTTCTGTTTTAGCCCTTGTATATGAAACACCTTGATTTTCTTTAATATCCATTGTTAGAGCTTTGCTTTTTCCCAAGAACCTGATAATTATTCGCATTTCCATGTATCTGGAGGGTTTAGTACATTTTATTTGTAGGAAACTGATCTCCAAGGATTTCTTTCTGAAAACGCCTTCCCCTCTCAATTTACATTCCTTCCCTACTTATTTGACTAAATTTTTATGTTCCCTATTTACTTATTTTACTAAATATTAGTTGTTCTTTGACAATCTGGATGCGACCGCAAAGGATAGACTCCTCCAGCCCAATCTCCTGGTCCTTTCATCCCTTTCGTTCAAAAACCCTCCTTTCCCAAGGCTTCCCAAGGGATTTGCTACCTCAACTACGGGCAGAAACCCACATATAACCCTCCGCTGATTTCTCAAGCATGTTGCCCATGTAAACGGGTCTTAGTGAGAGAAGGTTTGCTGGGCTTGGGGTTGGAGAGCTGATCAATGATTTGCAACATCTTTTCTAGCTCCATGCTCCAGGCAGCCGTGTGTGTGTGTGTGTGTGTGTGTGTGTGTGTGTGTGTGTGCGCGTGCGCGCGCACACACAGGCAATCAGAGGGTTGGGGTGGAGGGGAGGCTTTCATCACTGAAACGCAGAGTTCCTATTTATAAACATTCACTCACTGTTTACCTACTCGAGGGGAATTAACCACAAAACATGACCCACAACTTCAGACCCTCTGTTTTCACATCCTCCACACCACATGCACTTTCTCTACCTGAAAGCCACTGAGGAGAAAATAATTTCTCTACAGCAGAGAGGGGGGGGGAGGGGGGCTAACTGGAAAACGTTATCAAATAGGCACCATGGGGCCCCTATTGGTTAAATAGACCCTATCTCCAATCCTCTCCTGCCCCCCAGCTTCGGTGTGAACTCGAAATCAGGTGTGACCAGAAGTCAGTGTGAACGGGAGGGCACCTCAGCTCTCCCTTGGAGGTGACAATGGCTTAAGGCGTTACTCTCTCTGGACCTCTTTGAAGCCCCCAAAGACTAGGAGATCCGAAACAGATGTGTCTCTATAGGATCTGAGGTGCCCTCATGGGCAGGGAGACAAAGCACCCATTTGTAGGGAGAGCCGAGCACCAAGGGAGGCTGCCCAGGATCTATTTGTGGCCTCAGCATTGCCAGATGGTGCATTTTAAATACAGCTCCCTTCCTCTCACACCAGCCTTTCTGGGTCTCCCAGAGCTGCTCTTACCCCACCCCCACACGGGTTATGGGGAGACTGTTCACGGACAGGGCCTCATACCCACCTCAGCAGATCCGGGGACATGTGACCAAACAATCCCAAGCCGGGGCTGCTCTTATAGAACCTTTATTGATGTGGCATTCTTCAGATCAAGGCCATTTAATCGGGACATACTGAAAATAGTAAAAGCCAGTGGGCATTGAGGGTTTAATATATGCCAGATTTGGTGTTAAGTGTTTTATTTTGTCCTTGAAACAGCGCTGTGAGGGAGGTAAATACTATTATCACCCTCCTTTTATGACTGAGAAAACTGTAGGCTTGGAGAGATTGAGTCACTTGCCCTCCATGTCACAGAGTCAGCAGCAAGGCCAGGACCTGAGTTGGTCTAATTCCAAAGCTTCTCCTGCTAGGCTCTCCAGTGTACCCCAAAGATCTTTTTCTGGAAGGTTCTAAACCTCCCTTGCATTCAGTCCGAGGTAAAATAGCAGAAAAGCGTCGTCCATGGCAGAGGGAAGCTGGAAGGCACAGCAGCAGGAAACACCCAGCAAACGGAAGATGGCTGCTGTGGGGAAAAGTCCAGAACTTCAAAACTTTCAGCAGACCCTGCCCTTCACGCATGGCCTTGACCCCAAGCAGCATCCCCTCTAGGCTATGGATCCAATGGCAGGCCTCCAGTGGGAGCGCGATTGCCTCCCTCGAAGGTTTCCAGCCACGTGTCCAGCCTGTCCTCTCCCTTCATTTTTCCGGTGGGCCCCCTTCCTTCCTCCCCTCTGCTAGTCCTGAAGGACAGGGCTCTGCTCCGTGACACCCCTCTGCATCTATTCCTTCATCTGGTTTGTAAAACCACCAGAGTCCTCCCACCCCAGACAGTAGCGGTGTGAATTAAACACAGTATGAAAAGGAGTGACCCGCCCTAGCACAGAGCAGGTGATCAGAAAATGTTGGTGAACTTGTCCCACTCACTTTCTTTCCTTCTCTTGGTGGTGGACCACACTGGCACTTTGTTTGTTTTGTTTTTTAGGGCTGTATGCAAGGCATAGAGAAGTTCCCAGACAAGGGGTTGAATTGGACCTGCAGCTGCCAGCCTACACCACAGCCACAGCAAAGCTGGATCCTTAACCCACTGAGCGAGGCCAGGGATCAAACCTGCATTCTCATGGATGCTAGTTGGGTTCATTACTGCTGAGCCACAATGGGAACTCCCACACTGGTAGTTATTCACCCCCAGGCTTCCCCAGTCAGTCCTGCCACGTGTGAGTCACGGACAAAGCGATTAACCACGACCAACTTCCTTTTGTAACTGATGAGCCATGCCATCTGGGGGCTAAACTGTTGGAACACACATGCTGTAAATAGGTAAACATTTTAACTATCTTCTGAAATAATTTCAGATTTTGGAAGGTAACCCCTAAGGCTCCAACCTCCTCAGACACCGCTGGGAAGGGCGATGACATAATTCAGTCTTGCCAGGAGCTGCCTCAGAGCTGCAGTCTGCATCTCCAGAAAGGGTCCTTCTGGGCTAGGTGGGACCAGCTCTCATGCCTCCTGGCTGCATCCTCAGGTGGCAGGCAGGCCTGCTGTCCGTCTCCCCCAGAGACTTCTCAGCCTCGTCGTCGTCGTCATTGGTGGCAAGAAACTGGGTATCCCAAAGGTGATGGCCCTGGTGCTGGGCCAGTCTCTGGAGACCCAGAAGAAGGGGACTTGCCATGTCAACCACACAGAGCAGAAGGAGGCTGAGACCTAGGGGTGGGCCAGGGGAGGGACTTCCTTGTGCCCAGCTGGGGAGGGTTCTGGCGGGCTGAGAACGAACTCAAGGAGAAAGCTCTGCAAAGGAGGTAGCGCTGATTTTGTTTGTTTGGATCATCTGCACGAGTCAGATGTCTGTTTCTGATGAGGGACTGAGCTTTCGGCTGGCTTGGAGGGCACTCCAACAACAGGGATGCAAGCGTTTAGCAAACTGTGCTCCAAAGAGCACATCTACCCACAATTCCGAGTTCCCCTGCAGCAATGCCCCCATCACTAATTTTCAGCTCTTGCTAGCATGGCTGAGGGGTGGGGGCTGGGGGGCGGCGCAGGAGTGACCCACTTTGGGTTCTAATCTACTGAGGCTAAAGCTCGCCAAAGACAGAGCTAGAGCTAAGAGAAGAAAGTTGTCCAGGCTCAGATTAGGAATCCCAGTTCCAGGGTGAGACTGCTCCAGGACACAAAGTCTGCAGAAGGCCGTCCAGGGCATGGGACCCCTCATCTTGCATCCTGAGCTCTGCCCTGAGTCCTGTCCAGAGCTGTATGCATTAGCATAACCTGAAACACAACTGCACCCGCTCTGTGCCCGGGGCTGGACAGAGCAGCACAGAGAGAGAGATCACTGACCCTGAAAGGCAATCCCCCCTAAAACAAATGCCTCTCACTGTCCAGGGCCTGCAGCTCTCCAGGACCCCCAGAGATCACCCCTAGCCACTCAGCAACGCCCCCCCCAAATGCTTTCCCTCTCCCTGCCGCGTCCGTGTCACTCCTTTGAAGCTCTGCTCCTATTCCACGATCATCCCAGATCTCAATAGGCTTTTCTGTGCGGGCCTGGGAGGATTGGTGAGAGAGAGAGAGATGGCATGACAGGGCTGGAACTTGATGTTCTAACTTGGGGGGCAGGGGAGGGAGGAGGAGTCCTGGGCTATAAGGTTGAGGCAATGGAGATGTGGGGCTGGGGTCTCTGCATGTTCCCCAGGGCAGGGCACTGCCCTGCAGGCTGCTCGGAAGCTCCACGCCTGGAGTGCAGTCACCAGCTTGCTCTCCTTGACACTTAGCACCAACTTGGGAATGTCTTTCATCTTTCTCATTACACTTCATGGCAAATATGTATGTATGTTGTATTATGCGTGCGCTTGTGTGTGTGTGTGTGTATCCGTTCAATGAAAACTTATCCTCCGTAATAAAAAAAAAAAAAACAGTATTAATTATATTTTGGACTGACTTCACAGAGATCCGGAAACATAATTTAAGTAAAAACTATGCTTATGATTCCAAGGCTCTTATTCTTATTTGAATTTTAACCCTGAGAATTTTCCAGCCTGTCAGCCAAACCAACCCTGGCCCAGATTGACAGTTTGCAAGAAGGAAAATCATTCCAGGCTTCCCCTCCATGCCAGGAGAGGTTTGGGGGTTCTGGAGCCCAGTTGTGCCTGTGTCCCTGTGTCCTGGCTCCTGTGTCCCCATTTCCTGTGGCTTCTTGGCTCACTTTAGCCCTCAGGTGGGTGAGAGGCTCTTGAATGAGCCAGAAGATCGGACTTCAAGTGTGTTGGGATGCTGTCTGCTCCTGGCTCCTTTCAGTGCACCGCAGTCCGTGACCCCTTCACGGACTGATGAGCAAACCCCTCCCCTCCTCCCACCCTCCTTGCTCCCCAGACCTTTCTGGGGCAGGTGAGTGCGGGGCGGTCGCCAGGAGTGACCCCCTGCTGCCCTCACTTGCCCATCCCTGGCTGACACTGAGGGAAGGTAGAAGGTGCCTGAAGCCTGCATCGGGGGCCTGGAAAACCCTGCCTGCCCAAGGATTGAACCAAGAATCCCCAATCCTACAACTTCTGTGACCACCAAAACTTCGGTGTGGAGGAGGAGAATTCATTATACATATATTAGCTGTGCATATCCCAATATATACATATGGCAAACATATGTGTATATATTGTATAACGCACACGCATATGCATATACACTGAGCGTGGATGTACGATCCAACTCAGAGACCCACACGCTCACACCCACCACACCACCACAGTCCCCTTGAGGGGCAGAGCCACCTGGGTCTCCATCAGCCACAGGCTCCCTGAGGTCCTCCCGGCCTCCTAACTCAGCTCGGGGCCCTCATCGCTGTATTTGCTGCATGACTGGGCTTATTCCTGACTCGGTGTTGGGGGGGGGGCTTCCAGCATTTTCTCCTTAGGATTTTAGTCATCTGACAACTGAAAGAACTCTCCACAGACCAGATGCTGGCTCCACATACTGCAGGTTCTCTTCTGCTTCCCTGTGGACTTGGTTGTCCTGCACGCAGATGCCACGGGATGGATTGATGCTGTGATGTGACCTCAGGCCCCGTGCCTCCACGTGATGATGTGATGTGAGCCAGTCTGGGGGCCAAGAGGAGTAACCCTGGAAGCCACTTCCATGCCAGAACAGCAATGATCACTAGATATATACCAAAGAGACTGCACACCGCCTGAATGGCCCACCACATCC
This sequence comes from Phacochoerus africanus, assembly GCF_016906955.1. NCBI lineage: Eukaryota > Metazoa > Chordata > Mammalia > Artiodactyla > Suidae > Phacochoerus > Phacochoerus africanus. The sequence continues at coordinate 57,153,911 of NC_062558.1, read as the reverse complement.
ACATTCGGTATCTCCCCAACTTAATTTTGCCAGATCCCCAAAAGGTTCAAAGCCAGTTCACCAGCATAAGAAACCAGTGAAGCGTATGGAGGCAAAGTTGGGTTGGAAAGAGATAAAAGTCTTAACCTACTTATCTCGCTTCTGCAAATTTTGCAAAGCTCACGGCCATGCGAACTGGCTATTTTGGCACCTCTAGGTCCATAAGCGGAATGGTGCGAGTGAGGAGCCCTGAGGTTAAACGCTATTAACTTTCTGGTAAATCCACCTCTGAGAATTGGGTCTGGCAAATGTTGGGAAAAGGATAAAGGAAGTCAAGTGTTCCCGTTGAAAGGCAGAGGTTTAGTAAAGACGTGGAGCACTCGGGACTGTGTGGGGAGCAGAAGTTTGTTCCGGGGGAACAGTTGCGGGCCAGAAGCTGGGAGAGGATGTAGATCTAAAAGGCAGGCCAAGAGCACAGCATTGAGGGCAGAGAATGCCTGGCTAAGACATCCTGATGTCAACTCTACAGCTAGAAGCTTTGAAGATTCACACGCCCAAGGCCCAAGGCAAGGCCGCCCATCTCAGAGCCAAGTTTTGGAAACATGAACTTGGGATGGGGGGATGGGAGGCGGGGAGACCAGCTCAGAGGCATTGGCTGCCCCATCTGGAGTTTTTTCAGAGTATGGATGAGTGGCTGTAAATGCATTCATATTGTTGTGCAACCATCGCCACCATCCCTTTCCAGATCTTTTTCATCTTCCCAAACTGAAGCTCTGTGCCCTCTAAATATTAACTCCTCATTTTCCCTTCTCAGCCCCTGGCAACCACCACTACTTTCTGTCTCTAAATCTGAGTCCTCTAGGTGCCCTCATAAGTGAAATCATGCAGTATCGGTCCTTTTGTGACTGGCTTGTTTCATGGAGCATATTGTCCTCAAGGTCCATCCTCATTGTAGCCTGTATCAGAATTGGCTTCCTTTTTTCTGGCTGAATGATATTCCACTGTATGGCTATAACACACTGTGTAACCCATTCATCCATCAGTGGACACTTGGCTTGCTTCCACCCCTCGGCTGTTGTGAAGAATGCTGCTGTGAACGTGGGGACACACATAGCTGTTTGAGACTCTGCTTTGAGTTCTTTGCGGTAAAGGCCCAGAATTATAATTGCTGGATCATACGGTAATTCTATGTTTAATTTTGGGGGGGGGGAATTGTTGACTATTTTAAAAAGCACACCTGTTATAGGATATATATATACACACACTGCTCATCACCTCCATTTGGGTGTCTAGTTACCATCTCAAAGTCAAAATATCCAAAGCCAAAATCTTAATTTCCCTCAAGTCTATTCCTCTGCAATGCACTCCACCTCCAGTGATGAAACGTTTGGCATCCTCACTGACTCCCCTCTTTCTCTCTCTCTCCACATCCAACACATCACAAGTCCTTATAAGCTCTCCTCTCAAAGTAGAGCAGAAGCAAACCCCTTCTCACCAGCTTTGCTGCGACTCCTGGGCCCAGCCCACCACTGCCTCTCACCGTGACCATCACAAGAGTGTACTGAAAGGTTTTCACTCTTGAACTTCTACCATCCAGGCTTCAGACAGCTGTGAAAAAATCCATTGTAAATGTCGATCAGGGAGTTGCCTTTATGGCTCAGCGTTTGACGAACCCAACTAGGATCCAGAACCCAACTAGGATCCAGAACCCAACTAGGATCCAAGAGGAGGTGGGTTCGATCCCTGGTCTTGCTCAGTGGGTTAAGGATCCAGTGTTGCCATGAGCTGCAGTGTAGGTCACAGACACAGCTCAGATCCCAAGTTGCTGTGGCTCTGGTGTAGGCCTGCACCTGCAGTTCTGATTCAACCCCTAGCCTGGGAACTTCCATATGCAGCAGGTTCAGCCCTAAAAAGCAAAAGAAAAAAATGTCAATCACATTGCATCACTGCTCTGGTCACAATGTCTGAAGGTTTCTCATCCTCATCATAATTAGAAGAAACCTACCACCCACCCCCACCGAGTTGTTACCCTGGCGTAGGAGACAGTGCATCGCTGGAGACAGTGCGTCCACCCATCTCGTCTCACCTGTGGATTCGGTTCCCAGTCGGGGAACATCTGCATACCACAGGCATAGCCGAAAAAAAAAAAAAAAGTAGAAATGCAGAATTTCAGGCCCTTTCCAGATAGACCCACTGAATCAGAATCTGCATTTCAGAGTGTTCCTACTGTGGCTCAGCAGGAACCCGACTAGTTATGAACCTGACTAGTATCCACGAGGACACAAGTTCAATCCCTGGGCTCGCTCAGTGAGTTAAGGATCCAGTGTTGCTGCAAGGTACAGCCTAGGTCACAGATCCTGTGTTGCTGTGGCTGTGGCATAGGCCTCAACTGTAGCTCCGACTTGACCCTTAGCCTGGGAACTTCCATATGCCTTGGGTGCATCCCTAGAAAGCAAAAAAAAAAAAAAAAAAAAGTGACCCTATAATGTTCAAACAAATATCCTTTGAGAAGAAACAGGGGAATGATTCATAGTTATTCTGGGACAAAGGTGGGGTTCAGTTCGGGCCATCCAAGCTAACGGGATACATACCTAGCTGGCTCTTCTAACCATAAAGAACTGAGTTAAGATCTAGCCTTTTCATGCACCAAATAAGGAAGTGAAATCCCAAGCCCCTCCCCCTCGGGTCTAATCAGAGCCTTTCCCTAAAGGTCTAAATTGTCCTTTGAGTCTCTTGCATCAAACATCAGCAGAGGAACTCAGCTTTCAATCACTCTCTCCCCACCCCATTGGGTTTTCCGAGTGCCCCCTTGGAAGTGGCCTCTTCTGGGTGCTGTCCTTCCCACAGTGAGCTGGCTGTCTGGTGGGGGAGCAGGCCCTCCTGGTGTTGTCCCAGGTCCCCAACCACAGGCTTTGGAAACACACCTCTTCAACAGGGCCCTGTGTACACTGGTCTGTTTAAAAGTCTGTTCCCATGCCCTGCGGAGTAGCAGAGAGCACCCGAGCTGCACAATGCAGCCCTGCTAAGATCAAAGGGCATCCTTTTGTGCTCCCCTGGTGGTGGTGGCGAGCAGAAGCCATGGCCGGCCAGGGTGCAGAGAACAGCCAGGCCTGAGCCCACGGAAGAGAGCTTTCTGCAGTGTGATTGCTAGAGCCTCTGTCAGTGGTGCTTCCACACCCCTGCAGCCCATATCACAGTAGGTGCTCAGGAAATAGCAGCTGAGTCATTGAACCACATATCCATGGACTGCGCTGGGCCTGATGGGGTTGAGTCAATGTGGTGGGCCAGGGTAGAGGGCTTCACAGTGAATTCTGGAATGTTAGCGCTAAAAGAAATCTTAGAAATCATCTAATCCACATGCTCTTGGGCACACACACAAACACACACACACACACACACACACACACACACTCTGCCCCAGTTTCAGATGAGAAACTTAGGTGATAGCTCTGAGAGGTGAGATGACCTGCCCAAATTTTGCTAATGTCAGGGGCCACACTAGGCTTGGCTCTCCTGACGGCTAACCCTGTGCTGTTCTGTCTACACTGGGTGCCCCAGGCCAACTGGCCCTATTTTTTTTTTTTTTTTTTTATGGCCAACCTGAGGCATATGGAAGTTCCTGGGCTAGGAGTCTAATTGGAGCCGCAGCTGAGGCTTACACCACAGCCACAGCAACATGGGATCCAAGCCAAAACTACAACCTACGCTGCAGCTTTCGATAAAGCCAGATCCTTAACCCACTGAGTGAGGCCAGAGACCAAACTCGCATCCTCACGGACACAATGCCATGTTCTTAACCTGTTGAGCCACAACGGGAATTCCCCCAGCTGGCCCTTTGACCACCACGATGTGCCTAATGTCCCTGACTGAGACACTTAACTTCAATACCACAAACCCCCACCTAGCCTGTCACCCTAGTGTGATGTCTGAACTCACTCCTGTGCCATCCACCCAGCAGAATGACTCTCTGCCTCCTCTGGGTGTGATTTATGCCTCTCTGGTGCCATATCCTGCCCCTTTTCCTGCTGTATTCCCGTTGGATCCAGAGGTATCTCCCTTCCTTACAATCTTATCAGGAACAATATCTTTTTCATCTTTGTTTCTCTAATGCCTCCATGGCGTGTAACACTCATGTATTATGGGAATGAGTGACTTGCCGTGTGCCAGTTGCTCACCATCTCTGAGCCTTCTATAGAATAAATACAATACCGCTAATCTGTACACAGCATGGCTGTGTACCCACGTATGCATAACTGCGCGAAGATCTCGGAAATGCAGGCTCCAGCAGCCATGCTCTGCAGTAAATGCCTTGTGCTCAGAGTGTTTCTTAGAAAAATTGAAAGGAGACTTTTCTGTCTGCAACAAAGGATACGGAAGATGGCTCAGAGAGGCTCTGCAGCTTGTGACAAATGCTGTGTATCTGAGCACCCAGCCCAGAGCCCAGCATGGGCTTTGATGCAGGTGGGAGGAATGTGGTGGGGTGCAGACAGCTCGGGAGAGGACCTGACAAAACCCTGACTCTCCTCTTCCAGGGCCCCGAGTGCTCCCCTGTAGGGTCTATCCGGGCCCCCAGCCCACAATGTCAGCGCGGGAACAGCCCCTCTCAGCCAGGCTCTCAGTGCTGCAGATGGAGCAGAGAGCTGGCTGCTTTTAATTAGAGGCGCTCCTTTCCTGTTTTCCATTGGCGGCCAGTTTCTGAGTTTCCTGAACCCTCTGCTGCTTCCCCAAAGCAATTTTTTTTTTTTAAGGATCCAAACTGTCTGGAAGAAGAAGGGAGAAAGCTATCATTATGTGAGCTGCGTAGTGGCTTCTGCTGGCTTCGAAGTCCTTTGGAGGTTGGCAAAGGCAGGCCTCCAGCATCCAGGCGTGGCCCGTAGGCCTGGTGTGGGTCGTCTTCCCACTCTGCTGGCTCTGCTTGTGCATCCTGAGCACCTGCGGGGAGAACACAGCCCCACCGGGCTCTGATCCCGATCAGAACCCACTCCCTCCTATGACTTGCAGAGCCCATGTCGATTTAGAACACAGGGGCCTCTGGGAGGGTGCCGGATTTAGCAAATAAGAACACAGGACACCTAGTTAAATGTGATCCTCGGATACACAGAGCATAACTTGAATGTAAAATGTCCTACATATTGCATGGGCCGTACTTTTAAAGAAAATAACACGTAGGACATATTGGCATTCCAAGAGTGATTTTTTTTTTTTTTTGGTGGATCTGAAATTCACATCTAACTCCATGTCCCGTATTTTATCTGGCAGCTCTTCTGAGGTCCCCAGAGAGTCCCAGA